>NC_043712.1:13348172-13378224 GCF_006229205.1 Suricata suricatta
TTAATCACATCTGCAAGTCTCTTTTGCCGCATAAGGTAACATATTCACAGGTTCAGGGGATTAGGACGTGGACATCTTCAGGGGCCATTATTCCGCTCACCCCATCCGCCATCCCAAAACGCTTCTAAAAGTGCAGGCTTTGAAAACGCGAGCACAGACCTCAGTGCTCACACCAAGGGAGTCAGCTGGTGGCAGGGCCGTGTGTGAGCGCTGGCTTCGTCCTTCCCCCTCTCATCACCCCCCAGCCCCTCCTGCTGGACTGCTTCCTCATTCTTCGCATTCTCAGTAACTGATTGCTGTGGTTGGTATTCTGCTGATTTTGCCGATACTCATGTGATATCAAGGCACTCATATGGATAACTCAGAAATTCCATCGAGTTGTGTAATAGATTCGAGCTGGAAAGGATTTTCGGGATGATATTGTAACTCCTTAGTTTAGAAATAAAGAGGAGCCCCCTGGGTGGTTCTGTCTGGTAAGCTTCTGACTCTTGTTTTCAACTCAGGTCATGATCTCATGGTCTGTGGGTTCGAGCCCCACATCACGCTCTTCACTGACAGCATGGAGTCTGCTCAGGATTCTCTCTCTTTTTCTCTCTCTGTCCCTTTCCCCTGCTCGTGCTTTCTTGCTCTCAAAAACAATTAACCTTAAAAAAAAACTCATTTATTTGAATTCATTAACAGGAGGCCTAATTCCAGAATGCTAATATATAAAAGAAGGCAAATAGAGATGTAATACTGAATTTTCTATTTTTTGGCTTTTACAAATTGGGAAAAGAATGTTAAAAAAAAAAAGCCAGGTGAAATATGCTTCGGCTATGTGAAGCTGAAGTTAGGTTGGATAAAGTCCAAAAGTGACTGTGTAGTACTTATTCATGTGAACAATTCTTTGCCTTCCAATATTCTCTCTCCTGATTTAAAAAAAAAAAAATGCCAGCATGCAGTTTCTGTATTCAGGGGGTCTCTTTCCAGTATTTAGCTTCTTACAACTTTTCTGTTGTATCCATAAGAAAAGAAAAAAGGATTTCATTTCTCTCCTCTCTGAACAAAATGCCTTTGGGGGAGATTGCTGTCTTTGGCAGGAGGCAAAGGGCTTCTTGAAAGGAAGGTTTCTGTTCCAGGGTTGAAACAGTCACCATGGCAACCCGTCATCAAGGCTCCAGCAACTTCAGTGACATTCTCCATTGAGGAGGCCCTTTTCCATTCTGTTGACAGAGTATTTGCATCTGTGAGCAAGAGTTCTCTGCTCCTGGCAATATTCGCCCACCCAATTATGGGGAGATGTCCAGATATCATTTTACATTTCCACGTTGTCTTACAGTCTATTGTTAATTGTTAATTTGGCGAAGAATGGGTTAAATTTGTGTAAGCAGAGATTTTATAATGTCTCTAGTTATTACAGTAACTATGACATACAAAACATCTAATGGAGTCTGTCCTGATAAGTGCAACTGGGGGAAAGAGATCCCTTGCCACCTCTCTAACTCATATAAAACCTTCCATTTAATTAATACTCATTCCTTCAGGTGAGATCAATTTATTCCCCCCCCCCATGAGCTGTCTCCTCAGTTTCTTCCTTTAATCCTGACTAATCTTTAAGTTCCACTCTCAAAAGTCCAGCTGCTGTCAAGCATCTTGAGGTGAAGGTGGGACCTGAAACTTAACCTTTGTGGAATGATATTCTGCCCCTGTCCCCGGTCCCCAGTCCCTGACCTGCCAACATGCCCCTTTTAAATCTTCTAATTCTGCTTAATGGTAGCACCAACCTCTGCCACTCAAAACGAAGCCTTAGAATTATAAAGATAAACTCAACACACAAGTTTATTCTTCTTCACAGTTTATATTACAAAAAAGAAAATTAGCTCTAGAAAGGGAGAGTGATTTGGGGAAATCTCTCAGTAGAACTGGGGTGAAACCCATGTTTCCTGATTTCCCAGTTCAGTGTTTTTTCTCTCACTCTTATCAGAAAAAAAAAAAAAAACAAACAAACACCAAATCTCCCATTTTACCCTCTTTGCATTAGCTTCCTGCCAAGCACAATTCTTAGACAAAGGCTAGTCCTCAAAGTATTTTTTAAAAATAAATTATCTATTCAGGCACATGAGTGGCTCTGTTGGTTAAGCATCTGACTTGATCATAATCTTGTCATTCGTGGGTTCGAGCCCCATGTCAGGCTCTATGCTGACAGCTCAGAGCCTGGAGCCTGCTTCAGATTCTGTGTCTTCCTCTCTCTGCCCCTCTCCTGCTTGTGCTCTCTCTCTCTCTCTCTCTCAAAAATGAGTAAACATTTTTAAAAAATTATCTCTTGTGGAAAATTTAGAAAACTTAGAAAATCATGGATAAGAAAAGACATCATCACTTATAATCTCGCCATCAAGAGTAAGTAGCTGCTAGCATTTTAGGGCATTTCCTTCCAGTCTTTTCCTAACCATGCTTCTTGAGTCTCTTTCTGATGTAGAACAAATTTCTTTTTCAACTGTGCTCTGTTAGAAAAAATAACTAGAATGGAAATCAAGTTATGCAGTGTTGGGATGAACTAGGCATGTGACCTTGAACAGGTACCTTACTCTCATCCTCAGGTTCCTCAACTAGTTAATGAAAGAGCTTGGACTGAATGACTTTTATGATGTTTTCCAGCTCCAAAATGGTGGTCCATTTAAAGTACCAGCCAAGTGAGCAAAGAGTTAGGATACATGACTCAAAAGTCTCTTGCAACTCTAAAATTTAGAGATTGCAATGCATGTATCCTAGAGAGGCAAGGGGGTAGAGACCCTAATTAAAAATTAAAGCCTACTAAAACATAAGGCCTTTTCTTAAAGAATCTTGTCCACTTATTTATTGCATTTCCTAATCTCTAATTTATTTTAGCTACAAGCCCAGCAAAGAAGAATCGTCATCGGGATCTTCCCATGCGGTGATGGATATCGCTTTGCCTACTGGAATCGGTGCAAACCAGGAGGACTTAAGAGCTGTAAATTTTGTCTTTTACATATGATTATGGATGCTTGGTTTTCTGCATTATTTTACAGATAAAGCTATTTTCTTTCCTTTTAATATATCACTTTCATGGAATCACTTAGAGTATTCTTTCCAAACCAACAATCTACCTAAGCTTTGATTTCTCAAAGTCAAGTGGGGGCATGGTCTGAACAGACCATGAGTGCATATGATAACATGTCCAGACTTCTTCAAGAAGAGGAGTTACTCTTCAACTTTTTTGAATAGTGGATTACATCCCCATGTCTAACATCCCAGTATCAGATGAATGCATTTAAACAAAAAGATCAACTTTGATTTTTTTTAAAAGATCATGAAATATAATTCAAGCCTTCCCTTTCCTCTCTTAGCTTGTGGAAGGGGTAGACCAGCTATTAACTGATTACCAAATCAAAGATGGACATATTATTCTGCAACTGAATTCGGTAAGTTCCACCTCTCATCATTCTCCATTTCCAATCACTTGCCAAAATTTACAGGCTAAAACTGCTGAGTCTCTTCTCTTCCATAATTTCCTCAAACCTTGAATTTGTCGAACAGATTCCTTCTGATGAGTTCCTTTGTGTTCGATTCCGGATATTTGAGCTGTTTCAAGTTGGGTTTCTGAATCCTGCTACTTTCACAGTGTATGAATACCACAGACCAGGTAATCAGCTCGACTCAAAGATTTCTGCAGAGGATGACTTTGCCTTCATTACAGTAATTACAACATCTCCCCTTTTTGGAGAAGCCCACTTCCCTGCCCCCCGTTTCTTTCATCCTCCCGGAATCACCTTGTCCACCTATATTCCCATCATGTTTTGCTGAGGGCTCCATTGTAGTAGTTATCACATTGCTTGGTTGTTATCTGTGTGCATGTCTTTCTCACCAAACCCAGACGGAAGACTTTCATCCATGTGTCCCTAGCATCTAACACAGTGCTCGGCATATAACATGTATTGATAAATGTTGAATGAATGACCCCACTTTTGATCACTCAGCCTCTAATACTAAGTGATTGGAGAGCTCTTTGGGTCACAGGACAGACAATTCCACATCAGGCAGTTCTCTTTATTACAAAACAATTCTTAAAACATATCAAACTCTCATATCCACTCATTCTATTTGTATCTTCTGGAATCACATGGAACATACTTAGCCCCTCTTCCCCTGTTCTTCTCCAGCCTAAACAATTATAGCTCTTTCAATAGACTCTGGTGTAACACAATTTATTTCCTGTGATTTATGGAAGCACCAAATATTTTAATTCTAAGAAATAAATATGGAACCGTAAAATTTCAAGCAGAGAAGGGGAGATCTTTGAGGGAGGGTGGAGGGGGCCCATGCCAGGAAAGGCAATTCACAATTTAACCTCCCTGTACAAGTTACAGAAACAAAGGGTTTGGAATATGTGATCTCCAGGTCCTCCTGGGAGACTCACAGACCCATACACGTGTTGAGTGTTAATCAAGCCACCTCCTAACTGTGCTTTCATTGCCACAGATAAGCAATGCACCATGTTTTACAACCCATTCGATGCCAAACTTCAGAAAGTCTGTGAAGGAGTAACATGCAAGTGCCTAGAAGGTAAACTTCATTTAACATATTTAGCCTGCGTGTTTGTTTAAAGCAGCCACTCATAATCCATGGCTAATCTGGGGGAAGCTATTTGACAAACTTATTTCTCAGAAGTAGATATAATCTCAGATGATTGAAAGCTGATTCCTTGAATAGTATAAAGCTATTTCCCAACAACTCCTGAACATCTTGCTTGCTTCTGCTGTAAAAGGGGGTGGGGTGATGATTGTTGGATATCAGAGGGTTAACATGATGTGAAATTTTTACTGTTCACATGGTCTTTTTAATGTAACAGGACCACAACCTAAGCTCAAGACTGAGCTACGAGTTCCTCTTTTTATTTTCCTTTTCCTTCCCACTTTGTGACATCTCTGTTTATTGTCCAGCTGCCTTCAGTCTTCTATAAACCTAAGACAGTCTTCTTGGTCAAGAAAAAGACCCAGAACTCAACAAAAGTCAACAACTGATTCCATGAGTCTGGGCTGGTTTGAAGTTTATTTTGTTTTTCAGAAACCTTAACATCTATACATTCCTTAGGTACTTAGCATACCATTTTACAGCTGTAAATCAATCCAGTTATCATCTTGGTTCCTCCAAGGACTTCTAATTATACCCCAAATGGGAAATTCCCCTCCTTTTCTTCCATGAAAGCATATCCATTTCTAAAGATCGAATGTGGGGTGACTACCCATTCTAAGCCCTCACGTTCAAGATTTTGTTTGTGTTTGTTTTGTTTTGCTTTGGCTTTGCATACTGTTTCACTTTGTGGAAGAGGAGAGAATGGACAGGTTGTAGGTGTCTGGTATTTGTAAGGTTATACTGGATTGTCCCAGGGCTCATGAGAACTGTGTTTAATGAAAAGGGAGTAGCTGCTTCTTTATGTTAACCTAACTTTTAGCATTTTTCACAACATCCAGCTGACTGTGGACAGATGCAGACAGAATTGGATCTGACAATCTCTGCAGATACTAGAAAAGAAACAGCATGTAAGCCGGACATTGCCTACGGTAAGTTCAAAGGTTCACTACAGAGTTCCATTAACCATGAGATGCTATGAATACGTGATCAGTTGGAAAGATCAACAACTTTTCACAGTGATTATTTAAATACTATATCACATGTGCTCCCTTGAAGGAAAATGCCATTGATTTTTGGCATTAGCATGCGAAATTATTTATCCTTCAGCAAAGAAATGTAACTTCCATTTAAAATGATAGGAGTGAGGTACCCACCCAGCCAAGACATTTTACTCCAATAGATCACACTGAATTAAACATATCGAATTAAACTGAACTAAAATGTAATTAAAGAAAACTTTTGAGAAGTCACAAAGTTATAAGATTTCACTAGTGTATTCTTCTAGCCAATAGAGGAGAGGCAGAGACAAAGGTGGTTTGGGGGCTTGGGTTTTTTTCAAACCCCCTTTAAAGACAAGGTAAACATATCAGTACTAAATCATTTTAAATATATGCAGAATTGCAGTCTTTCACTTCAAAAGGAGCATCTCCTTCTGGTTATTCAGGGCACAGAGCTAAATCAGATGCCTAAGTACGGCTGTCGTCTTGTTTCAAGCGCCTCAGAAAATTCGCTCCTTTGTTTTCTAGTCATAGATTCTAATGTTTACTATTTCTGATTTTTTCTAAAGAGAGAGAGAAAGAGAGCATGTTGTATGCCATCTCAAACCTGTGTGTGTGTGTGTGTGTGCACGCGCGTGAAAGTACGGTGTTATTCATAAATGAAAAAGAAATAGGTTAATTCAGCACTTTGTATTTACCAACTGTTTTCATATATGGTTCCTCCCTGGGGTCCCCTAAGACTTCTTTGAGGTAACAGAGAATTACCTACATTTTGCCAGTGAAGAAACTGAGGCTCAAGGAGATTCAATAATTTGTTCAAATTTATGCAGAAAGTAAGGAGTAAAAAGGAGGATGTATCCTGGTCTCCAGTGTTATTTCCGTTATATTCCACTGACCTCTCTTAGTGGAAATGCAGCCATCTCAGAATGAATTAGGTATGGTTTATAGTCTTTCTTTTTTTAGATTTCATCTTGATTATTTTAAAAAGCTAAAAAGCTGCCTAACTCAGCCAAGACTCACTGCAGTTTTTAAAATACATTAAGACTTAAGGACTATATTGTTTTAATAAATAAAAATTTCACCAAATTATTTCTTCCCTCCATTTTAGATCTATGTTAACTCTAAAATATCAAAAACCTATTTCAACACATAGAATAAATGCAACCTGGATTTAGTTTATTATTCTCAAGAAAAGATTGATCTGGCTTTTTTGAAGACTATGGGTTGGTATTAGAATAATAAAATAGAAACAAAATAAAATGGTTGCCTGTCTCCACCTATGCCCAGAGCAGGTACAATGCCCATACGGCATAATAGAGACATAAATCTGAAATTTGGGACCTTTTAAAATTTGTTTGAAGTTACTAATTCACTAAGCCAGTGAGTTCATTCATCTAGCTAGCTAGGATCTCAAAACTGGGCAAACCTTTCAGATCATCCACTTCAACCCCATCAAAAGCAAAAATGAGAAGATCTCACAGAGAAGTAAAAGGTCTCTTCAAGCCGCCCATTCCAAAACTGAGATCCAATACCATGGATTAAAAGGTAACACCTGAAGGAAGAGAAACCAGGACAAAGAATGTCTCGCGTCAGATAACTGTCAATCCAAGCAAAGATGAATCAGAAAATGGAATCCTGTCAAAATCCAAAGATCAAAGCCAGTGGAGGTGGCCAAGGAATCAAAGCAAGGGGACAGGAGGCCCACAGGGCAGGCCTGAATGGTAGATAAGGACCTCCATGTTCCCCATGGCCATGACCCCACTAATCTTAAAGGATCAGAATCTGAACTTTCCATCTAACAAAGGCATATTTTTGTCTGCTTAGTGTGCTTCTATCTTTTAACTTAATGTTGCTCTTATCCTGATCAGCCTGTTCTGTAACAGTGGCGAGGGCAAATTGTCCTAAGTAGAATGGAAACATGAGTCATGATCAGTACAGTCAGACTGAGATTATCTAGGAAGGCCCTTTGAAAGACATGAGATTTACCTCTGGGTGCCCATGGAAGCTCGCTCTGCTCCCTTTCTCATCTGTCTGACAAATTCTGGCTTCTACTGAACATGGCATTAGTGACATTAAGCACGAATTCTTGTGTTGTTTCTTCTACCAGCCTTTAAAGTTCGTATCACATCCATCACCAACGAAAATGTCTTTGTTAAGTACACTGCAACCCTCCTGGATATCTACATAACTGGTGAGCATTCTTTCATTCATTCTTTCCCTCCACCAGCATTTAGTACTCACCATGGGCCGGGCGTTGTAGTAGATGCCAAGAAAACAACTTGAATAACACACTCAAAGCTCCTGTCTTCATAAAGCTTCTGTTCCATAATATAAGGAAACATGTGTTTTTCAAAAGGAGGTAAAAAAAAACAAGATAAACAATAATCAGTCATAACCAGCACTATATCTGAGACGTGGAATTATGTGGGAAGCTCCTGTAGGGTGATAACACACGGCGTCATTTAGGGGTGCTGTTAGGAGCTAGCCATTCTTAAAGAGACGGGGCAGAGAGGGAACCAAATATGCAAAGGCCCTGAGACAGCAAGCACCCTGGCAGCATCAGGGGAGTGACAAGTCCCAGTGGGTGATTGGGCCGTAATGAGGCAGGGAGACTCCGCCTGAGATGAGGCTGAGGCCCAGGCGGGAGCGGGGTCCTATGGGGATGTAGAAGGCATGGCAAGACATTTGGATTTTATTCTAGAAGTCCAAAGGGAAGCTAAGAGAAGGTTTGAGGTAGGCAAATAGCATGACTGGATTTATGATTTTAAAAGATCACTCTGACTTCTTCTGTTGGAGGGAACACGAGTGGAAAGAGGGAAACCAGTTAAGGACATCTGTGAAGGGCAAAGCCTGGGGCCAGAGAACCAGTGAGGATACGTGAGAGTTTTAACAAAGCAATAGAATCAAATTGTCTGTAAAGTAACATATAAAACATTTTAAAATATGTTCCCTTTTCTTCTCTAATTGAACTACACTATAAATATTATAATACTGCTTGTCAAATTATACAAATTGCCACACAAGTGATTCATTAAATGATTCTTTTTCCAATGCTTATTTATTTTGAGAGAGGGAGAGTGAGAGAGAGTGCATGCGCATGCGGGCTGAGGAGGGGCAGAGAGAGCGGGAGAGAGGGAATCCCAAGCAGACTCCGAGCTGTCAGCTCGGAACCCGATGTGGGGCTCGATCTCAGGACTGTGAGATCATGTCCTGAGCCAAAATCAGGAGGTGGACACTTAACTGACGGAGTCACACAGACGCCCCCATTAAATTATTCTAATAATTCCAAATAAGTTTTTTTTAATATTAGAAATTGTTGATTTTATTTTGCTTGACTCACTACAGAATTGCCCATCTGAGCTTTGGCCTAACAATGAGGAACCGCCTCAAACATTTCCAATTACATCTTTATTGCAGTGACAGTCTTTACACACCCTATAATCTCATTAAGTAATTACTCCTAATAGTGACAAGATTGTTCATGGTACCGAAGTCTCTCTCGGCTCAAGCTAACTTGGTGGTAATTATATTCAAAATGTTTCCAGTCCTTTGGATACTGTCTGGCATTTTTATGTATTCAACCTATCTCTGCTATCAGCTAAATCATAAAAACAATTTGTTGAAATATCATATTTAGTTTTCCCAATTTTCTTAATTTTTATTCCCCTTCAACCCTCAGTTTTATAGATGTCATAGGCAAAGTTTTAGACTTCACAATTTTTTTTTAAAAACTGAAAAGTTTGTCACATTTTTTACTCTTGTCACTAAAACAAAAATATTTTCATATAATTAGCTTTTCCTTTAAATTGATTTTCTTTTGTTTTGGATCAAGTTTATGATCATTCTTGATTTTATAACAGCTCTTGCTCCACTTTTGTAGTTTCATTTATTTGTATATAGTTTCATTGTTCTCTAACCTGTGAGCTTATCAAAACTGAAATATCTTTTCTTGAACAGCTAAAGATGGTATTGACAAAAGTGCTAGACTATCATAAGAAAATCACCAAAAAGCATATCTATCCACTTTCTAAATATTTGCTCTTATAACACAATTATCTATTGAAGTAAATCTATCAAACTTACAATTTCCAAACTGCCTTCGTGATTCTAGCACCACCAGCCGCCCATCAAAATCCCAATATTTTTCCAATTTTGATTATTGCAATTTTTTCATGATTGCAATTTTCAAAGCTTTCCTATTATTACTTACTCCCGTCTAGTGTGTATTAGATATGTGGTAGGAAACACTAAATTGATGAAGACAATATTTAAAGTGATCTTTTGCTTGACTCGTATCTTTATATTGTCCAGAGACACTTGATACCTATTTGATAGGTAATTCAGTCAATGCCAGATTGAACAGCTGGGAATTTCAGGATTTTTGCTGAAACCCAGACTCCTCTTTGGCATAACATCTGCACCAATAATGTGTCACATGACTATTCCTCATTGACTCCTTTTCTCTCAAACCATTTGCTATGCTGTTCAGTTGTTCCCTCCAGTATCTTGATATCAACAGAACCCCATTAAGTGACCTTCAAAGTCTACAGTTTTTAAATTGTACATTATTTTAAACACTTTTGATGTTAAGTACTTAATTTTCTCAATAACGATTGAAATTTAAGGGGTGCCTGAATGGCTCAATCAGTTAAGCATCTGACTCTTGATTTCAGCTCAGGTCATAATTTCATGGTTCATGGTATCAAGCCCCACATCAGGCTCTGTGCTGACATTGCAGAGCCTGCTTGGGATTCTCCCTCTCTCTCTGCCCCTTCTTCATTCTCTTGTGCTTGCTCACTCTCTCTCTCTCTCTCTCTCTCTCAAAATAAACAAATAAATAACATTTTTTTAGGTTTAATAAAAAAATTATTGAAACTTAATTTTATTATCTTATTTAGATTTTCCAAAAAGCTGTGTTCTCATTTTAGTAGATATAAATTTTGCAATAAGTAAGACCATAAATCTAAATTGCAATTATATGTTTATATTGATTTTCTTTCGCTTTTGAAATTCTATTAAGTGTTTTGAGTATGAAAATACTTAATCAGGGGCGCCTGGGTGGCTCAGTCGGTTAAGCCTCTGACTTCAGCTCAGGTCATGATCTCATGTTCGTGGGTTCGAGCCCCACGTCGGGCTCTGTCCTGACAGCTCAGAGCCTGGAGCCTGCTTCCAATTCTGTGTCTCCCTCTCTCTCTGACCCTCCTTGCTCATGATCTGTCTCTCTCTGTCTCAAAAATAAATAAAACATTAAAAAATTTAAAAAAAATACTTAATCATTGTTAACCATAGACTAGAGTTGGATTCTAATAATACTTTCCAAATCTTTATTTGCTGGATCAATACTCTGATAAAATGTTTTTCTGGCTTTTTTTGTTCCAAATGTTTCACTGTATGGAATTGATTTCTGATGTTTTTCTATTTGTCTCTCAATGATATCACAAATTTTCTTTACTTGAACTGTGATTGACATCCAGACAGAACAGGTGTTTAGCACAATCGTTTAACAGCCTAACTTTGAGCACCATTTGCATCCAGCTTTAACGTTCTGAGCAATAATAAGCCATTCCTATTTTCACTGAAATAATCAAGTGCTTTTCATTCCAGAAATACAAGTTATTTGTTTTATTTTATACCAATTCTTGCACAGTATCAAAAGATATTCAAGACTGCTCTGAATTTTCTGCAGCATCAGATGATTCCCAAGCTGTAGTCCTTTAAAAAAATTTTTTTTTGTTGAGAGACAGAAAGCAATCAGAGAGAGAAGGAGACACAGAATCTGAAGCAGCTCCAGGCTCCGAGCTGTCAGCACGGAGCCTGATGAGATCATGACCTGAGCCAAAGTCGGGCACTTAACTGAGCCACCCAGGTACCCCTAAGCTGTAGTTCTTTTTCATATAATTTCTTTCTGTTCTCCTGTCCATTCAGAAGATTCATATTTATGACATTTAAAAAGAAATGTTAGGAAATTTTTGCATAATTTATTATCTCTTCTTTCTACATGTTTATTTTTTAACATATATGAATTTTAAATGTCTATAATTATCAAAACACCACACATTTACCACTTATCCAAGAATTGCTGTACACTCACAATAAGCCAAACTAAAACCTAAATGATTTAAAGCAACCATACAGTTCAAGGATAATGACAAATTGGTGTTTCCCCTAAAATGCAGGGCGCTTGGAATAAAGATACAAATGAAAAAAAAAAATCAGTGACTGTTGAGGCTGAGGTTAATTAACTATTCTGTCTTTCTGAATATGCTTGAAATTTTCCATACCCAAAGACTTTTAAAAATAACGATAAGGCCATGACAGGGGCCAGGTTAGTAAACAGTGTGGGGAATATTGTTTAGATATTGCTGCCAGAGCAAGTCATGTTTAAAACATCAGGAGATGTCATCATTAGGAGAGCTCATGTGTGCACACTAGTTAAATAATACTAGTTAAAGTTTACGATTGATGTAGTTACTGTTATGGACACGTTCAGAAGGTTTACAGGATTTAATACTTAGGATCACTCTGTCAGAGTTTCATAACTGATCATCAGTCCTGAATCTACAGCAATGAATCAGGCCCAGTCCCTGCCTCAAGAAGCTTCCAGCACATTTGGGGTGAAACACTGTGATAGAAGTTCAAGTGTAATGAGCATAAGGGAGAGACAGAGAGATATTTACGAGAAAGAGCATCTGGGAGTGTTTACTGGATACCTTGAAAATTGATGATGTGTTTAATGGTGGATAGAAATTCAACAGGACAACCTAGGGAGGAATCCATTCATTCCAGGTAGAAGAGACAGCTTCTCGCCCGCCTCGGAGTTCTTTGGGAATCCCAAAGTTACCCTCCTTCAAATTTTCCAAGTCTTTCACACACCTTGCACTTTTCTACAAAGTTGTCCATTGCCAGCTACACAAACACTTTTTGCACTTTGCTATATAACATCTGGAGATTGATATTGTTCAACTATAGAGACGTTCTTTTAATCCCTGGTTCTACGGCAGGAATAATAACAAACATTTATGTACCTCTTGTTGTGTTCTAAGTACTTGTCCCACTAGAACCCATTTAGTCTCCCATCAGTTTCACAAGGTGGGTTATATCATCATTCCCATTTTTCAGGTGAGGGATCTGAGCCTCATTTGTCCAGGTCCAGCAAGTCGCAGAACTGCGGTTTGACCCAGAGAGCCCGATTTCAGATTCTATAGACAGTGTCACTTTCCAGTAGCCATTCAGTGTAAACATATGCCCTTCAGTAAATAGCCACGAGGAACTGGAACTGTTGAGAGAGTTTATGATCGTGACTTTGTAACATGAATGTGATAACCTCACCTGTGTGCCTCTCAGGTGAAGCTGTTGCCCAGAAAGACTCTGAAATCACCTTCATTAAAAAGGCGACATGTGCTAACGCTGACCTGGAACAAGGAGGACAATATTTGATTATGGGTAAAGAAGCCCTCCAGATAAAACACAACTTCAGTTTCAAGTAAGTCGTTTTGGAGTCCCTCTGATCTTTCCTTCAAAACTAGGGGTACTTTATTCTTAAATACACTACAGGTCTCTCATGTGTCCTTCTGTTAGCCAACAAACCATTAGGAGCATAAATAAAATAATGTGAATTCGCCCTTGACCTTAGCCCAAAGGCCAAGAAGCAATGGAACAACGAGAATGGAAGACAAAAAACTACTTATAGCAATCAGGGCAGCTGAGAACTCACTGATGGATAAACCGACTGGGCACCTGAGTCTGTGGATGCTCTGAAAGTGCCCCTCGAGCCCCTCCCCGCCAGGTCTGCCCCCTCAGTGAGTTCTCAGACTGTTGTGTTTGTAAAGAAGATGTTTAATATGCATTGTATGATCTCTTCTTAAAAAATAGATCTTGAAACAGATGCCGTTCCCTCCTCTAATTGTGGGGGCCCAAGCGACTTCATGAGATCTGCGGGTTTGGGGCCCTTCCCAGGGGGAGGCCGGCCGAGCAGGGTCTGGCTGACAGTGTGGCCTGAGCACCTGAGCGCTATCCAGGTGGGCTCTTCACTACTCATTTCCCTTTTTCTCTTGGCAGGTACATCTACCCTTTGGATTCATCCGCCTGGATTGAGTATTGGCCTACAAACGCAACGTGTCCATCGTGCCAGGCGTTCTTAGCCAATTTAGATGAGTTCGCTGAAGACATCTTTCTAAATGGCTGCGAAAACCCCTGAAGGAGGTCAACCATGGAGCGTTTTCACTGTGGACTCCCGTCGTGCAAGTGTCTTCCTTTTCCTCTTTGTTTTTTATTAAACATTCACAGCTGGTCTTATTTGGAAAGCTCACTTTACTTAGAATTAGTGGCACTTTGCTTTCAGTAGAGAATGATTTTAAGAGCTGTAACTTCCTGAAATAACATGGCCTTGGGGGGCATGGAGACAGACACCCGTTCCAGGGTTATCGGACACCAGAAACAATAAAACTTGGACTGCCTCCTAAAACCTACTGCTCAGGAATGTCTGCCAGGGACCAAAGAATAGCCCCCACTGAAATGTAGTATCTTACAATAACATGGCCTTTGCTTGAAAGAAAATACCGAGGAGCAGAGAGCTGGTCATTAAAACCCGACTTTGCTTTGAAAACGTGCGAAAAAGCAAAGAAGCCTGTTATTTTATGTGAGGCCACAGCTGTACCCACACAGACGCACAAGTTGAGAGGCAGAGACCCGAGAAGGCCCAGCCTCAGAGCCCTCAGTACACTGAGAAGGTGGGAGCATCCACCCCTGTGCCTCCATGGGGGTCCCACGACTCCCTTCACCCCCTCCTGGAACCTGTTCGTGTCCCCCAAGGACTCGCTCTTGCCAAGAATTGTGCTGGGAGGCAGGCGCGGTGCAGCGGCCTGGTGAGGAGAACCCAAGTGGTGGTCAGGAGACCTTCATGTGGGCCCCAACCACGTCTTGGAGCCGTGTTTGAGCTTTGCTGAAAGATGGTCTATAACAGGATGTTCATTTCTTTTTCTTAATGTTTATTTATTTTTGAGAGAGAGACAGAGCACGAAAAGGGAAGGGGTAAAAAGAGAGGGAGACACAGATTCCAAAGCAAGCTCCAGACTCTGAGCTGTCAGCACAGAGCCTGATGCAGGAATCAAACCCACAAACCATGAGATCATGACCTGAGTCAAAGTTACCCGCTTAACCAACTGAGCCACCCAGGTGCCCCGAACTGACCTTCTGTAGCACTTTAGATCTTAGGAAAGAATTTTCCCCATAGAGTCCCATTTAACATGTCAAGAATCTCACAAGGTACAGGGATTATTATCCCCAGTTTATGGAGGAAGACACAGAAGCTCAGAAAAGTGAAGCAGTTTTCCTGGCCCAGTAAGGGGCAGTGCTGGAGACCAAACCCCAAAGCTTTCCCTCCATCCAGACACACCCTTCTCCACATCATGACCATCCCATTGCTCGTCAGGTTTAATTTTCTAAGACCAAGGTAAGATCCAGTTGGAGTTTCTTAGGTATAGTTTAACCGGCTCCATTGAAATGTCACAAGGAAACAGGAAGATAAACTCTGGATGTAACAGTAACAGTGACTATAACGCATTCCTTGTTTGTAAAATCTTCATTTTACCAGTTAGGCGAAACTACACGAGGCTTGCACTGTGCCTTGTAAGTAACACTAAGATTTTCCACTTCCAGGAGCTGAGAATTTATTTTTGTTAATGTCAAGGCTCACAGTGTGAGCGCTCCCCTGGCAAAAACAACCAATGTGTCCAATGTGCCTGTTTCTCTGCCAGCTAGCGGTGAGCCACCCCCACTCCCGCCCCAGAGTTGACCTGAAGCATCTCCGGTCCCCTTCTGTCCGAATGCAGGACGTATGGAGTGGACCACTGCAAGGCTGGGAAGGACCACTGCAGGGCTAGGAGGCACCAGACCACGATGCCTCAGAGTTTTCAAACCTCAACTCAAAACTTTGTGCGTTAAACTCAGCTCATGCCTGTGCAGTTAAACATACTTCTTTAGTGAGGCTTTCACAACCCTCCAAACGGGCTGCGGTCGCTACTCCGCCCTGCATGTCTCTCCAAGGCACTGGCAACTATTTCTCTAATTAGGTATATTGTTTATTCAGCGTGCAGCTTCCTAGCTCCACCGTAAGCCCTGTGTGGACAAGTCTGGACCTGTTCTGTTCACCACAGTCTCCGGTGCCTGGAGCAGTGCTGGATGCATCACAGGGACTCAGTGTGTGCGGATTCCCGTTGAGTGGGGGGCATCAGAAAGCCCAGGTTCTAGTCTTGGCTTTGCCCCTGCAGGGACTTGGGGACAAGCCTCTTCATCTCTTTGGAGGTGTGTAAACACAGGCGTGGAACACTCCATCGCCTTTGGACAGCTCAAAGAAGGTATCCCATAATCTTATGTTGTGACACAGAAGACAGAACCACAAGGCATACACGCATGGCACGTGTTTCTTTCTGTAAGTACGAAGGGAGCCCAGAGGAGTGAGCGAGTGTGTGAGCCGGGGGGCTTTCCCAGGACCTCCTAAAGAAGGCCGGGCGGGGTTTGGGGAGGTAGAAGGATCTTTCTGGTTGAAGGGAAAAGCATAAGGCAGGTTTCCACTGGAGGCAGTAAAAAGATTTAGATGCTACAAAAGAACATTATTCATTTTAATAGCTAGAGGTTTATTTTTTAATTCTTATTTTAATTCCAGTTAGTTAGCATACAGGGTTATATTAGTCTCAGACAGATAATATAGCAACCGAGCTGTATGTTTGTGTTAACATATATGAGAAAAAATACAACTAGCACCTCAAAGCCATGAAACGCAGTTTTCTTCGAAAATAAATGTATTTGTCCAAAAGTAAGTCTATTTAAGGAAAAGCTTCAAGTAAACAAAAGTATAGGTTGTTCTGAGGGAGAAAATCATGAGGTTGCCATGCACCAGATTGACGTGTAGGAAACTCTGTCTCAGCAAAATACGTGGAACTGACAATGTGCCCCTGCCTGAGGCAGGCAGCCTGGCTCCGAATTTCTCAGTGAGGGATTCCGAGCCAAAGCATGTCCCGTCTTACTTCTCAGCCCCGATGATGCTAGTTTATTCAGCAACATCCAACAAACATGCGCTGGTAGGTAATTGTAGGCCAAGCCCAATGCCAAGTGCTTGGTACCCGGATCGCCACGCTTATGGAAATTCGATCCTGCCTGGAGAGACACACACCATGAAGAGTAAAGACAGTGATTGGGCACCTGGTCCCGACTGAACGGGTTAAGAACTATGAGGAAAAGAAAAGGAGAGCAGAGTAAAAGAACTGGGGAGTAGTCAAGGGAGCGGAGCGGTTGCAGTTTTAAATAGTGCAGTCTGGCCAGAGTGGGCTTCTGAGCAGAGGCTTGGAGGTGGCAAGAGAGGGAGCCATGTGGCCACCTAGGGGAAGAATGTTCCAGGCAGAGGGAGCCCCGAGTACCCAGGCCAGAGGCAGGAGCAGGCCTGGTGTCTCGCAGGAGCAGCAAGGAGGCTGGTGTAACAGATGGAGAGTGAGCCCCGGGGGAGGTGGGTGGAGATGAGGCCAGACCCAGCACAGAGACCAGATCAGCGGGCACAGAAGGGGCATTCACTCTCCTCGGAGGGAAGGGGGAGCCATTGCACGGTTTTGAGCAGAGGAGTGCAGCAGGAGGCCATTGCAGTAAAACAGACGAGAGATGCTGTGGCAACCCACCGAACAAGGCAGAGTTCCTGGACTCTGTGATGAAGGAGAGCCACACCATGGGAATGCTGGAGCTTCTCGGAGAAGGATGTTAGATGGGCTTCTTACAGGACTCGGGCTTGTGGCGGATGATTTTAGGGAGGGTTTAAGGAAGCAGGGCTTTGCTCTGGATCGGACGCTCTCAGGAAGCAGGAGTAACCCCCACTAGTATCTGAATTCTTATCTAAGTGGAAGGAAGGGAAATAGCAACAGTCACATTAGCCAGGAAAGGGGGGGATGTTTGGCCATTTTTGTGGTTTGAATCATGTTCTTATTTTCTGCTCAAACATGATTATGGAAAAGTTTGGGCTTTTTTTTCCTTCTCCATCTTGATCCATTTTGTCTGATGTTTGCGTTCTGTGGCGTCAGACACAGACAACAGGAGAGCCTGACTCTGAATACCAGGTCAACCCCTACGGTCACCAGGCTCAGCTACCAACCTAGCACCCAGCTGTCTTCTCTCGCATACACTCCGTTCCTAGGACATGCACATTTACGAACAATGCCCAGATCTGCACCGGATTCCAGGAGCGCCCGTGACAGTCCACGTGTGGGCCCGGCTCCCTGTGACAGTCCAGCTGCCCGATGGGAGAGGCTCTCGGAGACACAAGGCAGCTCAGTGTCACGTTTGTGTAGGTTTCTCTGTTCGTGAAAACAGATTCTACACGCTTGGTGTCATGTGAGAAACAAGTCACCAGAGACATGATCTTTAACTCTGATCGAAGGGACTGAAATATGCCTTTATGGCTCTGAATCAGAAAGGAATTGAGGAGGAAGGAAAGAATGAAAGAGAGAGAGTGGAGAAGAGCAGGAGGGGGAAGGGAAGGAGGGGGGTAGGGTTTGTTTTAAGACAAGATGAGAACCCCATTTCTAAGAACCTTCTGGATTCTTCTCAGCTGGCAGCGTCCCCGCCCTGACAGACATGTTGGCAGAAGCAGATCTGTTCCTGGGAAGTGTCCACCCCTTCACTGTTTCCATCATTATAATCAGATGTGTGTGCATTACACACACAGAGCCTCGTGAATTATGTGATCCCGAAATGTCCAAACCAGGAAGAACCTAGAGCACATCTCGTCCTACGCCTTCATCTTCTCCTGGGAAAACAGGCCCCGAGGAGCAGCCTGCTGGTGGTCGAACACCGTTAAGTGGAGGGGCCGGGACCCCAGCCCACGGCCTCTGAGTCTTAGCCCAGCGTTCTTTCCACCACGCAAATGAGGGGCGGTTCCAGAGAAATCGCTTTTGGCACCTTCCAAAGAAGCGTTTTCCTCCAGCCAGCGCCACTCAAAGACAGAGCAGGCTCTTGAGGGGGGACCAAGTGCCCCATCACTAACCCCTTCCAAGTTACAGGAACCAGTCAGTGTGGGAGGTTTGCCCCGATGTCCAACGTGCCTTCAGCCCAGAGAGGTCATTAGGAGAAACAAAAGTATCTGCTTTTCTTCCTTAAGCCTCCATTTTCACATTTGAAAAAGGGGAGTATTAATAATCTCCCTTTGGGAGGCTTTCTGTGAGACTTCAATTGGAGGATACAGATCACGCACAGAAAGTGGGGCGCACAGGGCCTGGCATGACGAATGTAACTTGGGGTGGCTAAGACCACATGCCATCACTGGGATGGTGACGTTAACACGTTTCTTGCCTGGCACCACACTGATTGTATTCTGCGGAGCACCTATGTCTCCACTCCAACTTTTAGGAAGGAACCAGCTGAGGGTCTGGGAGGCTAGGCTGCCCTAGGTCCCACACCTTCACAGGTGGCCTGGGGCCCAGGCTCCTGGCCGCTGCGCCGGACGGCCCTCTCACACGCTGGAAGGCGAGTACACGGCATTGCGGCCCCGTGGCTGGGTCTCGGCTCCCCTGGGCTTCAGTGCCCGTTCTCCTTTAGATGCTCCCGAAGCAGTCCCCACGCTGGGACACAGGCAGGGCGGAGTGTGGCCGATGAGGACTCCGGGTACAGGGTACGGGCAGAAGGAGCACTGGGGTTGGTATGCAAAATCGAAGGAAGACCGCACCAGAGATGAACTCTGCCAAATGTGTCCTGAGATCATTTCCAGCATGGACACAATACAACTTGAACAACTCTGAATGGACAGGCACCCCTCCCCCCAAAGGCTCTAACTTGACAGGAGGGTTGACGTTTCCTCCCTTGTGAGCCTCCTACATAGAACCATAACATGACAGTTTATTTTTTTTAATTTAGTTTATCTATTTTTTTATTATTATAGAATATTATTGACAGCAGGTTTATCCAATTACAACATTTAGAGTGTTAACCAATCACAGAGTAGACCCAGGACCCAGGACCCTCACGTAGGGTGTAACTAGCCTTAGGCAATAACTGATTACCTATAGCTTCTATTTCTAGGCCTGCCCTTAGGAATGTTAAGGGTATTACAAGGGTGGTCCCTCTTGCCTTGGGCAATGTGTGCCCTTCTATGGTCTCAAACCTGCCGTCCTTACATTCCCCCCTGGGTCTTGTAACTGACCCAATCCTGGGTCAGCTGAGTTACCACTGTACCCCTAAAGCCTGGCATAGCCCTCCTTGGTGTAAGGGGAATTTCTTACCCTGTAAAGGGCATAGGGAAGGAGAGTTTACCCAATTTCCGCCAGTCTCCATGGTTAATTTGGTAAGGGTCTCTTTGAGGGTTTCTAATATCTGGCGCTGTCTGGTTTACAAAAGTAAGAATCACAGCCAATTTGTTTCCTCATTTGTCAGGATCCTTGGGCGTATAAGTGCAATACGCCTTCATAATTCTTACTAACCTTAGCCAAATTGGTGGGCCGTCTAGCGGCCACTTGAGGACCCCCCATTAGAGTCTGGCGGTAAAGGAGTAGGCTCCCCTTACCTTTTGCCGTGTTGAAATCCCAAACATGACAGTTTAAAGATCCCCAGGCGATCATCTATTCAACCGCTCCCCGTTTCCCAGATGAGGAAAGAGACCAGGAAGGAGCAGGGATTCTTCAGGGCTCCCGCAGGGGAATCAGGGCCAGACCTGAGCGCCAAGCTCCCCTTCCCTCCTATGGGTGCCTGGCGTCCCTCCGCCAACTGGGCCTGACCGGCCAGCAGAGGCCAGAGCCCCCGGTGGGGCCCGGCTAACATTTTCAGCAGATGAGATGGGAGAAGTCAGAACTAACTTAGAAAGAGGGTTTTCTGCTTGCCTGGAGTTGGGATTGTCGGGGGTGTCTGTGTGTGTGTGTGTGTGTGTGTGTGTGTGTGTGCACGTGCACGTGTGCAAGAGACAGAGACAGGACCTGCTACTAAGGGGAAGTAACTATGGTGGAGAAGTAAGAACTGCCGTTGTTTGGGACCTGGGGAATGTTCCTGAACGTCAGCAAGCTTCTCAGTTGGTTTGCCCCTCTGTGAAGACTGTGGCCTGATCCGCCTTGGAGGGTTTCAAGGATGAGAAATAGTGCCTCAGCGCCGGCCGGGGGACGTGGTGTGGGGGCCAATGGCTGTGGGGTTTCTTCCCCTTGTAACTCTCTGTGCCTCAGTGCTCTCTTTTGGAAATGAGGTGAGCCTTTCTCCTGGCTCAACCTACAGGGCGGTTGCAGGATGAAATAAGATCAAACACATGAAAGAACTTATAAGCTGTAGAATTTTGAACAAATATGGAAATAGCATTAATCATCAAAGGCATCTTTGTGCTGAGATCCCACAGGCAGAGACTGCCTGACGTGCTTTTAGAAGACTGGGAAGGGGTCTGCTGTCTTAAAAAGCCAACTTCTCCAGTGCCTCAAGTTTTCCTATTTGGACTCCATTCCTTTTTTCTTTTAATTTTTTTAATGTGTATTTATTTTCGAGAGAGAGAGAGACAAGCGGGGGAGGGACATAGAGAGAGAGGGAGACACAGAATCTGAAGCAGGCTCCAGGCCCTAGCTGTGAGCACAGAGCCCGATGCGGGGCTCGGGCTCATGCACTGCGAGATCGTGACCTGAGCTGACGTCGGACACTTGACCGACTGCGCCACCCAGGCGCCCCGGGCTTCATGCCCATCGCCTGGTAGAAATGCAGATTCTCAGGCCTTCCACCCTACTGAACAGAAACTCCGAATGGAGCCTAGGAATCTGTATTTTAAGAAGATCTCCAGGGAAAGCACAGGCCCATGAAAGTTTAAGGGGAACTGCTTCGGAGCTCGTGGAAATGGAGACTCTGATTCTGCGGGTCTGGAGGGGCCCCGAGAGCCTGCGTTTCCCAGATGAGACCCACAGCGCTGGTTCTCAGACAAAGCAAGGTTCCAGAAGCGTCCCACAAAGTCGCATTTTTGCATGAACAGAAGCAGCCCCGCAGTAGCCAGCACTTCAGCGAACAGTGATTATGCACGGGCCTTTCAGGAATGGGTTGCAGGAAAGGCTGAGGGATTCTGGGAGCCAGAGACACACGGGGAGGCAATGAGAAACAAAGAGAAGGTAGGAGGTCACGAAGGGAAACGTAGGCTGCCCTCCGGGATGTGTTCAGGGCAGAACACAGCGTTCATTAAATCCGCTTGCTCACTCCTGTGTTAGGCACTGTCTGTGCTTTTTTATATTCATCAACTCACTTAATCCACTAGAAACCCAAGGCCGGTACTTTCACTATTACCATTTTACAGAGGGCAAACTGAGGAACAGAGAAGTTAAGTAATTTGCCCAGCGTCACTCAGCTCGTAGGTGGTGGAGCCCGGATTTAGAACTCCGTCAGCCTGACCCATCAGCACTGCACTATTCTGCGTCAAATATAGTCTCTGCCATCAGGAAGCTTACAGTTGCCCCAGAGGAGCAAGGCCGAGGATGAATAATCAACACTTGGATGACACCAATTGTGTGCCAGGCCCTATTCTGAGCACCTAACGCGTATCTGCTATTCGAGCTCTTGCAACAATTGTAGGAGACGGGCAGGGCGCTGCTGGTGGGCCCGGCTGTGTGCAGAACTGTGCAAGACAGGCACTCAGACGCCTCAATTCCAGACTCCATGTTCTAAGCAGAAAAGCTCCAATCCAGAAATAACCTTTGCAAAGGAGCCTCCAATATCCCGGGTCCAAGCCCCACTGTGCTTCCTCGGCTTCCACACCCACTCCGCTTCCCGACCTGGCCTCCAGAATGAGGCCCCACTGCGCCAAAAGGCAGGTGCACCTTCCAGCTCTTCTGCTCAGCCTGCCTCCTGCGGCTGCACACAAGTTCATGCAGCAGATGAGGCCCCCTGTGTGTGCGGCTCCAGGAGGGTCTGCAGAGCCAGGCTGCTGACCCTCCCGCCCGGCACTGGAATGAGAGGCCTGATGAATGGTTGATCTCTGCTGCCGCTTAGGCCTGGCCCACCAGGGACGGCAGCCCTACCCTGCTATCCCTACTGTGGCTCATGTCCTCCCCCCCTCCCTCCCCCCGCACACCAGACATCACTGCCTTGGCACTTGGGATACAAAAAGTTGCCTAACAAATGAAAACTGACCTTACATCCTTGCAAACCACTTTTGGCAGTACAAGAGCCAAACTATGTTTCTATTCCTTGATGTAGGAATCCTCCCCCTCTTGGATTATTTATGATAAAATAAATTTCCAAAAGTGGGTAAGGAGAGGGGGCGTTCATAGACAAAGATTTGTGCAGGATTAATTATTCATTGGATAAATATTTGTTGAGTTCCTCCTGTGTGCCAGACACAGTGCCAGATGTTGGAACCAAGATAAACAAGGTCCTTGCTCTCCTAGAAGGACATTTGAACTAGTGTAAAAAGACAATAAATACCTACATAAATGAGAAAAACAATCTATTTACAAAACTCTCTGCAGAGAATTAAAATAAAGGTCTGTGGTAGAGAATAGCTCAGCGGCCGCTCTTGATCAGGTGGTCAGGGAAGGTCTCTTAAATGTCACTAAATGGGATGATCTTTAAGCTGAGAGTCTCAGGACAAGAAGGGGCAGCCATACGAAGGTCCAGAAGAGTATATTCTGGAAAAGGAGGCCGGTGCTCCAGGAAACTGCGAGAAAGTTGATCATTAAAGTAAGTGATCCAAAATGAGTTCGGAGGAGGAGGAAAGGCCAGATCAACAGGATTTCATAAGCACGGTGAGGTGTTTGAACTTTATTCAGTAGATAATAAATACTAAGCAAGGGCATGAGACCAGACTGTAGAAGAGAAAGGGGCAGCAAGACCAGCTAGGAGCTCATGCAGCGATTCCAGTGAAAAGGGTCAGTAGCTTGAACTGGCAGAGTGGAAATGGACAAGGAGAGAAATGGATGGATCGGGGATGTTTTTGGAGGCAGGGCTACAAGGGTTTGTGGAAGGAATTGACATGGGTGACAAAGGCAGAGAAATCAAGGATCACTCGTGGATTCTCAACTTGAGCTGCTATGGTGCCAGTTATACCACTGGGGAAGACAGGAGAAGATGAAAATTTGGGAAATGAGAAGGGAAGATGTTATGGGTTGAACTGTGTCCCTCTCAACAAGATATGTTGAAGGACATCTGGGGGGCTCATTTGGTTGAGCGTCTGACTTCGGCTTAGGTCATGACCGCATGGCTTGTGAGTTTAAGCCCCACATCGGGCTCTCTGCTGTCTGTGCAGAGCCTGCTTTGGATCCTCTGTTCCCCCTTCCCTTCCCTTCCCTTCCCTGCTTGTTCTCTCTCTCTCTCTCTCCCTCTCTCTCTCTCTCTCTCTCTCTCTCTCTCTCTCTCTCTCTCAAAAATAAATAAACATTAAAAGAAAAAGACATGTCAAAACCCGAACCCCCAGCACCACAGAATGTAAACTTATTTAGAAATCAGGTTATTGCATATATAACTAGTCAGGGTAAGATAAGGTCCTGCTGGAGTAGGGTAAGCCTTTACTCCACTATGTCAGGCGTCCTTATAAGAAGAGAGAAATTCAGATACAGAGACAGAGACAGAGACACACAGGAGAAGAGCATGTAGGGACCCTGACACTTGAGGAGAGTCAGCCACGTGAGGAGGGGGCAGAGATTGGAGTGAGGCATCTGTAAGTCAAGGGATGCCAAGAACTGCCGGCTTGTCACCAGTAGGCAGGAAGAGTCCTAGCAAAGATCCCCCCACAGAGCCCTGGGGAGGAACCAATCCTGCCGAGACCTTAATTTCAGACTTCTCGTCCTCAGAACTGCGGGAGAATACATTTTTGTTGGCTTAAGCCATCCCGTTTGCGATACTTCCCTATGGGGGCCCTAGGAAATCGTACGGAAGAGAATTAGGGCTTCTGCTCGTTGTGTTCACACGAGAAGTGTTTTTAGACACCCACGCGGAGACACGGAGCAGCCATGGGGTATACGCGTCTAAGATGTGGTCTACATGGTGAGGCACCGTCCTGCAGTGAAGCACTTTATGTGATACAGAGACACAGGACACATGAAGTGATGTCCTAGGAAGGGAGAGACGATGACACAAATGATGGGATACACATCCTATGACTTAGTATGCCGCCTCTGAAAGGTATTCATTCTAAAGATGAGGTAGGAACCTGGCAAGTGCTTAGGATACTGTTAGGCACACAGAGCCGGTGACTTCCATTACGCAACAACCATCCGGTGCGGATGAGAAGCAAGTGTCACATAGATTCAGAGTGCCCACCACAGGCCAAGCATGGTGGCAGCATCAAAGGACAGACCTGGAGACACCTCCGATGAGTCACCCTCTCTGAACACGGCTATGCTGGGCCTCTCACCGCACACTGCGTGTCCTGACAGCTTATCCGTGTCCCTTCAGCTGCGTGCGACCTCCTGGACGACCGGGGCTCCGCTCTGTTTCCTGAAGCGGGAGACCTAGTGCAGGGCAGATATAAACTGATGTCTGCTCCATTTAATAGTACACAAGAATCAGAATTTGACTGTCATATAGGAATGTACAACAAAGGAAAATTGATACCGAGTCTGTTGACCTGTGGACATGAGGCTCCTTAAAATCTCCCTCGAGGTAGGGATCTGGAGCCTGAAGCACAGCTGAATGCTTACTGCCAGTTAAGTGACTTATCTAAGGTGAGCACGGGGACGTGATTGCTTTGGAGGAAGTGACGGAAGCAAACACCAACGAGTAGAAAAATATAACCGAGGAAGACATCCCATTTTACAATAGCAAAGAGAATCAATCCATTGAGTAAACACAACTCACAGTGTATAATCATAAATCCACTTCATTTCATTTCCCAACCCCCTGAAGGAGGGACACCCTTTCTCTGCCCTTTAATGAGAATTCAAGCATCCTCCAACCTGTCTGACCACTCACTTCCAGGAAATGAAAGTCCAGTGAGCCCTTTAATCACCAAACACACACTGTTCATTAATGAGATGCTCAGTCCCGTACAAAAGCAAAATCCCAAATTTGATTTAAAATTCCATCTCTTCTTCCAACAGGGCTTGCTGCAGGCGGGACCCTATATGGGGCATTCAGGGGCATCTGAGCAGGGCCACCTCCCCTCTGTCTTGTTTGCCTAAGATGACACCCATCTCTCATCCCTTAAATTTTTTTAAATTTATTTTTTTATTTTTGAGAGAGAGAGAGAGAGACACAGCCGAATCGGGGAGGGGCAGAGAGAGAGGGAAACACAGAACCTGAAGCAGGCTCCAGGCTCTGAGCTGTCAGCACAGAGCCCCATGCAGGGCTTGAACTCACAAACTGTGAGGTCATAACCTGAGCCAAAGTCAGACGCTTAACCGACTGAGCCACCCAGGCGCCCCTCTCATCCTTCTGATTTCTCTGGTGGCTGTCAGAGGCCGGGGCCCCTGCCTCCCCATCTCAAACGACCATAGACACATATTAAGCTCTATAAGTAGACGCCATGGAACATTTCTCTCTTCCTCCCTCTCGCTTTCAGTGTAATTAACATACAGTATTATATTAGTTTCAGGTGCAAAGAAGCTCCTCTTTCTTGACTTGAGAAAGGGAGACTCCCAATAGCTCACTCCAGCACAATATTTGTTCAAGTCTAATCTAACGGCAGCCCCAAGGGTCTGGGGCTTTTGCTATCACACCATGCCGCTAAGTAGTATGAAGGGCGCACACACACACACACACACACACACACACACACACTCACATAAGGGAATCAAAAATGCCCCCCCCCCCCCGCCCATAGAGTTTCAGTCTATTAGGAGAACTGGAACGTGTATCCGGAAGGCTGCCCAAGGCAGCACGGTTCCTGCTGGATGCAGTAGGAAAGGCTCCATGGAGAAGGCAGCCTTTGATCTGGGTCCTACACAAGTTGGAAGATAAGCACAAGCTGAAATAAGTCTTTTCAGAGAGAGGGAACTGTGTGAATAAATGCCTCGTGGTGAAATCGGGGAGGTGTATACAGACCCCACTAAGTCGTCTGCTTAAATGGGACAAGTGAAAGATAAGACCGAGCCAGACCCCACATGAACGAGATAAGGGTTCTGGATCTTTGTCTGCAAGAAGTCAGTTCTGAAGGGCAGCAGACAGAGGATGGGCTGAGAAAGGCAGTGACTACTTCTTGGTGAAACGTGTTCCTCATTTCCTTGAGTCATTAACCGGGGTCCCATTAAGAAGAAAAAGAAAACAAAAACCTTCCAGGACTTGCTTTCTTTTCCAGGAAAACTCTTGCCCTTTGGATCTTCTCCTGAGCTCAGTTTATAAAGACAACCAATCCTTTTCTTACTCTTAGTTAAGGGGCCTTGGCACAGCTGGAAGTGCCAGGACCCTCACTTCAAGCCTGATGGGGCCGCTCCGCCCATCTCCCAATGGCCCCCAGGCCGCCCTCCGGGAGAGGCAGAGGGGAGGGAGGGCAGGAGGGCCAGAAAAACCTTGCCTCTGTGAGGCCAGCCTCAAAGTCTTCACCCCGGGCCCACCAAAGCCTCCTGGGAAAACTCTAGGAGGCTGCAAAGCCAAGAAAGCCACAGGTTTGGATTCAAACCCCAGCTTTGCCCCTACCCTTTCTGACCTTGAGACCTCCCTCAGTCTTTATGTGTTAATCTGTAAAATGGAAACAAAACCACCTACCTCAGCAACAGGTTGGTGTGAAGAGTAAGCAAGAGAGAATTCACCTGCCACTACTGCATAGCCGCTGCTCAGAGAACATTTCTCCTGCTCCTCCCCCATCTCTCCGTGTCTTGATATCCTTGCCAATTAAATGTGATAGGGACGCAAGGAAAAAGTTGAACCTGACCAAGTTCCCAAACCTCTGCCTTCTGCCCCACACAGAGGCCAGCGAGAGCAGAGGGCCTTTTCTGCTATGTCTGAGCTCCAGAAGCTATTTCTTCTTTTATCATTTTTTAAAACTTATTTTATTTTTAAATATAATTTATTGTCCAGTTAGCTAACATACAATGTATACAGTATAGTCTCGGTTTCAGGGGGTAGATTCCCGTGATTCATCTCGTACATACAACACCCAGTGCTCGTCCAATGAGTCCCCTCCTCAGTGCTCATCACCTGTTTTCCCCTCTCCCCTGCCCCTCCCCCACATCAACTCTCAGTTTGTATTTAATAGTCTCTTATGGGTTTGCCTCCCTCTCTGTTTGAAACTATTTTCCCCTTCCCTTCCCCCATGGTCTTCTGTTATGTTTAAAAAATCACAAAGCCACTGAGTAGTTGCATGCATTGGCACATACTTGGAAAGAGACTACCTACCCCACTGCCACCATCTGACTCAGTTTCCCCATCTGTAAAGTGATTGCCTCTGAGACAGCTCCCTTCCTTCCTCTGCAATTGCCCACTAGGTTGGGAGGACCGAGCCCGGCAGAGGGCGTGCTGAGCGTAACCTCTTGGCCAAGGCCCTGGGGAAAGGCATCCGGCCAAGGAAAATTCTAGTGGAAAAAACGAAGAAAGGATTCCAGGTTTATGAGTCCCAGACTTTGAAAAACAAAACTGCTGAGTTGTCTCCTGAGTTAGGGAAAAAGAACACCACAAACGCCTTGAGATTTCCAGGAAACGATTTGTGAAGGTTTTGGGCAAGGCTGGCAGGAGGGCTCAGGGAGGCCCAGCTGGGTTGGATGCCCTGGGAGGTGGGGGATGGAGGCGGAGGGGGTGGGGGGGGTCATGTGGCAGCCTGAGTGTCCAGGTGAGGTAGGTGACTGGATTTGGGTTCATAGGTGCCTGTCTGTGCACACTTGCCTGTTTGCCTGTGGGCAACCCCCCAACCAAGTATTTATTGAGCACTTTCTATGTTCTACTGAGCCCTGTGCTAGGGGTTGGCAATGCAGCTACAGACACAGCCCGTGAGCGCAGGGAGCTGAGTTTAGCAAGGGATGCAAACTAGCAGGCTATCAGTTCAGAGCACAGGCACCTGGGAGGCAGTCTGTGTGGCCCTTCACTAGCTTTGCGGTCAGGCAGCCCGGCTTGCAAGTCCAGCCACCCACCAGCTACGTGACTTTGGAGATCTCCAACACTTGGTCTCCTTAGCTGGAGAGTGGACACATCACAATGACGCCGTAGGAGACAGCCACTGTATGTAAATGTTTGAGGACTTCTCTCCATCACGTGCCTGCAAGGTCTGCACCTGGATAAGTACACACTTCGTGCAAAGTCTGGGTGAGTTCTGTGCAGGGCTCGCCTGCCTAGGTCACACATGTGCCAGACTCCATCAGGGGTCGCAAGTAGGAGCCCACAGACATAGCTTGTGGGGACACTCATCCAGTTTGGGTTTGGGTTTTGGCTCACGGAGTGTTCTAAAAGTCAGGACAGTCTGCATAAAAATCCAGATTTCCAGTGTTTCTTCCAACCTCGGAACACATGGCCATCCTGCAAGCGTCTGCATGCGTGTGCCTGCCCGCCACGGTCTCCGCTTCCCCTGGATGCATCCTTCCCAGCAGCACCCTCGCTCCTGGCTGGCCACCTGGTCTGTCCTTGGAGGGATTCCAAGGTGGTTCAGGAGGGCTTGTGTGCAGACATGTTCCCTATGAAAGGAGAAGCAACACTGGGCAGAGGTTGGTGCCAGGGCCCCAGCCTCCCCGGGCAGCTCCAGCTTCAGGCATCAGAGGGGCAGAGAGGCCTGCAGACCTAACCCAGGGCTCTGGCTGTGTGGCCGGACACTGGTTACCAACTATAGGATGGCAACTGCATGGAATGGCTTTCTGGCCTGTTTGAGTTTCGCATTTCCAAAATGCCTCAGTTATAGCTCCAAAATGATTAAGATAATGATCTCCCCCAAAAGTGTTGCTGACTGTATATACTATGGTTCTTTTTAAAATGAGCAAACAGGGGGCAGCTGGCTGGCTTAGTCGGTGGGGCATGCCACCCTTGATCTAGGTAGGGGTTGTGAGTTCAAGCCCCATGTTGGGTGTGGAGCCCACATTAACTTTTTTTTAATGTTTATTTATTTTTAAGAGACAGGAAGACACAGTGCGAGCAGGGAAGGGGCAGAGAGAGAGAGGGAGACACAGACTCTGAAGCAGGCCCCAAGCTCCGAGCTATCGGCACAGAACCCGATGCAGGGCTCAAACTCACATACTGTGAGATAATGACCTGAGCCGAAGTTTGATGCTTAACTGACTGAGCCACCCAGACACCCCTGCATTGGGCTCTGTGCTGACAGCTCAGAGCCTGGAGCCAGCTTCAGAGTCTGTGTCCCCTTCTCTCTCTGCCCTTCCCCTGCTCACGCTCTGTCTCTCTGTCTCTCAAAAATAAATAAACATTTAATAAATAAATAAATAAAAGCTGCTCCTGGGTGGCTCAGGTGGTTAAGCACCCAACTCTTGATTTCTGATGAGGTCATGGTCTCATGGTTTGGGAATTCAAGCCCAGCAGGGAGCCTGCTTGGGATTCTCATTCTCCCTCTTTCTCTCTACCCCTACCTTGCTTGCTCT
>NC_043712.1:13378324-13381540 GCF_006229205.1 Suricata suricatta
CTCTCTCTCTCTCTCTCTTTTTCAAAAATAAACATTTAAAAATTGTTTTTAAATAAAAAAGAGTTCCTGATTCCTAGTCCAGTCCATGGAGGATTTGGGACTTGTGAAGGCCATTCTCTGGTCCCACCTCTCTCCCAACCACCCTTTCCTCTCCGCCCCCCAAAACAAAGCAGTGTAAGTGAACCAGCAGCCTGACCTCACTCTCTTCATGTGTCACTTCCTGTTTTCAAATTAAGGAGCTCATTTGGTGGAAATTCACCAAGGGAAATAGTTTAATTTTGGAAAGTACCAAAAACTTATCTGTAGTCATTTGGCTTATTATGGGGGGCTCTTGAAATTGAGGGGGCATCACCAGTGGATCTCTGAGAGCTCAGGGGGACAGCAAGGCTGTAGAAATGGAAAGCCAAGCCCGTGAGGCTGAACCTGACTCAGAAAGGAAATGAAACCTTTTGGAGACCACTCATCTCTACCCAATAGAGACAATTTTTTTTTTTCTAAAAATAGGTTTAAAAAGAAATGTAGTCTCTCTGGCTAAACCTAAGATTTGGTGGTCTGAGCTTGAGGCTGTGACTGAGGAACAAGAAAGTGAACACAGGGAAGTAGGGAGTGTTTGAGCCTCCGCGGTCCCTTTCACATCTGTCTCTGCTAGGTTCGTTCTAAGAGGCACCAAAAGACTAGCTTTGCCCCAGCCCTTCAGCCACCGTGCTCTTGATACTGAAGTTGCCCCCCTGCTGCTCTCCTAGCTTTTTGAGCCTGTGTCTCCTGAAAGGAGCTAGGAATGACTGGAAGGATGCTGGGTAATTAGTTTTGTGAGCTGTGCACATGTGACAAACCCCTTAGGTGTCTGACCACCTCCTGGCCGGTCCTGTTTCTTAGAGCAGAGATTTTTAATCCCTTCTACGATGGAGAATTGAAAAATGGTAAGAGCTGACTAAGCTCTGATAATTTGGTACTGGGAGGAAAGGAACTCTTATCTTCCCTCTCTCCGCCCCTACCTGAAATCTCTAAGTGACATATTGGAGGACATTTTTACATATTGGACTGAGCACCGGATTAGAAGTCAGACTTGTATTCTGTTTGTTTTTTCCTCACCTCTAAACCAGTTGTTTGGGATCAATAAATGAATGCTTAAGTAATAGTTCCAAAAAAATAATCATTCATAGATTTTTTTTAATAGTGGAAAATAACCTTAAGGATCATAGAACCTGTTGGGTTTTTTTCAAACTTTGTATTAGCTCTAGGACTGTGTCTTTGAATGCTTTTTCTCATGGAGCCCAAGTAGACAAAACTACTAGAAGCAGAGATGATCTGCTAAACAGAGCAGGTGGCCCAGAGCCTGTGCGCTGGGCTTCCGTCCTCCCTAGCTTGACCTCTGGGCTCTGGGAACGTGGTTTGCAAATCATGGACCCAATGAGGTGTTCTTAGGTTCCAAATGTGGAAACCGCGATTCTCTCCTGGTCTGACTTGCCTCAGTGGTCCCAGACCATTCACCCTGTACTCTGACAACGGTGGCTTTATGTGCCCTGTATTATAGTTCAGTGGCTGGTGACCCAGGGCGTTAGAGGAAGGGGGACATTACCCTGGCCTGGGTTATCAGCCTTCTGGGCGAAGGCAGGATTAGGTTGCAGCCTAAGCATCTGGAGGATTGGGGTCGGTGGTCATAGTAAAAATGACAACAGTGACAAGAGGGGAACAGATACCCTTGGGGATCTTTGCCCACGGTGACTTTCAGCTTACAGAATCCAGGGCTAGGGTACAAGTGGGTGAAGTGGGGCCCCCTGCCCAATATGGCAGCCCACTCTCCAGCCCCTTAATTCTTGACAGTTCTTGAACGAGGGACAGCTTGATATCTTCTTCAGGGAGAGGACAGGAACTAAGTCACGGTGATCCATTTCTGGTCAAGAGGAGCCTTCCTGAGGGTGGGTTAGAGAAGGAAATCAGAGAGTCCATTTTAGGGGAGCGGGGGATAGAAGATGGGTCACAGTGGCTGCAGACATTTTCACTGACTTCACCCCACATGTAGTTACTGAACATTTACATGGTGTCAGGCTGTAAGCAAGGCCCCACACCACGGCCGGGAACGACACAGACATGGCTCCTTAGCCCATCATGGCTGCCACCTGTGTGCGCGAACCAGCCCTGGGAATCCAGTCAGCTCATGACAGCCAGTTGGGCATGCTCCTATTTGTCAACAACCTTAAAATGTGGAGCCCAGCACGGGCTCTCCTTCTACTTCTAAAGACCGAGGGCTCCCAATTTTGCCCTTATGTCCCTTCTCTTTGTTGTCAGGAACCTGCCTCATTCCTCATATTCACAGCTTGTGTTTAGTAAAAACAGTTAGTGAACAGCTTTCCTGTTAGCATTATCTTAATCTCCTCTGATAACTGCTGATTCCTGTGCCAAGAATTTTAATTAAATGGATGATTGCAGGTTAGCCGTCACCTAGGAGAGGAGGAGACCAAATTATACTGAGTTCTTCAATCCAAATTCAGTACTGCTCCGGGGTCATTTTTGTATGAGGGATCGCAGCGACAAAATGAAGAAATACACCAAATGATCTTGTGGAAATTATACCTATAGGATGCACTCTGTGCTTTTGACGTGATGATTAAAAATGTCCCAGGTTTCCTTGCGTTAGCCTCCGTTAACTCTCCATAGGAAAATTATAATACACTTACGATAACTGGCAATTTACAAAATGTGCCTATTTACAGTTTTTTTTTCTTTTGGCCCCACTAGAATATAGGAATTATAGGGATATAAGAAATTAAATGGATAAAAGTGGGGTTGTATTTGATTTCTTCATTATTGTCACTCAGCACAGGGCCGGGCATGTGGGAGACATTCGATAAACATTTGTTCCATGGGGACTATCCATAAACATTTTCAGGGCAAGTGAGCATCATTAATGATGTTTGTACCATCATCAGAACACACTTCAGTATCTTTGACTTGGCCGTTTTTAAGGTATTGTGAAGACAGAGGTAGCACTCTAACAAAAATTTGATGAGAAATTCTGGGGTTGTTTGTTGAAGGGAGTTCCTATGTCTGGTGATTTTCACCCTCTCAACGGATTTTCAGATTGTAAGGTCAGGAACCAAATGCCTTTGAAGTTCCTTGAATTGTAGGCTTCAGAGCTGTCTCTAGGGTTTTCCCAACTATTTGTGGGACTGGCCGCTTGGAAACTGCAATGGGGATTTCAATTTATGATACAAA
>NC_043712.1:13381640-13428521 GCF_006229205.1 Suricata suricatta
GCCCCAAGCGGGGGGCTCCCCAAGCGGGGGGCTCCCCAAGCGCAGGCCTCCCTGCGCTGCCCGTGACCCGGACGCCGCGGCTGCGGAGCCCGCCCCCGGACTCCTACCCCAGCCCTTCCTGCCGGCAGCCGGGGCAGCCCGGGGATTCGCCCATCCTCGAAGAGGGCGCTGCTCTGCTCTCAGCCCTAGGCACGCACCTGATGTGGCGCTGGCGAGGCGACAGTCACCTGCCCGTGGGGCGAGGGTCGGGGGGAGGGCAAAGCACGAACCGGGTAGGGGGTGCATAGACAGGGAATCCCGCATCTTCGAGCCGGGCGGTAGGGGGCTGTGCTCGGGCTGGGGACGCTATGGGTTGGAAAAGCCGGATGCCAAACCCCTTTCTGGGTCTGCCCACGGAGACTCCCAGGGGTCTGGTCAAGTGCTCACCAAAGGTCAAGTGGAAGGCTGCGGGGAGGAGGTGTATGCGGCGCAGAGAGACTCCAACCATGCGGATTCCACGGAGATGGGGCCAGTGGAGGTTCAGAGCAAAAGAGAAAGGGCTGTAAGAGAAAATAAGGAGCGTCCAGAGAAGTGGGGGAAGGGGAAGGTACATGGAGCCGGTGGGAAAGCCAAGGGCAGGCAGGGAATTTGGAAGGAGGAACCAAAATGGTGTCAGGTTCTGGCCAGAGGGCTGGTTGGATAGAAGCAGAACAGGCCCTGGGCATTTGGTGACTCCAACATTGAGGGTCTCGGGGAGGTGTTTCCCAGAGGTTCCAGTGAGGATTTCTCTATGTAGATAGTCTTTTCCAGAAGTTCTGATAAAGTGAGGAGAGAGTGTAGATGTAGAGAGGACTTTGGGATAAGGGTGAAAAGCAGGGTTTTAAAGCAGGATGTGTGGTTAAAGCACCTGCTCTGGGGTCAGGAGTCCCTGCGCACTATCTGGGAGACCTTGGGCAAGTCACTCAACCAGTTTGTGCCTCAGTTTCTGATCTGTAAAATGGGGAGGATGATGCTGAACATCTGCCTCTTAGGAATCACGTGAAGATTGGAGGAGATGGATAGAAGTACTCGACACAGCACTAAAAATGCTGCTCTGATCATGTTTCACTTTTATTATTGGAACAGCTTGCACATATTCTGAGGCCCCTATGGAAGAGGTGGTACAGAGGGAGGCATAGAAGACAGAGGGGAGAGAAAAGGGACTAAGGACAGAAGGACCCAGAACCTGGATGGCAAGATAAGTGCCTGTCCATGCCAAAGGAAGGGAAAGAGAGAATTAGTAGGGATGCAGGGAAGTTTGCAGGTTTGGGGTATGTGATTAAGGGAGTGCCTTTCCAATAGTCCTTTCTCTGAAGTAGACCTCAAGGTCGTTAGCTGAGAGGCCAGGGCATGGCTGGCCCTGGTGAGGGGAGAGGTCCCAATTTATACTGCAGTGGTAGGGTGCCATGCCCTCTTTGCCAGGAGCCCCAATATCGTTCCAGGGAAGGGGGGCAGTTGAATTTTCTAGGGTCAGAGGACAACATCTGACCTGCCTTGCCCACTTATGAGGCTCAAGTAATGTTGATGGATGTGGAAACGCTATATAAGCATCATTTACCGTCTTACTTGTGTTCCCTGATCTTGAGGAGCTGGAAGGGCAGTGGCCATCACTGGAATTCAATGCCAAAGCCTTCCAAGTCGTCCACTTGGGCATGCGCACAATGCCAGGTTTCCACCCTTCACCCCATTCACTAACACACGATGAGGTCAACACTGTTATCATCCCCATTTCACAGAGGCAGAGACTGACACTCAGGGAAGTTAAAGACCACATGTCTCAGGATCCAAAGCTAGTAAATGGAAGACTTAGGATCCCAACTCCGATCTGTGAGACCCCAAAGCCCACGATTTGAAACCACTGTGGAAGGTTGCATAGGAAGATGTTTGGAAAGGAGCTGTGGAAGGATCATCTCTTCCATCCGGTGGATGCGAAAGCAGGCTGGATGTTCTGCCCTCCATCGCAGCTGTATAAGTGCAACCAAGTTGCCTCGTTTTTGTCTGTCTCACGTGCATAAGAGAACACAGGTCTTGGAGTCCCACAGACCTGCTGCTAATGCTCTATTACCAGGGGCTTGTGACTTTGGACCAGGCACCTTGTTTCTCTGGGCCTCTATGTGGCTCTTAAATCCTCAGCAGGTTGCTGTAAGGAATAGGAGGGGAGTAGACATACCAGGAGCCATAGTTCCTACACAGCCATGCATCTCTGTCCCTCTGGGGTCACTGAACCCAACTCCCTGCGATCTAGTATTTATTTCGAGCCTTGTTCTCCTCAGAGCCGGGAAGTGGTAGCGCCTGACCCAAGCGTGTAGCCACCTATGACTTCCTGAGCGGGGCATTGCAGGGGGAGGGCCCTGAGCAGTTCATGGTCCTGAGGCCTAATTTCAAAGGAGGGGAGGACCCTGTGTCATCACTGTGACTGGTGAGGAATGCCACGGGCAAGGCCAGGACATCAGAAGCCTCCCAGCTGCCTCAGGTGGCCTGGCCACAGGGTTCCAGAATCTCAGAGCCCAGGGGGGCCTTGGAAACAACCTATTACAACTCCTTTTTTTTTTTTTTTTTTTTTTTTTACAGATGAGGTTACCAAGACGCCCTGTGAGGAAGTGGCCTTTACCTGAGACCCTCAGGCCAGCACAGAGCTAATGTGCCTGGAACTTGCATTTTTGGACCAGCCTCCAGAAACCTGGGGATTTCCACCAGGGCAGTGAGCACCCCCCGCCGAGAATTGTCGGCTGCCTCAGGGTGCCAGGGAACACAAGCAAGTCACCAGCTGTGACTGTGCCCCAAAGTCCCCAGGGAGGAGGAGGAGGAAGCCCGCAGGAAGCAGCCCAAGGTACTTTGAGAGGGGAACTTAGACTGCAGTTCCTGAAAATCCGCAGCGCAGTTCTTTTTTCTCTCTGACTTTTCTTTTTCTCTCTCACTGTAAAGAATGACTGGACACTCCTCCAGCCTTCAGTCACCATCCAGGGGATTTTTTGCACCACAGAGGGTAATTCCTGCCGCATCCCTGCTGTGACTCAGCTGTGACGTTGAACCACACAAGCCAGTGAAAAGATAAAGTGTTCAGACTCCTGCTCACCAGAGAGAACTCACTTCTTCTGTCAGCACAGACTTTACAGGGCCGGTCCCCACCCCAGAGGAGCTTTGCCGGGCCCCGCCCTGGCCAGCCTGGGACCCCAGGATGGCCTCCGGCTCCTCCAGCAGCCCCCGCCCGGCCCCTGATGAGAACGAGTTTCCCTTTGGGTGGCCCCCCACCGCCTGCCCGGACCCACCAGAGCCCAGGGCCCTCTGCTGTGCCGCCTGTCTCTCTGAGAACGTGAGGTGAGGGCTCGGAGGAGCAGGGTGGGGGGTGGGAAAAAGGTGCCAGGGAAGGACCCCTGACAGGAGGAGAGGCTGAGAGGCACCGATGGCTTTAGGCAGGTGACCACCTGGCTGGGCCTCAGTTTCTACACCTTTTCCTTGAAGTCCATGGTGCTGGCCTTTCTGACTAGGGGCGGAGGGAGAAGCAGGCCCTGAAAGCTGTCAGGCCCGGCTGCAGATGGCCACCTGGGGTGAGGGGAGGAGGGCAGAGTGGGGGGAGGGCTCTGCACCCAACGGAATGCCCCCAGTGCCTGTGTGGCCTGTGCAAAGTGCCTAAAACCTCGGAGCCTCGGCTTCTTCATCTGTAAAATGCCAGCAAAGCTCTTTTCTGTCTCCCGGATTGGTACGAGGCCCAGTTAGTGTGCAAGCAAGTTCTTGTCATAGTGAGCATAAGCTCCCGTGGCGAATGACAAGTGCCATAAAATACGTCTCCTTCCGCGATCCCACCGCACCGCCTTGTACTGTGTGCTGGCGGCGCTTTTAAAGGGGATGCGGATGCCTATGTTTATACACGTCTATATTTATCTGTTTCTGTGTCATATAGTAAATTATGTATATCTGCATATGCATACAGATATGTGTGTTTGTAGAGAGTACACGTTTTACATATGTATCAAATATATATGATATACATTGTACAGGCTGTATATGATATGTAAAAATATGTGTAGGCTTGTAGTTACAATATAAATAACTCGGATTTGTAGTTACAAGATAAATAACTCAGATGCGGTGGTCATCAACATTCCATTCGAAGCAACTATTAATGCACCTACTGTGTGCTGAGTGCTGAGCACTGTTTCCCTGGATCTCCCGAGGAACTGGAAGGGTGGATACCATCATCGCCCTGTTGTACAGATGGGGATGGTGAGGCTTCCCGGGGAAGCTAGGGCAGCTTGTCCCGGGTCAGGTGCCCGGCCAACGTGCTCCCAAGCTGTCGCGCGCCAGCGTGACCTTTACTTGGGGATTTACAGCTGAAGAAGAGGGGAAAACTGAGTCAGGCAAGCTCGAGAAGCACACGTACTCTGACAAAGGGGAGGCTGTGAGGAGGGGAGAGGATGTGGCTGTGGAAAAGCCAGGCGGGGAGTAGGGGGGAGGGCGGGGAGCAAAGCTTGACTGCTTTCACTCAAGCTTATTTGGGGCGGGTGTTCATCTCAGGCTTTTGCCGTGGGTCCCTTGGCTGAACGAGTGTCAGAGGGACCCAGGCCTGAGGCCGAAGAGCTCTGCCCAGCTCCTGAATCAGTCGGCACTTGGCCAACCCACGCGACCCCGAGGCCTCATTTTCCTCCCGTGTAAGACGGGCCGGAGCGGTGGCTCTTACTGTGAGTCCTTGGGAGCTTTCTCAAAGCACATGGGTCCATGGGTCACTGTGCTCAGGGTCTGACGCTCACTCCTGGGTCAGAACCTCAGGCTGGCCATTCTCCAAGGCCCCTTCTTGTTCTGACTGACCATCCATAATTACTGAAAATAAGACACCCAAAGCCCAACAGAGGAAGTCGGGAAGAGTAGAGATAACCACACATCCACAAATCCCTTCCCTGAACCCCTGGGCTCAGATCTATTGTGGAATTCAGGACTTTTTCAGATTTTAGAAAAGGAAGTGAGTGCTTTAATAATTCTTCCAGCGGGGATGGGAGCATTATTAATACTTCTGCAGTGAAACGGAAGTGCTCACACCGAGTGGGGTAGGTAAGGGGGATGAAGCCTCCGGCTACCCCCGGTCAGGCTTGGCTGCTAACTGAGCTCACTGCCAGCCGCGGGAAGATGCCAGGTGCCCAGGACGTTTGCAGTGTGGGAGTGGTGGGTGTGGGGTTGTGGACCCGCACATATCAAGGTCTGGGCTTTTACAGCGATGAGGATGGAGGTTGGTGCCAAGAAACCATGAATGCTTCACTCTGTTCATGTGTCCCCAGGAGCGGCGAGGATCGGAGGTGCCCCAAATGCAGAGGGGAGGACCCCCAGTCTGTGAGCCCAAGAAGCCTTCTGTCTCAGGAGAAGGTACGTGGCACGGCCTGGAAACAGTACTTGTCCGCTTTTTCTTTTTGTCAAGCTTGAAGCCACAAAGTCTGTGGCTGCCAGCTGTCTGGAGTCTGAATGGCATCAGTCTGTAAGCAGTGGCAGACTGACATTCACAGTGGCAGAGGGACTTACCCAAAGATACCTCGCTGATTTGTGACGGAGTCAGGGTGAGGACACCAGTCTGGACCAGAGGTCTGCAGGCTACAGCCCACGGGCCAGATGCAGCTTGCCACCTGTTTTTCTGTGGTCCATGAGCTAAGAATGGTTTTTATAATTCAGATGGTTTTAAGAAGTCAAAAGAATGGCATTTTGTGACACCTAGAAATTTTATGAAATTCAGACTTCAGTGTCCATAAATAAAGTTTTATTAGTACGCAGCCACAGCGCACTCCTTGACGTGTGTGTGTGGGTGCTCCTGCCCTATGTCAGTCGAGGTGAGTAGTGGCAATCGAGGCTTCAAAGTGCTAAGTATTTGCTATCTGGCCCTTTATGGAGAGATTCGTCACCTCTTGAATCAGACAGTTGTTTCTGCCCCTTCTGTCCTGAGAAGTCCTTCTCGGCTTCTCTAGGAACAAGAAATAGCTTTGGACGTGTGAGGGGCCAAAGAGACATGCTCAGGTGCCACAGTTTAGAGCTCCGGCCCTGCCAGGCTCCAGGACTCTCCCAGTCCTCCCCGCAGGTCAGGGTCCCGCACACCGGCCGGATCTGGTCCGGTCCCACCAGTACCTGACAGAGTGATAAGAATACGGAAATCATAGTGGGGTTTTTATAAAACTAGAATCATTTCCATTTATAGAATCAACCTTCACTCTAGGATCATGCCCTCCCTGTACGTGTCTTTGGACAAATGAAATGACGGTGGCAGTAGATGATAGGATTTTTGATCAAGTATTTACTTGGTAAAATAAAAGAAAACAGTGGCAGTCTTTACGTCAATTTTCTGGTTTAAAAACAACAACAACAACAGAACTTGTATTGGTCCCAGGCTGTAAGAGCCGTAGCTCTAAATCCAACCTCTGGGTCCTCCATGTAGCGCCCCGACACCCACTGGGGAGTCTCAGCCGGAAGCTCCCGGGTGACCAGGGTCTCACCATTTGGCCACCCTCCCGGTCTGTAAGGTTCCTGGCTGCTTTCAGCCCAAGTTCCCTCCTTGCCCGGAAACCACGGCCCGGCGGTGCCTGGTGCCCAGGGATGTTGTCGGTTCGGTGCACGGCCAACATGATGCCCGGGCCTGCTTCTCCATCTGCCAAACGAAGAAGCCAGTTTAGCCCCTGCGAAGCCTTTCCAGGACCTGCGGGGTCCAGATTACCTCCCACCCGTGGAAGCCAGAGGCAGACAAGTCTTCACACCTTCCTCTCCCTTCCCCATTCTGGCCCCCTTCCTTCAGACAGTTGGAGGAATTTCCTGCCCCCCCACTCAGAGCTGGTTTTGAGGGGCCCCCCACCCTTTCCTCAGCAGCCCCTCCCCTGCAGGCTCTCAAGGGAATAAGAGTAAGGCCCCGATGCATTTTCCCGGAACTGTGCACTCTGCAGCGTGGTGTAAGAGCTAATTGGACAAGCTGAGGCAGGCCTCCCAGTTTGGACGTGTTAGTGAGCTAACCCCGAGACCCCAGCACCCCCCTGGCTCTGTGGGGGCCTCCCCGCTCCACCTGCCGAGAGGAGGCCATATGCCACATGCCTTCCGAGGCCCCTCCCTGCTTGAGTACTCCAGGAAGATTGTTTCCAATTCATTTTAGGTTCATCTCTTAGCAAAATCAATACACATTCATTGTACAAATCCCAGATAATATAGGTAAGAGATAGTTTGGATCTCTCCAGGGGTTTTAATTTTTCATCTTTGTGAACGTGAAGGAGGAGAGTCCAAGTGCTCTGATTAAGGGCGAGCCTGGCACCCCATAATGTTGAGTGGTCCCTTCCTTTCTCCTGTCTCCACCCCAACGAACCTGGGGGGCTCCTGGAGGCCTGCAGGCAGGTCACAGTTTGAAGCTTGCTGCCTTCCATCCAGTGAAACGACTCTACTGGTGGGATTGTAGGTACCCTGACAGGCTCCGAGATGGGAGTGGGTGCCGTCTGCATGGGAGGCAGAGGCCTCTTGGGTGCAGGCAGCGGCAGACCCCAGCCCCAGCCTGGCTTCTCCACCCCAGGTGGTCGGCTCCGCATCCCCAGCGGAAAGTCGGGGGCCAGCATGAGCCAGAAGTCTCACACCTGCACAAAGCCACACACTGGAAAGACCACAGCTCCTCTGACTCCTGCCGCCGATGGGAACTTTGGGGGAATTTTGACCAAAGCAGCTGATTAGAAGTCAACACTTCACATATGTGGTCATTCTGAAGTTTGCGCATGCAGGGAAACCTGAGAGATGGGGTGCAGGGTGGCCAAAGCCCAGCTGAGTCCAGCCCAGGGGTGCCCAGCCTTGTGATCACCTTCCATGCCATCTGCTTATCAACGTGTCCTTGTCTTCTGGCTTCATTAGATTAATATCCCTCCCAGAAATGCTCACAGCCTTGGACTGATTAGCTAACAAGACGCAGATATTAAAGGGTCACTGTTGACCTAGTTAGAGGCTGCATTCTTGCCTGGAATGACTTCCTATAGAAGTGACAGTGAAACAGGGGACAACGCAGTGGCTGGAAAATCACGTTCAATTCTGTCTGCCTGCGACACTGTGAATGTGGTGGTGTTTCACTCTCCTCCCTCAGAGACCTCTCTAGAAGGCCAAAAACGAGCGGGCACCTATGCCAGTGGCTCACAGTAAGCCAGGCTCCTTACACCATGAAACAATCACTTCTATTTGGAGCGGGGGGGGGCGGCTGGGACTCTTGCGCTGTGTTCCTCTTTGTACTGAGCTGAAGTCTGTTTCCCTTGGGGCCATGAAAGGCAAGTCAGTCAGCCCTCTGTCCCCCAAAGCAGGCTTGCAGCTGTGAGAAGACACTGACCGTGTCCCTCTGGAGTCTGTCCCCAGTCTCTATGCATTTGAGGTGACTGTTTCTCCCATTTCTCAATGTCCCTTGATGTGTGATGCCTGGAAATGAGACCCCGACCCCTTACACTTCTGAACTTGACAGTTGCATCTGTAACCTTGTTGACCCCACAACATCCTGTGTCATGGGTGGTGGTAATAGCCCTATTTTACCTAGATTTTAGGTAATATATTAAGGCTCAGTGAGAAGGTGTGCCTTAACTAAAGTCATACGACAAAGAGGGGGGACAAATATAGGCTCTGGTGGCATCTTCTCTTAGTGGATCACCCCAAGTGTTTTATGCAAGTTTAAATAACACAGTCAGCCATAAGAACTGGAATTCACCAAATGCTGTGGAAAAACAGGAATAAGCAGGACTGCTTTCTACTAGGAGACTCAGGGAGGGCTTCCTGGAGGAGGTGACTAGTTGAATAGAAAGCACCAAAGAGGAAAGTGGTTCAGGTACAGAGAAGGGCAGGAACTGGCAGGTGGACGCAGACTGACCCGACCCACCCTGTCACCGTAAAGTACCTGTCCCTCAGCTGACACCAGGGCAAGACCTGAGCCAGCCTCTGTCTGATGCAGCAGTGTAGTCAGTGCCTGGCCCGTTGCAGGCCCTGCGTTGTGTGCATTGGCTTCACAGAGGCCCTTCTTCTGCTCTGGCACTCTCTTAATGCTCACATTCTCAGAAGCCCACAGGCCCCCAAGTGGGGGGAGCCTCTGGATGCCCCCCCCACACTGACCCCATCACAAAGGGCCTGGGTAAGCAGGATGACTGGGAACACCACACGCCCCCAGACTTCTCGGATCTAGACAGAAGGACAAGTGTTCCCTCAGGGCTGGGATTTTGTTTTCTGTTTCTCTTTCCTTCTCAGAGAAAATTCCACTGCAAAGTTTATTTTTAGCAGTCTGCAGGCAGTGAGGCCACTCACACAGGGGCCGCTTGTGGTGCCAGACATATACCAGGCTTGGCCCAGGACAGATGCCCCATCCTTCCTCTGCACCCCCAGCCTGATGCCCTCTCCTGCCCCCTCGGTCCCCAGCCTTCAGATGAGGCCACCCCTTGGTGAAGGTGAGGACTCCTCGGTAGAGAGGCGGGACCCTGGTCATGGACCCCAGGCCCCTGGCCTCTACCTCACCTTTGCCCTGAACTTGCATTGTGCCCTGCGAACCACTGACCACCCCTGAGTTTCAGGTTCCCCACTTGGATGACAAGCGGAACCTCAAAGCCCCAACCACTGCCTCACGGTGCCGTGAGACCCAATGGGGCGGCGCTCACACAGGCAGCCAGAAAGCAGCAAACCCTTGTGGAGTCCCCAAACTGTGGGATGGGAGACCCCAATCCAGGCGGCCCCTCGGTGTTCAAGCCTGCTGTGACCTCAGACGAGCCGTGACTCAGTTTCCCACCTGTATGAAGAGGAGGCTGATCGGACCCTGCCTGTCTCCAGAGATCGCTGCAGGGATCCTACAAGATAACACTCAAGAGTGCTTTGTGCAGGATAAGGACAGATACGCCGAGGGTGTTCCCCACCTCCCCGAGGAAATCCAGTGGCAAAATAGCATTTTACGGCATTAGTTATTAAGAGTTCGAGATGTGATAAGTTAGTGAGAAGCACATATGTGACAACAACGGGAGAAAGAAAAAAATATGCTAAGGGCAATGCTTAATCCGTAGGAATAAAACTACAAATAATATAATACCAGCACTGCTAATAATGGCTAACGTTTGTTGAACACTATGGTAGGCAGAATGGTGTTCACAGACGTCCACACCCTGACCCCCGGAATCCAGGACTGTGTTACCTTACATGGCTGGATTCATCTGCTTAGCCCACCGTAACAGAACACCACAGGCCATGTTACCATAAACAAAAATTAATTTTCTCACAGTTCTGGAAGCAAGAGGCGGAAGACAGGGTGGTTTCACCCAAGGCCTCTCTCTCACCTTGTAAGATGCTGTCTTCTTCCAGTATCTTCATATCACCTTCCCTTGGTGTCCCAACTTTGTTGCAAAGACGGCATATCGGATATATATATTGGATTAGGGGCCATCCTAATGCCCTGATTTTAACTTCACCACCTCTCTGAAGACCTTGTCTCCAATACTGTCATGTTCTGGAGGTCAGGGCTTCAACAGATGGATTGGCAGGGGCCCAGGGTCTGGGGGAAGGTGCTCAGGGTTGGGGAGAACACAACTCCGCCCATAACAATGGCAAAAGGGACTTTGGAGATGTGATTATATCAAGGATTGAATTGAGATGGAGAGATTACCCTGGATTATCTAGATGGGTTCAGGGCCATTATGAAGGTCCTCAAAAGAGTCAGAGTCAGAGAGCTTGGAAGATGTGGTGCTGCCGACTCTGAAGGTGGAGGAAGGGAACACGAGCTGAGGGATGCCAGTGGCCTCTGGCTGGAAAAAGCGAGGGGACAGATTCCCCTCCTAGAACTTCCAGAAGGAACTCAGTCCTGCCGACACCTTGATGTTAAGGCTTCTGATCTCCAGAACAGTTAAGAGAATAAATTTGTGTTGTTTTAAGCCATTGAGTTTTTGGCATTTTGTTACAGCAGCAATAAGTAACTAAGACCAGCCAAATATTATCTCATGTGATCCTCACAACTCCCTGGAGGCAGTCGGGGGCGGGCGTACTCTTCTTATCCCCATTTTGCAGATGAGGAACCTGAGGCAGGGAGAGGTTAATGACCCGCCCAGGCTGAGCAGCTAGTATGGGAGGCGACTGAAATGGGCTTTGCATCACTACAGGCTGACTCCAAAGCCCACTCGGCCATGCGGCGCTCCAAGCGGCGAGTGACTGAGCGGTGGTGGGACTGTGGGCAGCCTCCCTCATCCACCTGCCTGTCGTCTGTCAACCATCAGAGGCTGATCCCAGCCCACACGCATCCACGCATCCTCATACATCCGGAAGGTGCTTTCCCTGCACACACCCGCAAGGCTCAGGGACCAAAAGAACACGCGCCCTTCCACCTGCAGGGGACATCTGGAATTCCACCCTTAGTTTTGTCACTTTGGCTTCTTTATCCCTTCTATGACTTGCTTCAAACGTAGGGCGCAAGAGCTTACCCTGGTCCATTCACCCAGGAATCAGGTCCACATCGAGCCTCAGGCCCTCCTTTGTCCCCAAGTGTTGAAAGCTACCTGCTGGGAGAGGCCCTGTCACCACATGCCCCAGAAAGCCAGCGCGGTCTCTGCCAAAGCTGCCCTCTGCCCCCGCCCCAGGGAAACATCTGTGTTCCATTCCTTCTTGGGAACAAGTTGTGCTAGAAGCCCGGGGCAGGGGGAGCAGGGGAGGGGGCCTCTTAGCTGAGCTGTGCTCTGTGCTCCAAACCAACTGTACTCATTAAACCCACTGCTCTTGTTTATTTTACTTTTAAAGAATAATAACTAGCATGGCCTTGTATTTGCTCAGCCTAAAAGACCTCTCCTTTCCCCCCACTTTTATCCAAATCTCCCTTCATTCTGCCGCATAACATTATTCTTCTTAAAAAACAACAAAAAACTCTTGGGAAAATCAAGATATGATGTATACGCAATAAAAGCCACTCAAGTGTATAGTTTGACGAATGCTGAGAAATATATAGTCGTGTGACCATTACAGCGGAGACGGTAGATGTTTCCACACCTGACAGCCTTCCTTGTGCCTCCCCCACATCCCCACCCAGCCCGTCAGTCTCCCCAGCTGCAGCCCCCGGCAGCTGCTGAATCCACTTTCTGTCGCTAGAGTTTATTTTTTCTAGAATCTCCTAAGGATGGAATCATGCATAGTATTTAATGTTTGACTTCTTGTAGTGTTTGACTTCTTTCACTTACCGTAATGCTTTTGAGTTTCTTCTGTGTCGTTGCACATATTAGTTTGGTCCATCTGATGGCTAGAGAGAGTTCCAGTGTGTGGATACACCACACTTTGTGTGTCCATTCACCACTTGATGGATTTTTGAATTGCTTCCAGTTTGGGGCCATTATGGATAAAGGTGCTCTGACCATTCACATACTTACAGGGACCTGTGTTTTAGGTTCTCTTGGGCAAATTCCTAGGAATGCAGTGTGGGGTTGTACAATAACTTTATAAGCATGGTTTCTAAGAAAGTTGCTTTTTGGGACACCTGAGGGACTCTGTTGGTTAAGCATCTGACTTCGGCTCAGGTCATGATCTTATGTCTTGAGTTCGAGCTCTGCACCTGGGTCTGTGCTCACAGTATGGAGTCTGCTTCAGATTCTGTGCTTCCCTCTCTCTCTCTGCTCCTCCCCCACTCACACTCTGTCTCTCTCTCTCTCAAAAACAAACAATAAAAAATTAAAAAAAAAAAAGTTGCTTTTTAAGTGTGATTTAACTTTATGATATACTTACAAGTTTTCCAAAGCTAGGTGTGCCATTTTGCACTCCCAAGTTCCTCCAGATCCTCACCAAAATCTGATATTGTCATTTTGGCCGTCTAGTGAGTAGGTCGTGGCCCTTCACTGTGGTGTTCCATTATAATTCACATTTCTGGGATGATTCGTGATATTGAGCATCTTTTCATAGGTTTGTCAGCTCCTTTTGTGACTTTTCATTATTTTGTTCATTTTATTAGGTTGTTTGTCTTAGTTACTGAATTTGTAAGAATTCTCTATATATTCTGGATAAAAGCCCTTTCTAGATAATATGTTTTGGAAAAAATTTCCTGCCAACCTCCCATGGGTTTTTTTTTTAATGTTTATTTTTGAAAGTGGGGGTGAGGGTCAGAGAGAGACACACACAGAATCCAAAGCAGGCTCCAGGCTCTGAGCTGTCAGCACAGAGCCCAACGCAGGGCTCCAACCCATGAACCGTGAGATCATGATCTGGGCCAAAGTCAGAGGCTTCACTGACTGAGCCCCCCAGGTGCCCCCTCACATGGATTTATTTTTGATGAGAGATGGTGATACTGTGTGGGAAGGACTCTGTGGCTCTGCTGCTCCCTAGCTGTTCCTTCCTGGGCAAACTCCTTCCCTTCTGTAAGCCTCAGTTTCTTCATCAGTAAAATGGGAACAAAAAAATCCATTCTGCCTTCCTCACAGTGTTGTTAGGGATCCCGGGCAGAATTGTGACCATGAAAGCATTTTGCAAACTCCTCACACTGATAAGTAGGTTAAGGGTATTGTCAAGTTGCTGTTGAATACTGAATCCTGTCTGTGTCCCTCCCCTCAGGGCACACGTTATCTGTACTGGACAGCAGTGCAGGGCAGGGCAGACATGTCTCAGTCGGTCCAGGATGGACTGCCAAAGAGGGGTGCATTTGGGAGCAGAGCCCCCCCCACCCCGGGGCTTCAGGAGGAGGGAGAGGCTCAGTCATGCAGCCCAGCATGTTCCCACTGTCTGGACCACTGCCCTCCATGCTGGCAACACAGTCCTCCAGACCAGTGGGGCCAACCACAGAGCAAATGATGACTGTAGGGCTGGGTGGAACATGCCCCAGCAGGAGGAGTAGCAGCGCTGCCCAGGATCGCGGCAGAGGCCGTGGTCCTGTTTTGAAGGACAGTCTTGGAAGGGCTGGTCCTCGAAGGGTGGCAGAGAGTCAGCCAGGCAGAAGGAACAGCAGGTGCGATTCACGGGAGCCAGCCCAGCTCATGGCCTGGCAGACCCCAGTGCTTTGCCGAGAGCTGCAGTGGTGGCCACTGGGACCCACGTGACATCTAATGACATGGGTATTGTTTCCAGGATCACCCCAAGGTGGCTGAGGCTGAAGTTGGGTGCCCCTTTGCTGGTGTTGGCTGCTCCTACAAGGTAAGCATCTGGGTGTGACAAAGGAGACCTGCCCACGTCAGCCCCTCCCAGATTTTCCCACAACATCACACTAGTCTTCTGGATGTCCCTTACATTAATGACTTCCCTGAGCAACAAATCCCACGAGTAAATCATCCCCGTACTCAGGGAAGTTCTTCTTAATGTCTCACCTCGGCCCCGTACCATCACTGAAGAATGCTCCCCCACCCCCGTGCCTCTCTCCATGGTCCTGAATGATCACCGCATTCAAGGGCAGGGCACAATTGTGGCTCTAGAGGCTGGGAGGCTCATGGCTCTGCCTGAGCATGTCTGCTACCAGGATCCTCATTCAAATCCCTCTTTCGAGGCACAAAGTATCTTCCCTTGTGCTGGGTGAATGGATCTGACTTTCTGTGGCAGTGTTGGGTGGCAGGACTCTCCCCTGGTCCCTGGGTCTCCTCAACCTTCTTGGTTTCCACTGACCAGCCCCCATCTCTTAACAGGGGAGCCCAAAACTCATGCAGGAGCACGAGGTCTCCTCCCAGACCACTCACCTAAACCTGCTGTTGGCTTTCATGAAACAGTGGAAGGCCCAGCTGGGCTCCGGCCTGGGCTCTGGGCCCTTGGCCCTGGAGCGGAATCTGTCAGACCTGCAGCTCCAGGCAGCCGTGGAGGTGGCTGGGGACCTGGAAGTTGACTGCTACCGGGCACCCTGCTCTGACAGCCAGGAGGAGCTGACCCTGCAGCACTTAATGAAAGAGAAGCTCCTGGCTGAGCTAGAGGAGAAGTTGCGTGTGTTCGAGAACATTGTCGCTGTCCTCAACAAGGAGGTGGAGGCCTCCCACCTGGCATTAGCAGCCTCCATCCACCAGAGCCAGCTGGACCGTGAGCACATCCTGAGCCTGGAGCAAAGGGTGAGCGGGGGTGGGGGGGCGCAGGCTTACCTTCAAGGCTGGCTCACGGGGTCCCATCTTGTCTCCAGAACAGTGGACCAGCCGCCTTCCTTCTAAGCACTCTCCCTGCACAGAGCAATCAGTCCTGCCCATCAGAAATCTCTCTCCTGTGTTCCAAGACCCTCTAGAAGAGCGCTGAGCCTCAAACTATAGCCCAGGTCAAACTCCCCCATCCAGTGTGCCTCATTCCCTTTGCCTGAACTTCTTCTGTGATAGGATAGTCCCTTCCCAAGCATTTCATTTCACCGGTAGATGTTTTTCACTATGAGAAAGTTCTTCCTTATACTAAACTAAAAGCAGCCTCTCTGTGTCTCCCCTGCATTGTTCCTGGCCTCACACTTCAGGGCCCAGAAAACAAATCTGCCTTCTAATCCCCGTGAAAGCCCTTCAGATACAGTGTTTCCTTCTTGAAGCTAAAGACTCCCGGTGTGTCGATACCTTCATCAGGGGACATTGCTTCATGCTATCCTCATATACTCTATCTCAATCTCTAGAGAATTCCCCCTCGCACACAGGGATGGTCTCAGACCAACTCCAGATAATTCACCTATCTGATAGTTCTTGGTTGAGCAGGACTATGCCCTCCTTGGTTCCAGAGCTTATACTTCTCTTGATACAACCAGTCACCGTGCTGGGTTTTGTTTTTTGTTGTTGTTGGGTTTTGGTTTGGGGAGGGGGGGGTTCTGTGTGTGATGGGGTGGGTTTTTTGTTCTAGCAACACTCTATCACTGTCTCAAGTTTGAGTTAAGCTTGGATTTTAGTTCCAGCTCCACCATTAACCTGCTGGGTAGGTCTGAGTAAGTCATTTCTCCTCTCAGGATTTCAGCTTTCCCATGAGTAAAATTAGGGATTCTATTCCTTTAAGGAGGCTCACCTCCATTCCTCCCTTCCCTACCTGAGTACACCCAAGAATAAATCTGTATTTTTTCAAACATCAGCCAGGGAACCCACCAGAAAACCAAGACACTGGGTTCAAGTGACCGAGTAAAACCTGTCTTTCTGTAACTCTTGCCCCAGTTAGAAGGGGGGCTCCCTGCGCGCATGTTTTCAGTTCCTCAGTCACGTTCCTGGCTCTGCCCTCACGTGCCGGGGGCTTTGCAAGGCCGGACACGGTGAGAAGATGAGCATGGGCCCAGCCTCCATTAGGAGGAACCATCTGTCTGGTAGGAAGGGCGGAAAGGCGTATCTTATAAAACTGCTGGGAGGGCTCTGGAGAACACAGGTGAGAGACCCGCTGAGCGAGGGCAGTCGTTAGAGGCTTCCAGAAGAAGGGCCATGCAATCAGATTCCTGATGCATAAATAGAGGTGGCCAGCGGAGAAGAAAGGCAAAGGAATTCCAGCACCAACAGAGACAGACACGGCAGGCAGGCATGGTCAGGAAGGCGTGTTCCGAACAGATCTGTCCCCTCCCCATCCCCATACTGTGTTCCGGTGTCCCTGGCTGAACGGCCTTCCCCCACAGGTGATGGAGTTGCAGCAGACCCTGGCCCAGAAAGACCAGGCCCTGGGCAAGCTGGAGCAGAGCCTCCGCCTCATGGAGGAGGCCTCCTTCGATGGCACCTTCCTCTGGAAGATCACCAATGTCACCAGGCGCTGCCATGAGTCAGCCTGTGGCCGGACCATCAGCCTTTTCTCTCCAGGTACCAGCTCCCCGGGGGCCTTGCACAGACCAGCAGGGAGGGGCAGACTCTCCTGGACCCAGGAAGCAAGCAGGGACAGCAGCCGACTCTGTGACTGCCGTGCCGTGACCACACCGAGACCGTGGAGGGGGGCAGGCTCCCCGCCCAGGCACAAGGAGCGTGGGCTCTCTGACCCCGGGCACACCCTCTGCCTCCCTGAGATCAGTTGCATTCTGCAAATAGGAATAAGATTGTCACCTACTTCGTGTGGATGTGGGGTGTGAGAGAGTGCTTGAGCCAGAGCTCGGGGACGTGCGAAGGGCGCAGAGGATGCCTTGCGCGGGCACATGCCCCAGGACCCTGCCGTCAGAGAGCCAGGGGCCTAAATTAAGGCCAGTGGAGAGTTAGGTAAAGCATGCTTTTGTAGGTTGTGGGTAGCAGTGAGTGAGTGCTTTGTAAATCTGGAAGCTCCTCATTCATTTCTGGGGCCCCTGGGCCGGTCTAGTTACTCAGTAGATATTTCTCTTGATTACCTGGTGTCCATTTCTGTAATGATGTGTATAGTTGTGCATAAAATTCTCAGACTTATGTGCTTTTCCTCACACCTAACACATGTGCATCTAAGTAAGGGCGTGGATCATTAGGAGGGTTTTGGCAAGTTACAGCCTTATTATGGATTTAAAAATTTTTTAAATGTTTATTTACTTTTGAGAGAGAGACAGAAACAGAGCATGAGCAGGGGAGGGGCAGAGAAAGAGGGAGACACAGAATCAGAAGCAGGCTCCAGGCTCTGAGCTGTCAGCACAGAGCCCCACACGGGGCTCGAACTCAGGAACCATGAGATCATGACCTGAGCAGAAGTCGGACTCTTAACAGACCGAGCCACCCTGGTGCCCCTCTGCCAATTAAAATCCTAACAGACTGTCACATTTGCCCCAGCTTCATAGCTTTCCTGTTCATCAGCTCCTCTGATGCATCCACGACTAACAGGGCTGGGAGAAAGAGAGACATTGGCCTTTGCCCCATAGCGCAGAGCAGGCTGGCTCCCAAAGCCGGGCCCCTTTCCTCAGGAGCAGCCCCTTTCATGGGGTGGTGTCATCTCTTCCACATAGGCCTTTTTTCCTCACTTCTTTCCAAAGAGGGGGAAAAAACGCAAGCAGCTGGCTTCCTGTGTTACCAAAATGTAAGGGGACAGAGGAGTCGGTCCATCCCTCCTCCACCTCTTTCTACCTGCCTCCCCCATCCTCCATCAGCCCCTCCCAAAGGGGCCCTCGTGGTGACAGCCACTGGCGCCCACGCTTGGATGGCCCTTTCAGCTGCCCACAGAGAGAGCCCACAGGCCCCTCGCGTAATCACCCGGGGATGATGAATCACCCCTTGGGGGCCTTCGCCAGGGTGGCAGGCAGAGCTGTGAGCTGCCCTGGTCTCCCCCAGCCTCCAGGAGACCCCTACCACTTGGCTAAGGCAGCAGAAAGAGGTCGGTACTGTGAGGTAGGACTCCTGGCCCCTAGTTTGGACTCTGCCCCAGGCACAGACGTGGCACATCCCCTTGCTGGGCTTGGTTTCCCCAATGCAGAACGCAGGTTGGTTAAAAGTGTGGTCTGAGGACCAACAGCATCACCATCCTCCTTCAGAGACGCACATTCTCAGTCCCCGCCCAGCACTCCAGGCCCGGCCGTCGGTGATTCTGACGGCCAGTTGACCACCCCTGAGCTAGGTGATCTCCAAGAGCCTGGTCCTCCTTGATGCCCTAGGAATGGAGAAGAGTGCCGGCTTCCGGTGCCGGATTGCTTCGTTGTGAGCCACTGACCTTGGCCATGCCTGGCCGCAGGTCCCAGGTTCCTCATCTGCAGGTGCGGTGCCCTCCAGCTCCCTCTGTGCTGACTCTGGCTTCCACATTTCAGCTTTCTACACTGCCAAGTACGGCTACAAGCTCTGCCTGCGGCTCTACCTGAATGGGGACGGGACGGGGAAGAGGACCCACCTGTCCCTCTTCATCGTGATCATGAGAGGGGAGTACGATGCTCTGCTGCCCTGGCCTTTTCGGAACAAGGTACGGGAGGGGTGGGGGGGGTGGGGGAGCCTGCATCCTGGTCCTCTCTCTCTCTCTGCGTTTCCTTTTCACCTGCTATAAAACAAGAGCTGAGTTCACATCTAGTATCCGTGCCTATCATGAGTCCAGGGACTAAAATGCTTAGAAGAGCTCCCCAGGAAGGCACGCAGAAATGAAATTCACATGGTGGGTGAGTAAGGAGAACTTCCTGGAGGAGGTGCTGGGGGGGGCTGGCCTGAAGCGGCAGCATTTTCAGAAAACAGGGGAAGGAGGCAGATCCCGCTGTGTACCTCTTAGAATGGCCACAAGCCAAAAGACTGACAACACCAAATGTTGGCAAGGACTCCGAACAGCCAGAACTCTCATTCGCCGCTGGCAGGAACGCAAAATGGGGTACGGCCACTTTGGAAGACAGCCTGGCAGTTACTTACAAAACTAAACATACTCTTGCCATATGATCCAGAAAACCACACTCCTTGGTATTTGCCCAGATGAGTTGAAAGCTTTTGTTTTCGTGCACAGATGTTCATAGCAGCTTTGGTCATAATTGCCAAAACTTGGAAGTAGCCAAAATGTCCTTCAGTAGGTACGTGGATAATATTATCCTTGCTAGAAGGACAAGAGGCTTCAGGCCACGGACGGACACAGAGGAGCCTTAAATGCAAATCACTGAGTGGAAGAAACCGGTCGGTAAGGACTTATCTACAGACTGCGTGATTCCAGTGTATGACATTCTGGAAAAGGCAAAACTCTGGAGACGGTGAAAATATCCATAGTTTGCCAGGGGTGGGGGCGAGGGAGGGATGAAGAGGCAGAGCACAGATCTTTTTAGGGCAGTGAAACTATTCTGTGCACTGTCATTCAGGATCCACGTCATGGTAGGTTTGTGTGAACCCAGAGGAGGCGCGGACGGCACCGGGGTGAACCCGGAGGTCAGCTGTGGCCTCTGAGTGATTGGGATGTGTCGGTATAGGGTCGTCAGCAAATGTACCACTCCGGTGGTGGGTGCTGACTGGGTAGGGGGAGGCTGGAGGGAGCAGAGGGTATGTGGGAAATCTTTACATTTTCCACTCGCTTTTGCTATGCAAACTGCTCTAAAAATAATAAAGCCTACTAAAAATATTTAGAAGGAGGCTAGGAGAGGGGAGGTCGGGGGAGGCTAGGCATTCCCTGCAGGTGAACAGCAATGGGGAGGCTGACGGGTAAGGAAGGGGTGGGGTCGACACCACCAACCTCAGCGAGGGCGGACTGAGCCGAGGGAAACCAGGTGGGGCAGGGGTGGGGACGCCACAGCCATCTGGATATGACTCAGTCAGCAGGGCGGTGGTTCCCATCACTGTCAGGGAGAGTTTTAAAATACTGACGGCCGGGTCTCATTGCTGCAGATGGCGAGCCGAGCATCAGGGTTTTTCAAGCTTTCCCAGGGCATTCTAGAGCACAGCCAGCGGCACCTGGGGGACTCGGTCGGGACGTGTCCCACTCTTGCTTTTGGGGCAGGTCATGGTCTCACAGTTCGTGAGTTCCAGCCCCACACCGGGCTCCACGCTGACATCAAGGAGCCTGCTTGGGATTCTTCCCCCCCCCCCCAAATAAATAAATCAACATTTTATTTATTTATTTATTTTTAATGTTTTATTTATTTTTGAGAGCGAGAGAGAGAGAGAGAGAGACAGTGTAAGCAAGGGAGGGGCAGAGAGAGGGAGACACAGAATCTGAAGACAGGCTCCAGGCTCTGGGCTGTCAGCACAGAGCCCAACGCGGGGCTCAAACCCACGAACCGTGAGATCATGACCTGAGCCGAGGTCAGCCACTTAACCAACTGAGCCACTCAGGCGCCCCTAAATCAACATTTTAAAATAAATAAAGCTCAGCCCAATTTGAGAACCACTGTGGTAGGCAATGGGCGTTTCCGTGACATGTGCAGGAGAAGGCGGGGGGCTGTCACACTTTGATCATCAGCTTCTCAGGGTCCACATATCTGTGCGTCCCAGAAACTCCATTCACGTTTGAGGGCATTGACTTACAGCTCCCTGCAGAAGGCTAGTGTGTTCTTGCCCCCCAGACTTGCCCCGTAAGTTCCAGTTGTAGCTGATGGATCAACTTCCGAGCAGGAAGGGGCGCTAGAGGTCACGGAGTCCGGCCTCCTTGTCAGCGCTTGTTCCCACCTTTAGCACCCAGACCACCAACCAAAATTGACCGTAGCTCTGAATTCCGCCCCCTTCCTCTTGGATAGGACCTCTGATCCCCACTCACTGGGCAACCCTTGAAGACTTCTCAGAAACCGGAGGCTTCCATTCCCCAGGTCTTGCCACACACCAGATGTGGTACTCACGTTGTTTCTTTAACTCCTACTCAGCCTGAGCTCAGGGGCAGAGGGGCTGTGCAGGGCTCCCAGGGCCTGACCTCCCACCTGCCCCCTGCCGTGCAGGTTACCTTCATGCTGCTCGACCAGAACAACCGCGAGCACGCCATCGACGCCTTCCGGCCCGACCTGAGCTCCGCGTCCTTCCAGCGGCCCCAGAGTGAGACCAACGTGGCCAGTGGCTGTCCGCTCTTCTTCCCCCTCAGCAGGCTGCAGTCGCCCAGGCACGCCTACGTGAAGGATGACACCATGTTCCTCAAGTGCATCGTGGAGACGAGCACCTAGGGGGGCAGGGCTGTCCCAGCCACACCGACTCCTGAGCGAGGACCCCTGGGGAGTTAGTACGATGACTGAGGTCCTGCCCTTGGTGCCCAAGACCCCAGGACACAACGTTGGGCAGGGCTGGCAAGATCTGAGCGGGACTGACAGACTGACCATGGCTGGCCATCAGCTTAGGCGGCGGGGCCTTGGGCTGCGGCCACAAGTGCGGCAGGATCATTGTTGCCCTCTGCACTGACCACGCAACCCTGGAGGCCTGGGAGCCACTCCAGCCCCGAAGGTTGAGGCGGACTGTGAGCAAGGGAGGGAGGGACTAGGGCCCAGGTCTGCAGTGTGGAGGGTGGGCGTAGGTGAGCTCTCCAGACAGGAAGATCTCAGCCCTGGGCAGGGAAGCCGTCAAGTTGGGGCTTGGATTGAAGACCTTCACGTTTCTTCCAGTCCAGAACATCTCCAGTTCTGGGCCTCTCGCCCAGAAGAGGCCTAGGATTTGCAGGGGGTTCTGGAAACATCTAGGAGCCTCATGCCTGCCTGGCTCCTGACCCTTCTTCAATACTCCAGGTGGGCCCAGCTGGCAGCTCCGGTCCCTGCCACGTGGGGGCCACGCAGGCCCTGCGTCCAGCGCCCATGCCCACAGGAGCCCCTTCACCTCCTCGGGGTGCAAACAGGTGGCTCAGCTCCCAGGAGCAGCGAGCAGAAATGTGGAGAAGGAGGGGCCATGGACGCTCTGCTCTCCTTCCCTTGGTGGCCTTGCCACCTTTGCACTTCCCTGCATCTCACATCACCTCACTAAGCAAAGTATTTCCTTCTTTCAGTTGACTGATCGGGGCCTCCGAGCCACTGAGCAGAGGTTGTCCTTTTAAATATGTATAAAACAAGACAAAGAGATTTTTGTACATTTCTGTTGAGGCTTTCCAGAAGTGCATGGCTGTGGGAGTTGGTTTTAGCTTCACTGAGTTGGAAGCCACATGGGTGAAAATTCTAAGGCCCCAGTGCCATGGCCAGGGTGCCAGGGTCGCAGAAAACACTAGCTTTGTACGCTGCGGAGTCCTGGTCCGATAAAAGCAGAAGCAAGGATCCCCAACAACCATGGAGGGCCCTGCCGGACGACAGACTCTGTGATGAGGGTTGGCGTGTGTCGCTTCAGGAACCTTGCATAAAACCCCATAAGGAAGTGTGGTTCTCTCCTCAGTTTTATGGAGGAGGAAACCCAAGCTCTGAGGGGTAAAAAATCACTCACTCAAGGTCACCCAAGGGCCAGAAACCAGAACTTAGACACAGATCAGTCTATGCCAGATCCAAACCCTACAGTCCAGTGACTTGATTATGTAATGTTGTGGAAATGGCACAGCAGGGCGAGATCCAGTTTTAATTCTGTGCAGACCACAAACTGATTTTTTAAATAGCCGTAACAAAATGACGACAGCTTATTTATTGAGCACCTACTTTACTTGGCTTTACTTGCAAGGACCGTGCTTAATATTGATAACTGGCCTGGGAGGAAGATATCATTTTCTTCACTGTATAGATGAAGTTACAAGTTCAGAGAGGCCAGGCAGGTTCCCCAAGGACACACAGCTAATAGGCAGGTTTCTGCCCCCACATCCTCGCCGGTGCTTTGGGGGAGGGCCCAACAAATGAGAAGGGGGTCTTCTGGAGCCACTGCCAGCCCTTCTCCTCCAGAAGAGATGCCCACACCCAGAGACCACAAGGGTGGAACGATTCTGGCCATGAGGAAGAAGGATGACGTCAGGGGAGCCACTGCTGTGCCAGGAGCTGGATCTCATATGCCACCTCGGTGCTGGGACATGTGTGCGTTTGTTTAAGCAAAGCACATTCAAGTGGCCCAGACTCTGGGGGACCCTTCCAGGAAGGGGGTATTACACTCAGCTGGGCCACGAGGCAGAATGATGCCCCATTCTTCCTTTTCGGGTCCCCTCCTCAATCCCTGCTCATCTCACAGCATTTTCCTCCTCAGAAAAGCTGGGTTCACAGTGCTGATGTTGTCACAGCTGATAGGGCTGCCACCGCCCGGGCAGGGACATCCAGAGGAGTCGGGCCAGGGGCGCAGGTGGTGGCCTGAGCCATCATCCCTCCCCGTCTGCCATCCCGACCCTGTCCCCACACTCTGGGGCGGCAGGCTGAGCTCCGGTACTAGCGCAGTCTCTGTTCTCCACATACAGATGAAAACAAGGAGCTCAGACAAGAAAAGCGACTTGGGGGCACCCAGCTGCCGAGAGGCAGAGCCGCCTGGGCCCCCGTCTTCTGCCATAGGCCCAGCCCTTCCCCCTGCGCCCAGTAGCTTGTTGGTTTTCTAGAAAACAATAAATTTCTGTCCCCACTTCCACCCCAGGCACAGCCCCACCTGTCGGGAAATCCAGGGCCAGCACTAGAATGGAAGCCATCTGCGTCTCAAGCATTTGGGACAGTGGGGAGAAAGCCCCCTCTGCTGCGGCTTGTCCTCCCACAGCTCTGGGGGTCGGGGGATGGGATAATGAGGACACTCTGAACCCCCAAGACCATCACAGTGCCCACTGTTGAGCCTATTTGGGACCCTGTACTCTCGCTGCGGGGTCTTGGACCAGCCCCCTGCCATCTCTGACTCACGTTCCCCATCTGCACAGTGGCAGGTGGTTGGCGATGGTTCTAGGCCTCCAACACTGTTGGATTCTGAGCACGGAGTCTGACTGAGAGAGGCCCTCTCCCTGTGGGAACCTTCGGTGGTGTCTTCTCCCAGTCCTGGCCCCTGCTTCTTGAGGAGGCCCCACGGCTCTGGCCCTGTGTGCCCTTACAGGGCCACCCCACAGCACATGACCTGGAGCCCCTCAGCGATGGAGGACCGGTCACTGAAGGCTGTCTCCTCAAACCTCACACTTGCATTTGGTCGGGAGTCCACGTGTTGGAGTCCAACAGTCCAATTCAAGCCGTAGCTCCGTCATTTAGTAGCCGTGCGTCCTTGGGCATGTTAGTTAACATCTCCGTGCCTCAGTTTCCCCATGTGTGAAATGATGATAATAAACTCTGACCTCATAGGGACATTGTGGGATGAAGTGAAGCCAACATGTGGCAAGGACGTGGTGACACATGGCATGCACTTCATGAACAGCACCTCGTGTTACTACTGCAATGCCTATTATAGTCTTAACCCTCGGCCTCCAGCCTCCGGAGGGTCCGTCAGTTGAAGCCATAACTCCTCTCCGCCTCTGCCTCTGCCTCCAAATCAACGAATGACTTTAAACCAGCCCCTTCCCCTTGGTGGGCCTCAGACCCCACCTACAAAGTGACACTGGAACCTGAGGAGAGCAGGACCACAGTCTCTCTCCTGGGCAAAGTCCTGCATCTCCAGAACCCCAAGGGAGGACACGCACCTCTTGCTCCCACAGGCATGGAACCTGCCTAGCGAGCGGGGTAGGTTGATAATATCCAGAGCATTCCTTTCTGAGCTGCTGTCAGGTGTTTTCAGAGCCGCACCACCCATGCCCACCCCTCCTTCTGGCCCGGGGGTCTCCCTTGCAGCTCCAAAGGACAGCCCTGCCCCGCCCCAAGTTTGAAATGGAGCTAGAACCCTGGTCCGGAGGGGGAACCTGACACAGACCCCAGCCACCTTGGGGTTCCTGCTCCACCCCTTCCTCTCTCACTGGCTCCCGCCAGCTGGCCGGCCCTGCCCACTGGTGCAGGGGAGAGTTTGGCTCCGGAATAGGCTATCTCTCAGCGCCCCAGAAAGACAGCGGAGGGAGTCCCAGAATGCGAACACCTCTGATCTAAACCCCAGCCACCCATTGTTCGGCGGGTACAGAGAAGCCAGGGCAAGCTATAGGGAGAGCTAGGACGAGAGCCGCTGGCCTCAAAGAGCACTTGTCCCCTGCCCCCAACCAAACCACAGCCCACAGGAGGAGCAGAGCTCGGTGAGGGCCGAGCCTTGGGGAGGTCACTTACCAGGAAAGGGCCGCAGACCCCTTGTCCACAAGGAGAAAGCCAGCCTCCTGCTGCTCCCCAGACTTGGTTCTAGAAAAGGGAGAGGGGAGCAGACAGAAAGACAGGAAGAGCTTGTGAAGATGCTCAGCAGGCTCCCTGAGGTCCTCCCAAGTTTCCAGAGGCCTGCAAGCCAGGGAGGCAGAGGGCACTGCTGCCTTTGCCCTGGAGAGATGCTTACCGCCCATGCCCGGGTGGCATCGACACTTCCCTTCACACAGCCCTCTGTGCCCAGAGCATGTCCAAACCTGGACCTCCTTTGACCTTCACGAGGGCCTGTTACTATTTGCATTTTACAGATGAGAACACTGAGCCTCACAGGGGTCGGGCGGCGTGACCCAGATGGGATGTGTTCCCCCTGGACCCTCTCCCTGGCTCAGTTGCCGAATCACTAGGAACTTTTTGCAAGTCTTTTCCGGCTCTGGGGCTCAGTTTCCCCCTGTGTAAAATGAGGCCACTGCACTGCACCTCGGAGGACCCTCCAAGCAGTCAGGTGTCCCAGCATGGGGCAGCCCTGGCCACCAGTTTGCCGGTGTGTAGCCACCCCTCTTGCAGTTAAATAAGCACTTACATACCCGGCAACTTGGTGCACTTTCTCAAGCATGGTCATTATGAGCCCCATCTTATGCACAAGGCAAGTACAGTCAAGCAGGGATATGAAATGACCTGCCCAGGGCCCCACAGCGTGTTCATGGCTGGGCTGCACCATGAAGCTAGGAGATCGGCCCAGACGTCCACATCTTAATCCCCGAAACGTGCACATGCTGCCTTACGTGGCAAAGGGACTTTGCAGGTGTGATTAAGGATCTTGGGACAGGGAGGTAATGGGCCATCTGGGTGGACCCAATATGATCACAAGAATCCTCAGAGGTGGGAGTCAAGGGGGTCAGAGTCAGGGAAGGCAAAGCGACCGACCACCAAAGCAGCGGGGAGAAGAGGGGTCCACGAAAGCAGGGGTTGGGAGGATGCCCTTTGAAGGCAGAAGAAGGGACAGGTGGATGGCATACTGGTGGCCCACAGTAGCTGGAAAAGACAAGGAAGGAATTCTCCTGGGGTCTCCGTAGAAACCCAGGCCTGCCGACAGCCTGATTTTAAAAGCCCATAAGAGTGATTTCAAGACTTCAGGTGTCCAGAATCAGAAAATGATGAATTTATGCTGTTTTGAGCCACTGAGACCGTGATAACGTGTTATAGCAGCAGCTCAGAGCCCATACCGCCCTGGAAATGTGGGCACTCGGACTGAGATGAGCTGGGTGTCTAAAATCCACCCATTTCCAAGATTCAGTGCAAAGAGAATTTAATTTCTTTCCTAACAACTTTTATATTGATGACATGCTGAAATGATCCACATTTCAATACATGAGATTAAGGATATGATTAAAATCAACTTCTTCGGGCGCCTGGGTGGCTCAGTCGGTTAAGCCTCCGGCTTCGGCTCAGGTCAGATCTCATGTTCGTGGGTTCGAGCCCCGCGTCAGGCTCTGTGCTGACAGCTAGCTCAGAGCCTGGAGCCTGCTTCCGGTTCTGTGTCTCCTTCTCTCTCTGCCCCTCCTTCTCTCATGCTCTGTCTCTCTCTGTATCAAAAATAAATAAAACATTAAAAAAAATCAACTTCTTCAATTTCTTTTTTTTAATGTCAATATTAGGAACTTTAGAATTACGTACAGTTGGGGCGCCTGGGTGGCTCAGTCAGTTAAGCATCCGGCTTTGGCTCAGATCATGATCTCAAGGTTTGTGGGTTCGAGCCCTGCATTGGGCTCTGTGCTGACAGCTAGCTTAGATCCTGAAGCTTGCCTCAGGTTGTGTATCTCTCTCTCTCTGACTCTACCCTGCTGGCACTCTCTCTGTCTCTCAAAAATAAATTTAAAAAACATTAAAAAATAAAATAAAATAGAATTACGTATGGGCTCACACTGCATTCCGGTGGGTCAGCGCCCTAGAGGACTCTTCTCACGGCCTCGCTGGATGGAGCAGGCCCCACCCACTGTGGCGTAGTTGGGGAAGGGGGGCCTTGTGCTGGGTAGAAGAATCAGCCCCCCACCCATGCACCCTGCAAGGGGGGTGCTGCTGGTGGATGGGTCCCACTGCCCTCCTTCCCCCTCCTCCTGGGCCGAGCCCCGCTTCCGGGCCCAGCCCATGTCCCTGCTAGATGTGACTTTTCTTTTGGTGGCTGTATTTGCTGCCCCAGACTGCCATCACCCTGCTGGGGGCGGGGCTCCGGGGAGCGCCACTCCACGGTCTGGAGCCTTAAGCCTCTCAACATCCCACGGCAAGTAAATATTATCATAATCTGTGCGTTTTCTATGTTGAGGCCGAGGCGAGGTCTCCACCAGCGAGGAGGGGGCTGAGCGAGTCTGAATCCCCCTTCCAGCGCCTGACCCTGTCCTCTGAACGCCGGGCGCTCGCCAGGTCTCGTGCAACCTTTCTCTGGAGGCATTTTATACCTTGGAAAATATCCTAAGCAAGAGAAAAGGACAGAAACAACTTGGAAGGAGGTGGGGACACGGATGAAACTTAGTTCAGGCTGTGCAGGCAACATCTTCTAAAATAAAGTGGGTCCGAGTAATTAAAAAAAAAAAAAATCCAGGCAAACATAAAAGGTAAAACTGCATGAATACCAGAGTTGTCTGAGGGCTCCAAACCCAAACTGGGACATCAGAAATAGCGCTTCCAACCCCATACCCTCCCCATCCCTTAGAGTGTCCTGGCTGGCCTGCTCCGGGCCGCGTCCCCTCCTCTGCACAGTCCGCACACGCCAGTGCCTGGAGGAGTGCTGATGTCACAGAGGAACGTGCCTAGCACAGTGCCCAGTGCTGGTGCCCAGCTCGAAGAACGTTCCATGTTGTTACTATTTACCAGGGGCTCCAGGTGTATCAAGCACTGTGCTAAACAGCCAAGTAACTCTCTCACTGATAAACAACTAGGTCATGAGGTCCCCGCGGTCACAGTCGCCGTTCACGATAAGGAAACTGAGGCAGAGGCCTGAGGTCCCTCTTCCAACTCTCACAGCTTGTGAGGGGCAGAGCCGGGAATTTTTTGGTAATGGCTTTATTAAGACAGAATTCACATACCATACAATTCACCCATTTAAAGCATATGATTCAGTGGTGTTTGTGTGTGTGTGTGTGTATATATATATATATATATATATATATATATATATATATATATACATAAAACATACATATACACATACATACTGGTGTATTTTTTTCTGTTTCGGTGGCATCCTAACTGATATTGTCTAGACTTGTTTTTAGTTTTAAATAATTTCTATTTTCTAAGTACACATTTGTTTTTAAGTGGACAGATAATATAGTAATTTAAAAATAATATAAAGGTGGGGTATATTTTATGATGATTAAATTATACTTCAGTAAAGCCATCGAAAAATAGTAATATAAAAGTGATAGGGGCGACTGGTGGCTCAGTCGGTTAAGCCTCTGGCTTCGGCTCAGGTCAGATCTCACGTTCGTGGGTTTGAGCCCCACGTCAGGCTCTGTGCTGACAGCTAGCTCAGAGCCTGGAGCCTGCTTCTGGTTCTGTGTCTCCTTCTCTCTGCCCCTCCCCCTCTCATGCTCTGTCTCTCTCTGTATCAAAAATAAATAAAACATTAAAAAGAAAATTTAAAAAATAAAAATAAAAGTGATAGCTGCTCATTATTTTTATTTTTTATTTATTTTTTGGGGGGGGGTACAGAGAGAGATAGAGCATGAGAGAGGGAGGGGCAGAGAGAGAGGGAGACACAGAATCTGAAGCAGGCTCCAGGCTCTGAGCTTGCTGTCTGCACAGAGCCTGACGTGGGGCTCGAACCCACAAACGTGAGATCTGACCTGAGCCAAAGCCGGCTGCTCAACCGACTGAGCCACCCAGGTGCCCCTCATTATTTTTAAAAGGGATGGGAAATACAGAAAAGCATCCAGTGACTCAAAGATACTATTCACGCGGTGGTATACTTCCTTCTAGACACGGATACGGGTACAGGTAAAGATACAGATGTACCGGACACACACACAATCATTAATATTGGAGTACGTGTACATCATTCTTTATCTGGCATTTCCTGTTTCCTATTAACAGTTTTCTATACCATTAGAAAATCGAGGGACACTTGGGTGGTTCAGTGTCCAACTCTTGATTTCAGCTCAGGTCATGATCTCACAGTTTGTGGATTCAAGCCCTGCATCAGGCTCTGCACCAACAATGCAGAGAGTGCTTGGGGTTCTCTCTCTCTCCCCTCTCTCTCTGCCCCTACCCCATTTGCTGTCTCTCTCAAAATAAATGAATAAACTTAAGAAAAAATTTTAAAAACGGGCGCCTGGGTGGCTCAGTCGGTTAAGCATCCAAGTTCAGCTCAGGTCATGATCTGGCTGTTTGTGGGTTCGAGCTCCGGGTCGGTGCTGACAGCTAGCTCAGAGCCTGGAGCCTTTCTTCAGATTCTGTGTCTCCCTCTCTCTTTGACCCTCCCCTGCTCATGCTGTCTCCCTCTCTTTCTCTCTCTCTCAAATATAAATAAAACATTTAAAAAGTTTTTAAAAAATTAAAAAGAAAAAATCTAGGAACACCTGGGTGGCTCAGTCGATTGAGCATCTAACTCTTGATTTCAGCTGAGGTCATGATCCCAGGGTTGTGGGATTGGGCCCTCCATGCTGAGCTTGGAGCCTGCTTAAGATTCTCTTGCTCTCTCTCTCTGCCCCTCTTCCCCACTCGCACTCTCTCTCAAAGTAAATAAACATTAAAAAAATAAATGGTACTGTATTTCTTACTGTTTAATGTGTCCTCATCCAAGTAAGTTCTGTGGTTTGTTAATAGTATTGTACCAATTTCAGCTTCCTGGTTTTGAAAATGCACCACGGTTACCTAAGAAGCTGTACTGGGGAGAGCTAGGATACAGGTCCCTGAGGATTCTGGACTAATTTTGCAACTTCCGAACAAAAGGGTAAAATGTAAAAGCAATGTAGAAAAATAGTCATTTAGATTTTCTTTTAATTAAAAAAAATTTTTTTAACGTTTATTCATTTCTTTGAGAGAAAGAGAGAGAGCATGAGCAGGGAAGGGGCAGAAAGAGAGGGAGATACAGAATCCAAAGCAGGCTCCAGGCTCTGAGCTGTCAGCACAGAGCCTGATGAAGGGCCCGAGCTCATGATTTGTGAGAGTGTGACCTGTGCCCAAATCAGATGCTTAACCGACTGAGCCACCTAGGTGCCCTTTTTTAATTTTGATGGACTCATTTTTTTTAACTCTTTGCTCCATCAGAAATTTACTTTATATATAGCAAGAGGCAGGCTCTGACTTAAGTTTTTCCAGATGGCTGGCCAATTGTACTAGCCTTCCTGTTGAACCATTCTTTCTTTACCTGGTGATCTGTGCTGCTATCTTTATGTTTTTGTTTTTGTTTTTTGGGGGGGGGGGGTTTGAGAGAGAGAGAGAGAGACAGTGTGAGCAGGGGAGGGTCAGAGAGAGAGAGAGAGAGGGAGACACAGAATCTGAAGACAGGCTCTAGGCTCTGAGCTGTCAGCACAGAGGCCAATGTGGGGCTCGAACCCACGAATCATGAGAACATGAACTGAGCTGAAGTCGGACATTTAACCAACTGAGCCACCCAGGTGCCCCTGTGCTGCTCTCTTTAGCATGTACTGACACCTGTGCGTGATAAGGACTGCTTCTGGACTAGTTGTGGTTTTGTGGGGGGTTTTTAATCTTTTTTTTGCCATTTCTTCCATCCTTACCCCTCTGTTTTGATTTTTATGGCTTTATAGTATGTTCTAAAATGTGCTGGGACAGGTGTTATTTTCCTTCACACATAGAATTATTCTTTTTAAAAAATGACTCTTGGGCAACCTGAGTGTCTCTGTTGGTTGGGTGTCTGACTTTGGCTCAGGTCATGATCTCATGGCTCGTCAGCTCCAGCCCCACGTTGGGCTCTGTGCTGACAGCCCAGAGCCTGGAGCCTGCTTCAGATTCTGTGTGTGTCTCTCTCTGTCCCTCCCCTGCTCATTCTTTCCCTGTCTCTCTCTCTCTTTCAAAAATAAATAAACATTAAAAGAATTTTTTAAAAATGACTCTTATTTTTCAACCTATTTTGATTTTTTATTCTTCCAGATACAACGAAAGGGACTCGATATTTCAGAGATCGCTTGTTGGACTCTCATTAAACTTGAAACGTACTTGAGGGAACTTGACATCCGTACAATATGGAGTCTTCCGTCCAAGGCCAACGTATGATGTGCCCTCCCTTTATTTCTTTGTGTGTTTCTCAATATGGATTTGTCATTTTCTTCGTATAGATTTTTCAGATTTCCTGTTCAGTCTTGTCACTGGTATTTTATGACTGGAATCTTTTTAATAAAAATTCTATTTTCTAGTTGTTTTGTTGGGCATTACAATACGTGGTATAGATATTCAGGGCTGTGAGCACCTTTCCTACCTGGTCACTTTCCTGAATCTCTGATTAATCCTAGCAGCTTTTTCCGTGATTTCTCTTGGTTTTCAAGAGGGACAAACTGATCTCTTTAACTCAGCTTCACTTTGTCCCCTTTCCAACAGCAGTAGCATTGGAGTCATAGGACCACTTGGTGGATAAACATAAGCAAGTGACTTATGATCTGTGAAGTTCAATTGCCTTGTAAGTAAACTACAAAAATAATACTGACGCATAAAATCATTTCCCAGCTTGTTGAGGCGCTATGAGAATTAGATAAAATATTTGATATAAACTCCAATTTCAGAGTCCTTATGAAATAGTAATATCTTGGGGTTACCTGGGTGGCTCAGTCGTTTAAGCATCTGACTTGGGCTCAGGTCATGATCTCGTGGTTTGTGGGTTCGACCCCTGTGTTGGGCTCTGTGCTGACAGCTCAGAGCCTGGAGCCTGCTTCCAATTCTGTGTCTCCCTCTCTCTGTGTCCTTCCCCTACTCACACTTGGTCTCGCTCTCTCAAAAATGAACATTAACAACAACAACCTTCTTGCTTCACAATCTGACTGACCTTCTTGCTTCACAATCTGACTGAAGTGGTTTAAATTTGCAGATCAATGTTGAATAACAGTGGTAACAGACGGCCCTGCTGGGTTCCTGGTTTTAACTGGATGGCTTCTAGGGTGTTACCAAAGAGCCTGTTAATCAAGCAATCAGGCTCTTGTAGCTTAAACACAACACGAAAATCACAGACCCTTGTTTAAGGCAATCACGCTCCGTTAAATCTGAAAGCTAAAAAACTTCTGACAATTTCATGTGTCAACTATATATCAGTGGGGCGCCTGGGTGGCTCAGTCGGTTAGGCCTTGGGCTCAGGTCAGATCTCATGTTCGTGGGTTCGAGCCCCGCATCAGGCTCTGTGCTGACAGCTAGCTCAGAACCTGGAGCCTGTTTCCGGTTCTGGGTCTCCTTCTCTAGCTGTGCCTCCCCCTCTCATGCTCTGTCTCTCTCTATATCAAAAATAAATAAAACGTTAAAAAAATTTTTTTAAAAACTATATATCAGTGAGGCTGAAAAAAAATTTTTTTATTGAAAAGCTTGGAGGAGGTTCCTATGTTTTGTTTTCTTAAGGAGTCAGTTCCTTTGTGAGTTTCATTAACTCTGGAATCCACGGGAGAAAAACGCCCAGGAGGCCAGGGTAAAGTTTCAGCAGGGCCCGTCTCCCTCTGGAGCTCAGACAGACAGAGCACTGGACCTGGAGTCCTTTAACCTAGTTTCAGACCCTGGAGGAGCTGTGTGACTTTGTGCAAGTCACGTTACCTGCTCTGAGCCCAGCTGTATTATCAAGGGCGGAACTGAATATCCAAGCCCTGGACCATTTGGGGGTCTGAGGGCCTGCTGGGATCACACATGTAAGGTCCTGACTCAGGGGAGGCTCCCCTGGTGGGGGGGGGACGTCAGGTGGGAGGGAACTGAGTGCTCTGGGGGGCTGTGTGCTGGGTTTAAGGGGGAGAATTCCCAAAGTCTTCTCCTAATACGTGGTTTATTAAGTGTTGCCTCATGGAATCCTCCTAACATCTACTGCATTCCTGGCACTGTGCTAGTCCCAGGAATCTGTGGGCAACAGCCCCACTGTGCATGCGGGGTGGTTGGAGAGACAGCACAGGAGCACAAATACACGTGCTTTCCTGCAGGGAGGGGGGGGCAGGGCGCACCCGGGAAGTGCAGGACTGATCGCCCTAGTCCCTCCCTCACTTCCGTGGTCCCCTCCGGTAGGGCCCAGCGCTGCCCAGCACCCAAAGCCAGAAGGAATGCACTGAGCAGGTTTGCATTCCAAGCACACCATTCTGCTCTCCCAGGAGTGGTTCCGGGGCCCAGCCAGGCCATCCTCAGGAGACTGGGGACTCTGCGGCGCCAGTGGAGGGACCCTCCAGCAACCCCACCAGGGACTTGCTGACGACTGCAACGTGGTCTATAGGGACCGGCAAGACGGCCCCAGGGGCCTCAGGAATCACAAGGATCCTGTTTTTCTTTTGCAGAAAAATAACAGAAACACTTCAAATAAAAATCCCAAGGTTGGCATTTAGGGGCCCCACCAACCCTTCCAATCAGGTTTCCCTTAACTTTGTCTTATTTCTCCTCCCAGACAGAGCCCTTGTCTTGTAAGAGTTACCTTAAGATGGCGACCGAGCGGCCATTTTGCTGTGGGTTGGAGAAAAACACCTTGCACCAACGACCCCCACCCCTCACCTGCAAACCTGGAATGTCCCGTGCCAGTTTGAAAACAGCCAATCATGAAGCCCCAGCTTCCCATCACCCAGATAGAGGAGGCAACCTATCCCATCCCACCACTTCCCTAAAGTGCCCTTATTTGGTGGTCTGCCCTCTCAGGACCAGACCGGAAGTCTTTCGCCCATAAGACCTCCACCCCTCACCTGCAGACCTGGAATGTCCCGCGCCAGTTTGAAAACAGCCAATCATGAAGCCCCAGCTTCCCATCACCTGATAGAGGAGGCAACCTATCCCATCCCACCACTTCCCTAAAGTGCCCTTATTTGGTGGTCTGCCCTCTCAGGACCAGACCGGAAGTCTTTTGCCCATAAAATACCTCGCCCCTCCCACCCCTCCCATACCGGATGCTACTTCCCTGAGTCCCCACTCCCGGAGTCACAGAACCTCGCCAGGGAATCGCAGATCCCAATAAAGGCTTTCTTGGGTCCATAACTTGGTCTCTCTTTCCTCTCATCTCTGCCTCCATGTATTAAATCTTACATGTCTTAGGGCTGATTCTGCACCCATCATGGAAGGTCAGCAGGGTACACCCAACCCTCCAACCCTCCAACCCTCCAAGGCTGGCTTGATGCTTGCTCAGCACCAGCTCTGTGCGGCCAGGTTCCCACATGGTCTCGTTTCCCTGACAGACGCCCAGTGTAGGCGCATCAGCCCTCTTCACAAAAGAGGGAAGTTAAGGCTGGGAGCTAGAACCCAGGCTCTACAAACTGGGTGTGCATCCAAATCACCCTGCGGGTTTATTAGAACTGAGTGCTAGGCCCACGCCCAGATTTTGTGACTCAGTAGTTCTGGGGTGGGGCTAGATAATTTGCATTTATCAAACATTCCCAGCTGATGCTGATGCTTTTGGTGCCGGGACCACACACACAATGATGCCCGCTCTGGATAAGTTTTCGGCATTTAGGCAGACCTTACATTCCCCATGATGCCACTTCCCCGTGGCGAAGATCTATGATGAATTGCCTTACCCATCATGACAGCACAGGGCTGCGTGCCTGACTGTCCACCTGCTGTTCTGTCCCCAGAGGAATGCTCTCCCTGTGCTCCGGTCCAGGGGAAAGTGCTCCCCCTGAACACCACAGGGCACAAACTTCCTACAGTGGGGGTGCAGCCATCAAGCAAGGAGGGCAAATGACTGTCCACAATGAATTTACTCCTACGAGATCATTAGGAAAGGGCCAGTCAGGGCCAGGAAAGGAGCTAGAAAGCTTGGGGGAAACTGCAGGAAGCTTTCAGAAAAGGGGAGTTCAGGACTGGGGCTGGGAATGGAGTTATGGAAGGGGCAGGGCAGGGTCTTCAGCACCTGAGCACGCTGGAGAGTGATGGGACCTCCACATCGCTACTGTAACCAGGGGGGCCCTGAGCATGGTAAGCAGAGACCTGGGTCAGAGAGCTGAGGAACCAGAGACCTTCCCAGAAACTCATTTCCATTCCATTCCCCAGCGTGTACACATGGCTTGTCGGACTCTAGCAGGCTTGAGCAGAGCAGGACTATATTCTCACTCATGCTGCACTATTAATAATTAGGCTATGAAATAATGTATTATCATGTATGAGGAAGCCCTTATTAATAGTCACAGTGGTTAATTATCAAGTGGCCGTTTACATACATAATCCCATTCAATCCTGCAACATCTCTGGTAAATAAGATGAGTGCTAAGATTATCCCCATTTTACAGGTGGGAAAACTGAGGCTAAGAGAGGTCAAATAATTTGTCTAAGGTCCTAGTGGCTAGGAACTGACGGATCTATTGTCTCCCCACGTCTAAACCGTCGCTTTCCGCCCTAGCATCCTGCCCTCATTTCCTGAACACCTGCTCTGGGCAGGGCTCTGTGGGAGTGGGGGGGGACGACTGCAAGATGAATCATTTAAGCAGTCACTTACTCAACACACCTTTTTTTGAGCGCTTGCTACTTTGTATGGGCTTATTTATTTATAGCATACCTTATTCCAGAAAACACATAACAGAACTTCTGAATACGAGAGACTAAAATTTTAAAGGTGTGGCCACGGGACGAGTGACAAATGGAAAACAGAAGTTGAAAAGGTCAGAAGAGCCCAGGAATGAAGCAGGCATCCAGGGTACAGGCCTCGAGGTCCTACATGGTACAGAGAGACAGGCCCCAGGTTGTCCCCTGAGCTTTCTGGCAGCCAAAACCCGATCCCGCGCCGTTGGGGTCCGTGAACCAGTTGCCTAGGAGAACCGTGATTCTCGTGGGTCCCAGGGCCAGAGAGGCGGAGCATTGCGAACACAGGGGCAATGTCCTCAGCAGCACGCATACAATACAGGTGTCAGGGGCCCTTTCCTGCAGGCCCCTCGTGCTGGCCCAAGTCCTGCAGCTCTTGTGCAGAGAGGAGAGGGTGACAACACAGGCCAAGCATGCCTCCCCCTGGCTTCGCCCATATGCCGTGTTTGTAGAAAACATTCACAGCAAACTTGCCATCCACTGGCTAAACACAGTCCTCGGGTGAGCTTTGTTTGGCCTGAGAAGTGTATTAAACTGGTTGAATTGCAAAGGTATGCATGCACCCCCATGTTTAAAGCAGCGTTGTCAACAATAGCCAAATTATGGAAGCAATTTGTGGCCGCAACTGATGAATGTATAAAGAACATAGGCAATGGAATATTACTGAGCCATCACAAAGAATGGAATCTTGCCATATGCAATGATGTGGTTGCATCTACAGTGTGTCATGCTAAGTGTATGTGTCAAAGAAAGACACATATCATATGGTTTCACCCATATGTGGGATTTAAGAAACAAAACAAACGAGCAAAGGGAGAAAAAAGAGAGCGACAAACCAAGAGACAGACTCTTAACTATGGAGAACTGACTCTTACCAGAGGGGCAGAGTGTGGGGATGGGTGAGACAGGCAGGGGGATTAACGCACGTGTGATGAGCACTGGGTGACCTATGGGGGTGTGTGGAGGCGCTGAGCCACTGTATTGTATACCAGAAACCAGTGCTACACTGTATGTTAACTAGCTGGAAATTAAATAAAAACTTATAAGTGATTGAATTACTTATCAACTTTAAAAGGCCAGATTTCACAGAAAAACCCAGGTGTGGGGGGTCTGTTAAAAAAGGGTGGTGGGATTCGACAACATGGGCCCACATTCCCAAAGAACAAGGATTGGCTGGGGCTGAGTGGTTTTTCCAGTCCCCTCCTGTGGTTCCCTGAAGACCCTTCATGTGCTTAACTTCCTGGCCTGGTTTTGCGGGTCCTGAGGAGCTGGAACCCCAAGCTGTAGCACACAGGTGTGCGTAGAATCATCCAGTAACTTGTTCACACTGCAGGGTCCCAGAAAGGCTCCAAGGATCTGGGGTGGGGCTTAGACAGACATCCTGCTCACAAGTATTGTGATGCAGATGGTCCCTCCTAATAGGCCTGGAGGGCTGGGAGGGGGCGGCTGCAGTGGAGGAGGGGAGTGTATAGCTATTGAGCACCGCTGATCCAGGTAGAATGACTAGTGCTTCTTTCAACAAGACCTGTGGCAAGTACAGTGGGGCTGTGAGTTCAAGGTCATGCTCTGGGCAAGGAGCCTGGAGTGCAGCTCCTCTGCGTTGCTGGGGGAAGTCCTAAGTCAGGTGCTATAAATCACAATGCTGTTCTACCTTGGCTGCACATTAGAACCACCTGGGGAGATTTTCACCCCATGCTCCCCAACCCCAGGCCCAGGCCACGCCCCCCCACCAATTAAATCCGAGCTTGTGGGAATGAGGACACAGGTGTCTGCATTTGAAGGCTCCCAAGGTGATCTCGGTATGCTGCCCAGTGTGGAGCAGGGCTGCGAAACAGCACTTTCTCTGAGACAGTGCTGGTACTGAGCATAGAGACACAGAGATGAGCAAAGGTCCCAAAAGGGAGCGGACTTTACACTAAGTGGGGTGAGCACTCTGGGGAGCCCTTGCAGGAGCATCTAACCCAGTCTGGGAGATTCAAACTGTCTCCCCCTGTCCCCTGGAGGAGAGGCTTGGGCTAAGTTTAGGAGTAAATACCATCCAGCCACATAAAGAAGGGGAAGGAAAATCCCAGCCAAAGCAAGCATACGGTCCAAGATGCTGAGGCCCAAGTGGAGGGGGGAGGAGGTGGAGCTGAAGGCTGTCTGGCATCACTGGATCAAGGCTGGGGGTGGGGAGCATAAGAGACCACAGAGGCGGGAAGGGACCAAGTCACAAGGCAATTGAACTTGACCCTGAAGCCACCTCTGGAGGGTTTAAAGTCAAAGAGTCATATGGCTGAACAAACCCATGACTTGCTGGAGTTACCAAGGAGGGCTTCCTGGAGGAGGTCAGACTTGAGTGAAAAGAGGGCTAGGGCTGGAAATCTGGCAGAGAGGGAGAGAGCTGGGGGCATTTTGATTAGCCGCTGCAGTTAAGGCTCTTGAAAACTCTTCCCTCCCCCACACCTCTTGAAACCCTTTGAATCACAGCCTGCCTGTGTCAAAGATGTGTTTGTCTGTTATTTGAAAGCTGTGGTTTCTCTTTAAGAGATTCTGGGCCCCATCCTTTGAGTAGGAACCAGGAAGGAATGAAGAATGCGTCCTCTTGCCCAGAGAGCTAATTGTTGAAATGCTGTGAGCCTCTCTAGGGTTTAAGGCATCACTGATCTCTACCCCCAACAGCCCTTCCTCTCCAAATGGTCAGTTTTCAGCATATTTTTATGGGCTGCCCCAAAGCCAGCTGGAATCTTTTTTCCCCCATAAACTCTTCCTGAGACAAGTAGCCGAGTTTCACATATTAAAATGAAAATGTCAAAGGGGTTGTTTAAAAAATATATATGTGTATGTATATATAATCTCTCTTGCGATGCTTCAGCTCAAGAAATCCACATCAGAGTCTGAAAACGTCTGTCCTTTTTTTTTTTTCAAAGCTGAAGGTCAAGTTAGGATGACAATAAAAACTCACTTGCTTGTTTATCCATTTGCCCAACAAACACTTACTGGGCATGGACCCACAGCATGGTGCCAGGCTGTGAACTGGGCACCAGGATGAAAAGACGCCTCAGGCAGGGATGGCTCCAAACCCCGCCCCAGCCCCCTGCCAGGGCTCAAAATACTTTATGAAGTGTTTTCATAGGCAATTTTGTGAGCTGTCTGTGCTGTTATTCTCCCCATTTTCCAGAGGAGGAAATCAAGGCTTCTAGAGCTTCGATAACTTGCCCAGAATCAGGAAGCCAGGAAGTGGCAGAACTTGATCTCAGGTCATCCAGGTTCACATGAGTTCTGTCCACTCTACCTTGCTGCTTTTTAAGCAACACCATCTGTTAGTGACTGAAACAGGACAACAGCTCCAAAGGTGTAGCAGTTACTTGTCCAGTATCCACGCCCCATCTAGAACCCTGCTTTCCTTTGGGGGAAAATTCCCCATTGTGAAGAAGGAAAAAACTAGCACCCATTTCCCATGGCCACCATTACTGTAAAGGATAGTGATTTTTCCCCAGCGTCTCCTCCTACCTGGATAGTGAATAGGCATGTATGATAAACAATCTCAGCCAATCAGGTACTCAGTCCTTAAGCTGACTCTTGAGTGAGTGGTGAGCAGATGCTTGCAGGTAAAATTCAGTCTCGGTAGAGACACCTGGATCAGACTGTGCCTGCAGTATCCCATTGGCAAGGGTTCCGTGGTTCCCTTGACTGCCCTCACTGGCTTCCCATAAATCGCTCCCTGCTGAAGATGGCCACAGACTGTCCTGGTCACTTGTAACCAAGAGTCCGGACTGCCACAGGATCATAGGTCCCCATCCCATTTACAGAGCCAGCAGGAAATAGCCACCTTCTCATGGTGCTGTGGGCACTGAGCAAGGAGATTCTTCCCAGGAAAACCATTTCTGGATGCTGGGAAAGGCTGGGAAAACATTGGCATAGCCTCTCTTGCCAACACCTGAGAAATACCTCGCAGACAGATCGGGTTGTCCAGGCTGCTCCCTGCATCCTGAGAAGCCAGAAATAATCTGTTCTGTCTCCCCACACGGTTTCAGACCTCTAGGCTCTTCCAGAAGCTGCCAAGCTTGCTCTTCTACAATCCATTCCCATCTGGGTCCTTCTGGCCCTTTCGTGGTCACAAGTGTGGACAAGGAGGCTGAAGTAAAACCTAGGGGTGTGGTCTGTGGACGGAGGGATGGACTGGGGTATGAGAACAGAGGGCTGAAGGGTAAGATCTGTTCTCCAGGTGTGAAGAGAGTTCTCCAGCAAAACAGAACCAATTGGAGAAATATATATAATATCATTCATTAATTCATTCACTCAGAGATCTCTATTTTAGGAAACTAGCTCTCATGGCTGTGGGACTGCCAAGTCTAAAATCCAAAGAGCAGTCTGGAAATAGGCAGGAGTCGGTGCTATAGTTTTGAGGAGGCATTTCTTCTTCCCTGGGAAACCCCAGCGTTTGCTCTTAAGGCCTTCAACTGATTGGATAAGGCCCACCCACACTACCAGGGGTAATCTTTACTTAAAAGAACTTATTGTAAATGTTAACCACCTCTGCTGCATACCTTCCCCGCCACACCTAGATCGGTGTTTTATCCAATACCTGAGCACTAGGGCCCAGCCAAATGCATGCAGAAAATTTTCCATCCCAGAAGGGTCACCCCAGAGGGGTGCCTACCATCAGTCCCATACCCTCTTCCTTCCGGGCTGTATACTGCTCTGGACTCCGTCTCAAGCTTCTCTTCCAACCACCCGAACCTGGCCCCCCACACACAGCCTGTGTCTGTTCAAGCCTCACAGGTGAGACCCACACACTCATGTCAGAGCCACATCTGGAATGAAGGGCACTGAGCTCACAGCGTCCTACCCAGGGTGTCTCCCACACAAGCCAGGCTGACTCCCCGCAGCACTGGCCCAGATGTTTGCTCTCTTCCTTGGCAGGAGGCGTATGGGACCTTGAATTGTAATCTTGGAAGAAGCTGACACAAGAAACAGATCTGAGTGGTCTTAGTTAAACTTCTTGGAACTACTGCCCCACTTCAGACCAAAGATCAGGGAGCAGGACAGATCCCAGAAGAGAGGCCAGACCTGAGATTTTCTTCTGAGAGCACCAAGAGTGTGAGGATGATCTTGAGATTGCTGTAGAATTCTGATGGCAGAGTCACAGCCAAGAGGTCACTTAGATGTTCCCCAACCTGGGCAGCGACACCCTCTGAAATTCATGAGCATGTCACATATCACAGAACACTCAACCAGAAGGGTTTTTGAACAAATTCTGGCAGTCGAAAGACTCAAGAGGACTGTTGGAGATCCGACGAAAGCAACATGACGAAAATCTCTGGGCAAGGAGGCAGAAGCGGTGACCGCATGATGGCTCGGCTGCTGATTTACCACTTGACCTTGAACAAATCTTTCCTGGACGACCTTGAGCGAGCTTGCTCTCCAGGCATGGAGTTTTCCCACCTAAAAATGAGGAGTGGGCAAGTTGACTTAGAAAGTCTTCTCTCGTTGTTGTGACTCCCTGCTTCCCAAGTCTGGTATCTAACATGTTCTGGCTGCATGACCTTGGACATATCACTGAACCTCCTTCACCTCTGTTTTATCATCTGCTAAATGGAGGAATCGTAATCCCTGCCTTGCTCATCTTTGTATACTTGCTGTGGGGATGGAATGAGGGGTGCAAAGGCACCCTGGGTCAAGTGCAAAGTGCTCTTCACACCTAATGTATTACTGCAAGGTGAAATAGCATTGCATGATGTAGTTAGGGTATCTGAAGCTGCACAAATCCCTACAAGACCCAAGAGCAGAATTCATAGAGGACAACGGGCATGGGGGGTAAGGCTCTGGAGCCAGACTGCCTGGGTTCGTGGCTCACCTCTGCCAAGTTTCCTCTTGAGTAAAATGGAGTAATAGCTAATGTGAAGCCCAGGGCAGTGCCTGGCACATGGCATAGGGTCCATCCACCTCGGTGATTATCATGATCATCTTATCATGAAGCAAAGGATGCAGACTGGGGCCATGAGAGGGCCCCTGGCCTTTGAATACACCAGCCCCAGCTGGATTCACGTCTCAGTTCCCAGCTGAATCATACGCATGACCACAGTCTATCCACTTGTCATCTTTTCGCTGTCCTCTGATGATTTCTTGAGCAGTGGTATCTTTTCCATGAAATGCCCAGCAAGGCGCCTGGCTCCTCCGGTTCAGTGCTCATCCATTTTCTCTCTCTTTTGGGGCTGAGCACTCAGCTACCCCTGTTGATTGATTGATGCATGGATTGCTGAATCCAGAAAAGACGGTAAATATTGGAATTCACTAGCATGAATTCACTCTGTGTTTTAATGTGTGGATAATTTGAAAGATACCTTTAATCTTTTCTGGAAGTATCTGCTATAAAATAGCATCGATGGACTAAATACCAGTGCCCTTGCTTTGGGCTTGAATTCTGTCTATTCAACTTTCTTTTATAACCACACCACTTTATCATATCAATCAAAGTTCTGATTGAATGTAATATGTGGACCTAATTCATATGAAAGAGAAGACAAAAGATCACGTAATGCAATGTTTGGTGGTCAAATCTTTAGATAAAAGCCGTTGTGGAGAAAGATTGGGAACTACTCCCTTGTTCTAAACGTTCTGGTTTAACCAGTGAGTAAGTCGGAAGCCCCGATTGGAGAGGTGACTTATTCAAGGTTACCCAGAGAGGGAGAAACCAAGCTTTCGTTAAGTTCAGAGAACGAAATAATGTTGTCAGAGGGACCTTAGAGACCCTCGGTATTTGCTCAGGGCCACCCCACCTGGTGCATTAATGCATGGTTGCAGTCACCTGTCAATGAGTCTGTCCCTCCAATCCCACCTGCCAGCTCTGGGACCGGACACTTCTTGAGCCCAGAGGCTGCGTCTTACTCGTCTTCAGGTTGCCTCTCTCTCTGCTGCCCACCTCCTCTCTCTCACACAGCACCTGCCCACAGCACGTTTCCCTAAAAAGCTGCTGAATCTTGAAATGTGAGTAAAGCACCACTTTAACAGATGGGGAGACATTTTGGGGGAGAGAAGAGGGCCCCTCCTCCAGTTCCTGCAGCAAGCCTGGGGAGGGCCAGGAGGAGCTCCTGTGTCTCAGTGTCCTCTCTCTTCCACCCTCCCGGACCCCAAGAGGGGGCAGGCTCTTGCCTTCTCTCATTTCCTCCCAGAAGCCACAGGTAAAGGCGTTTATGGCTTGGCAGCGAACCAAGACCCCAAGACCGCAGTTCCTCACTAGGTCACAGGCTGACCCTGCCAAATCGTTGTTGCTGTTGTTTTAAATTTTTAAATGGTATGAACAGCCACACCTTCTACTATAATTTGAAAACTCTTGGCACCTCATGCCGGGACATTATAAACTACCCCCAAGTTCAGGCAATGAAACACAGACCCACCTGGCTGGTCGGTCACGTGGCTTCAAGGTGAAAGTAACTTTACTATAGTTATTTCTAAAAGTTGTATGACAATAAGAATTACTCATATTTGTGAAACGCATTTCTTCTTTGTTCAAGCACGTTCATATACTCCAACTTGCCTAGCATTACTGTTGTGCTTTTAAGTAGATGATTTTATTGTATAGGAATTACATGTACCTCATTGAAGCTTTTTTTTTTTTAGTTTATTTATTTATTTTGAGAGAGAGCGCACCAGGGGAGGGAGAGAGAAAGAGAATCCCTAGAGGACTCTTTACTGCCAGCACAGAGCCTGAGGCAGGGCTCGAACCCACCAACTTTTGAGATCATGACCCGACTGCTCAACCGACCCAGCCACCCCTCAGTGGAGCTGACTTTAAAAGACAAAGAAAGGGGCACTGGGTGGCTCAGTTGGTTAAGCATCTGACTCTTGATCTTGGCTCAGGTCATGATCTCAACAGTTCTTTGGTTCAAGTCCCACTTCAGGCTCAGTGCTGACAACTCAGAGCCCCTGGAATATGCTCCAGATTCTGCGTCTCCCTCTCCGTCTCTCTCTCTCTCTCTGCTCCTCCCCCGCTTACATTCCATCTCTCAAAACTAAATAAATATTAAACAAAATTTAAAAGTCACCTGTAGGTGACTTTCATGTCGTTCCTGGTGCTTTTCTGTATTTTCCAAGTTGTCCCTAATCGGAAGAAAAAACTAGAACAGTGCAGTGCACCAAAGAAGTGAGAGGGTGATCTGCTCTGAAGGTTGTTTGGCCTTTGAAGTCTCCTGTGATGGGCAGGTGCTAAGACACAGACGAGGGGAAGGGCACCCGTCCTCCCTCCCTAGTGACCCTGGAGAAATCACTTCCCCAAGTCTCCATTCTCTCTCCTATAAAGGGCTCGGAAGCCTGCTGCGCCCAGCTCCCCAACTCTGGCGAGCCTCCGTGACATGTGTCAGGACACTAGCTGTGACAGCCCTGCACACACGACAGGTAGTGTTACTAACAAACCACCTCTGCTGTGTAGTCTCCTCCTGGTCTCCCCGTCTCTCCGATCTTTAAAATTACCGAATATCTCAGGGGTGCCTGGCTGGCTTTCTTGGGAGAGTATGCAATGAACTTAGGGTCATGATTTTGAGCCCCATGTTGGGTGTAGAGATTACTAAAAAAAAAAAAAAAAAATCACCAGTGTTAAACATACAGAAAATAGAGAAAAAATTTCAGGCTTCAGAAGGATCAGACAGAACAGCAATAGACTGGCCACCCAGTTCTGCCCAATTGTGACACTTTGCCATCTCTCAGATATTTTTATTTTCCTAAGAAATCATCACAGATAGAGTTAAACCCCCTGTGTGTGTGTGTGCCTTTCTGATCTCCTTCCCAAACCCCTCTGTTCCCAGAGGTATCCACTGTTCTAAAATTGGTGTCTTTGGTTTCCTGCACACGTTTTAACACTTTTTGGACCTGACTGTATCCATCTGTGTTGAAGTTTATTGCCTTGGTTTATTTTTACTCCCAGTGTACCATTCCACTGTATGAACAGATCACGATGCCTCTATCTCTGGACAGCTTTTGATGGACAATTAATTAAGGTCTAAGTTTTCAGAATTACATGCCGAGTGAGTGGATCGCTGTCTCACAGAAATGGGCACCTTTGAGTTTATTAGAGCTTGTCAACCCTTCGCCAGTTTAGCTGGAGCCTCTTACATCTCCACCAATGGGGTACCAGGGTTTTAGCCATGACACATGCTCAGCACCCTGCCCCTTTCCCCACGTGGACAGACTGTCACTCTTTGCCCACCTGGTGGACGTGAAATGGTGTGGCACAGGCTCTTCTCGTTTGCATGTCTCACATGACTAGCGAGGCTGAACTTCTTTTCATATTTTTGGCATTTAGGTTTCCTCTTTTGTGAATTGCCCATCTATATCCTTAACCCTTTCCAATTTTTTTTTTTTTTTTTTTTTGCCATTGGATTGTCTTTCTCTTGTTTGTCCACACTTTTAGCCCACTTCTGCCAGATTCCAAAGCAAATTCAGATCGTGGCCCTTCCCACAGCTCTCTCTAGAACGTGCAAAGCTTAGCTTGTAACCTTTGCTAGTGGCCCTGGTTTGCCTGTGGGCTGTATTTCAAGCTCAGCCACAAACTCGGCTCCACGTTCTTTTTCTTCCAACCTCACTCTCCATTGCTTCCCTCCATATACCTGAACTCCAGCCTCGTAAACACAACCTGCTCTGTCCCAGGCTTCCTGCACATACCGTTCCCTCGTCTTGGAAGGCTCACCTACCTATTTCTGCATTCTACCTACTGCCACTTTCCCCATGATATTTATACTGTCTTCTCAATTCAAAGTTAGAGCTGCTTCTTAGCAATCACTGGTGCCACCATACTTTTCTGGTGGCATTTATTATTTCCTAATCTGTAGTGTTTTAACACCTCACCATGCATACCACCTTTTCCCTTACAAATGTACCTGTTCCTTCATAATGTCATTTTCACCATCGTTCATAACGGGATTTTAACCTCATCAAGGCAACAGCCTGAGATGGGGAAGTATTAATAACTCCTTTGAACATATGAGGAAAGGGGTACTAGCTACCCAAGATCCCACACCGGCTCAGAGGCAGAGCTGGATTCGAAGCCAGGACTCTACCAGTGCCACATCTGGATCACTGCACCACGCCCCTCATACTTGTATGTGTGTACTGTGTCAAAGTCCAATTCCTCCTTGAGACTGTGCCCTCCCCTCCACTGTGGCTCCCAGCTCTAGTCCCCCTCCCCCCACAGGGTGCACTCAATGAATATGTAATTTCTTGAAACTACAACAATCACTGGGTATCAGGGACTGCAAATGTCAACTCGAATCTTCACAGCAGCTCTATTCAGATACGGAAACTCAGGGTCCCACGGCCAGTAATTAGTGGAGCTGGCCCTGCAGACCCAGAGGTAAGCTACTACTTCCATAATCTCTGTCCTAAAGGCACAGCCAGCTGGAGAGATCATAGCCCTAGTCTGGGAGGCGAAGGACCGACGGTGGGCAGCTTGACAGTGAACATAGAGGGCTGGGATGTGGATGCCCACTGACCACACTCATGATGTGCACACCCAGACTCCTGGGGGTGTCTACAGAACGTGATGGCAGGACGTCAGAGGAGGGCTGAGGGATGCGGTGGGGGGTTGTTTGCAAGTGTTCTCCACCACACCCCCTCAAAGTGAGTCTCCTCCCTAGGGCAAGGACTGTGACTGCTGCCATGTCCGTAGCCTCAGTCTGCAATTCCTATGATCCTGCATGTTGTCTTTCACTGTGTGCCACTTATTTATACTTTGTGTTGGTGTGTGTGGTATGAACTGCGATCCTATCTTTGTGTTTTGTTCTTGTGCGTTGTTTGTGTGCGATATGACTTCAGTGTACTTTCTCAGGTCTGTTGTGGGTCTATACCTGTTGTTTGTCTACCTTACGTGTATGTTCTGTTGTGTGTCCATGCTGTGCACACTC
>NC_043712.1:13428621-13468134 GCF_006229205.1 Suricata suricatta
GGCGTATGAATCATCCTCGCTTCCTGCCCCCGCCCGGCCCCGCGCTCCGGGTGCCGCGGATTTGAACCGGACGCCGACGGGAACCCGCAAACAGGCATTTCTTTGCAGATGGGTTTGAATCAGCCAATCACAGCCCGCGGGGGCCCGCTCCGGGAGGATGGAGGCGCGGGGAGGGGGCCACCACCCGGGGGCCCCCGCCGGCCAGTGGGGGCGCGGCGACCCGGCCGGCTCCCAACTGCGCGGTGGGGGAGGAAGTGTCAGTTTGTGAACCTGCCACGGCCCGTGGCTCAGGCCCCGCAGGCGGGGACTTCGCAGCGCTAGGGAACCAGGTGGCAGGGAGAAGGCAGGGATTCAGAGCGCGCACCCTGCTCAATGCCTGTGCTGCCCTGCCGTCCGGAAAAGGGTAGAATGGGTGTGTGGGGTGGAGGGGAATGTGGCCACGTTATCGTCTGGGGAGCCAAGACCCCAACAGTGCCCTGCCTGGCCCATGACCCCTGACGTGCACACACATGTATTTCATTTCATATACCCGCTGACACAGTGCTGCAGACATCGTCAAACACAGTCTCACCGAGTACACGCGCACTCACACAGAAAAACACAACTCTCTCCCGTCTATAAATAATCATGACACCAGGTGCCATGGTGGAAGAGGAGACCGGAGTAGGGTGTGCAGGAAACAGAGCAAGGCTGTGTTTGGCTTAGTGGGGTATGTGTGGAGGGGCATTGAGCCTGGTGAGTCTGGAGAAGGGAGGAAGGGGCCTTGGGAAGATATTAGGAAGCCACAGAAAGTTTCTGGAAGGGAGCATAATAAAGGGAATTGGGGGCCCTGGGGAAGAGTCTGGTAGGAGGCAGGAAAGCAGGGAGTGACCTGCACTGGGCGCTGGTATCTCGTTCCTTCTCCTAGTACCCAGCATAAGCGAGCCTTGGGAAACAGTGAATGAATAAAGGAATGAATGGCCCAAGCAAAAGAGAGTCCTGAACTCAGACCGAAACAGAGGCTTGGAAGAGAAAGGCTAGAGATGCCAGATATCACTGGGCTTGAAGTTGGCCAACTGTGGCAACTTACTAGTTGGAGAAGTCTAAAGATGCCCGGGAGTTCTGGGGACCACCATTAGCAGGAAGAAGAGAGCATTGGGGCAGTAGTGCATTTCGTAGGGTGGTGAGAGAGACAGGTGTGCAGAGTGACCAGCAGTGACTTAACTGCTTAGAGCATATTTGCATCTGAGTAGAAGCATAGTGAGTATAAATGTCCCAGAATTGGTTTTCATTAAATCACCCCATAATTGAGAACAGAAAGGGGGATTACAAAAGACACAGGTGGCCAGACTACCCTGGGTCACAAGCCAGCTAGGAATTTTCTTTCCTAGGTGACTCCTCTGGCCACATCTCAGGGCAGGGGCATGGAGGGGTAGAGTGGAAACTTTACACTGTGCCCCCCCGGAGAAGGCCCCTGACTCAGATAACCCGTTTGCTTAAGGGATAGGGCTTTAGGGTCCTAAGCCTGGGAGGTCAGGCTGCCTGGGTGGGGTGACCATTCTGTGCTTGGTTGAGAGATTCCTTCTCTTTAGAAGGCAGCATGGTATGGGTGGGAAAGAGAGGCAGGGTTTAGAGTCAGCCCACTGTATCATTATTTGTGGCTCTGCCTCTGCCCCACTGGCCACTTTCCCTTGCCAAGCCTCAGTTTCTCTGTCTGTATAATGGGAGTAATAACGTCTCCCTTGAAGGGTTGTCACAAGGCCCCATTGAGATAATAGAAGGGCCTGGCATGTAGCTAGGTTTCGTTAGTGGTAGTCTCCTTCCTTCCCTGGATGGGCTTCTGGAGCAGGGGAGCAAGGAGTAAAAACCCCATTCTCTTTCTCTTCCAGTGTCAGGGGAAGCTAATGGAGAGTCGCGCTCTGGACCCAGGGGCTCGGGACTCCTATGGTGCCACCAGCCACCTCCCCAACAAGGGGGCTCTGGCAAAAGCCAAGAACAACTTCAAAGACCTGATGTCCAAGCTGACGGAGGGCCAGTATGTGCTGTGCCGCTGGACGGATGGACTGTATTACCTCGGGAAGATCAAGAGGGTAAACGTTCCTCCCTGGCCCCAGTTCCCAGGTTGGAGAGGATCTCCGATGAGCACCTGGCCTGTGCTGTCCCCAGCATTCCCACCAAGTTGTGGGCCCCCAGCCCCTGGCCGTGCAGCTCCAGGCACTGGGGGTGCACTGCCAGCAACCGCTGTCTTCCTTCCCCTTCCAGCCCCGCTCTGCTTCCTGGAGCGCAAGGAGTGGGTGTGATCTCTCTGTCCTGTGGGGACAGAAATGGGAGAGGAAGACCGTGTCCCAGCGGCTTTTCCCCAGCTGCTTTTCCCCAGCTGCTTTCTCACGTTGCCCCTCCCTCTCCGTGCCCCAGGTCAGCAGTTCTAAGCAGAGCTGCCTGGTGACTTTTGAAGATAATTCCAAATACTGGGTCCTATGGAAGGACATACAGCACGGTGAGTACTCCTGAGAGCTTGGGCCCACCTGCCCCGATGCTGGCCCTCTCTCCTCCTCCACGTCCATTTTGTCCCCTCTCCTTCTCTCTCGTACTCCTGGCACTGGCCTTGTCCCCCAACACCCCACCAAGCCCACCTGAGGAGATGATAAGGTGGCCAGTTGTGTTTACGTGGAAAGGCACTTCTGACGTTGGTCATGCCCTTGATCACTCCCACGTCACAAGGGAGGCAGGAAGGTGGTTCAGGAAGGTGCCAGGAGAACTGGGATGGGTCTCGGGCCTGTGTCCGCTTCCTTGCCGTGCTTCCCTCCCTGCTACACAGAGCTCTGGGTCAGTCCGGGGCCAGGAATGGGGAGGGGACCAGGCAATCAAGACAGACACTTCTAGACATGAGCACAGTGTGCCATGTCCCCTGGCAAGGAAAACTGGTGGAGGCAGCTCTAGGCTCGTCGGCGTGCCAGGGAGGCAGAAAGGGACCCGGCAGGGTGAAGATGGACATGCCTGCACAGGGCCGAACCAGTTTCAAGGGGTGAAAGGGAGCTGGGCTTGGTGCCCTGCCCTTGGAGAACTGACATCTGCCTACTCTTGCCACCACCGTCCCTTCCCACGGACAGGACAGACATCACCAGGCAGTCACAGCACGCTCATATTTCCAACGTGGAGGCTCAGTAGACCTTGGACCAAGCTTTAGTTCTGTGGCTGGCTAGCTGCCTGTCCTTGGGCAAGTGACGTCACCTCTCTGAGCCTCAGTTTCTTCATTTGAAAAAAGGGAGTGATGAAAGTGGTTAAATGAGACTCCATGTCAAACTCTTAGCCCAGGGCGATGGAGTTTCAGGGAGGCAGTTTCTAAAGAATTTGTTACTGTAAGAAATGATTTTGAGGGGCCTGCCGGGTAGGGACCACAGAACCCAGTCAGTTAGTAGAGGTTCCAAACAGCCCTTTTCTCCAAGATGCTGTGACTAATGTAGACTTGGAGATTCTTCTGCAAGGCCCCCTCACCCCCAGTTTGTAATAGAGACATCCACAGCAATGAGGAGCTCTTCTCATTGATGTTACCCTCTCATTGAAGACCCCGGGGAGCCAACAGGTGAGGAAAGACCCCTCAGGGGACATTGAGTGGAAGGCTCCCCATGTGCCAGGGACACAGGTGTCCCGCAGCCCCTGGGGAATGGCTGGTTTCACCAGCCAGACAACTGTGCCTCACAGGCCCTGCCCTTGGCGGTGCCCAAGATGAGATCCACGAGGCTAAGCCGGCCGTAGTTATTGATGACTTAAGCTTGTGACTTTATTGGTTTCTACCAATGGCTTACTTCCTTGAGCCAGTGAGGGCTTAGTGCAAGCCCTGCCTGGGGGCGTGTTGTGGAATAAGAGGCAAGAGACGACGTGTCCAAAAAACGTGACTTGAACACGTGTTGTGTCACACACTTTATGAGGTCCTGGGGATAATACCTACAGTCTCTGCCCTTAACAAAACTTTCAGTTGTCGGGGGGGAACAAGACAGAAACAGGTTTCAATATGTATTAATTTATTCACCTTTCATACATAAAGACACATATTCTTCAACAATAACCTCCCCCCGAAAAAAGCAGAGAAAAAAAGAGGTGAGAAAGAACTTGTAGGTTAAAAGCAGTTGAACACGCTTGAAGTTGTTATTTTATTTTTATTTAAGAGACTGTTGGAAATGTGAATGGTCCCTGAATTTGTTGGTGATAGTAAGAAATCGTTTTTAATTTTTAGGTGCCATAAAGGCACTGTCGTTATGTTTTTGTTTTTTTTGTTTTTAAATTTTTTTTTTACTGTTTTATTTATTCTTGATACAGACAGAGACAGAGCATGAGAGGGGGAGGGGTAGAGAGAGAAGGAGACACAGACCAGAAGCAGGCTCCAGGCTCTGAGCTAGCTGTCAGCACAGAGCCTGATGTGGGGCTCGAACCCACAACGTGAGATCTGACCTGAGCCGAAGTCGGAGGCTTAACCGACAGAGCCACCCAGGCGCCCCTATGTTTTTTGTTTTTTTTTTTTTTAATGTTTTATTTATTTTTGATACAGAGAGAGACAGAGCATGAGAGGGGGAGGGGCAGAGAGAGAAGGAGACACAGAATCTGAAGCAGGCTCCAGGCTCTGAGCTAGCTGTCAGCACAGAGCCTGATGCGGGGCTCAAACCCACGAACGTGAGATCTAACCTAGGCCGAAGCCGGAGGCTTAACCGACTGAGCCACCCAGGCACCCCTGTTTTTGTTTTTTAAAAGAGTGTCCTAATCTTTCAGAGATACATACTGAAATATTTTTGGAAAATGTGTAGGTGTCTGGGAATTGATTCAAAATAACACAGGAGGAGAAGTGGGTGGGAATATAATCAAAACAAGATTGGCTAGGAGTTTTGGTTTTTTTTTTTTTTTAATTTTTGATAGACAGAGAGAGACAGTGCGAGCAGGGGAGGGTCAGAGAGAGAGAGGGAGACACAGAATCTGAAGCAGGCTTCAAGCTCTGAGCTAGCTGTCAGCACAGAGCCTGACGTGGGGCTCGAACCCACAAATCATGAGATCATGACCTGAGCTGAAGCCGGACACTTAACCGACTGAGCCACCCAGGCACCCCTGGCTAGGAGTTCTTAAGTGTTGATAAGAACATGGAGTTTCATTATAACATTCTGCCTATTATTGTTAATATAAAATTTTGTTGAACAAACAAACAAGCTAAATTAGACAGGAGAGGCAACATGATATGGTCAGAAAGAACAAAGAATTTGACGTTTAACAGCCATGGGTTTGAATCCCACCTCTCCTAATTCACTTCTGGGACTTAACCTCTCAGAGCCTCAATTTCCCCCTCTTTAGAATGGACTAATGATAACAGGTACCTCAGTAGTTGGGGAGATTCACTCAGTTGGCCCACGGGGCCCAGCACTATGTCCAGCACTGAGTAAGGCTCAGCAACTGGAAGGTGATTTTTTAAACTCTTCGAATTCCTGTGAGGGAACCGAACCTGACCCTGGAGGAACCTGATCCTGGAGGGCCTCCCTCTCTCCCTTCCAGCTGGCGTTCCAGGGGAGGAGCCCAAGTGCAACATCTGCCTGGGGAAGACATCAGGGCCACTGAATGAGATCCTCATCTGTGGGAAGTGTGGCCTGGGTGAGTGTGGTGAGCAGGGAGGCCTCCACCTGCACCAGCCCCAAATGGCATATGCCTCCCTGTTGGGATCTTAGCCGGCTTCCTGTTTCTCTTGGAGCTCCAGAGTGACAGAGGCCAGTCTTTGGGAATGGGGGCCCTGGGAGGTGACCCCTGGGGAGAGGTGAGGCTCTGGGAAAGTGAGACAAAAACAAACAAGCTGAGGCTCTGGGATGCAGTTTGGAGTTCCCCCTAACCCAGTAGAGAGAATGGGTGGAGAGATGGGACACAAAGGCTTAAGCCAGATTGTGGTGCCCCCCACCCCCTGCACTGAGGCCCAGGCTTTTAGTTGCCTGCTTGGACACCAACTTGTCTGCCTTGGTGAGTGTCACCAGTCAGCCCCCTGGCAGCTGGCAGGCACACGGCTCCTCCTAGTTGCTGCCATGCTCCCCAGCCCTGCGGCCTTTGGGCTGACTGGCTTGGGGCCACTGCCCCCCTGTGGACACTTAGCAGCCCCCTCTCTTCCGCAGGTTACCACCAGCAGTGCCACATCCCTATAGCAGGCAGTGCTGACCGGCCCCTGCTCACACCTTGGTTCTGCCGACGCTGCATCTTCGCGCTGGCTGTGCGGGTGAGCCCTCCACCCCTGCAGCCCCTGCCTTTCCCCACTCCAGTCGGGGAGCCTAGACTCTCTGGGCTCAGGTCTGGCTCCATGTCACAGAGTCTGGGCTTTGGAGGCAGACAGCCATACTGCCACTGACCAGGGAGCAGTATGTCCTTGGCCAGATTTCCTTAGCCTCCCTGAGCCTGTTTCCTCAATAGTAAAATGGAGATGGGTTGGTGCCAGGGGTAGGTGGCCCCCAATAAATGGTGCATTACTATCAAAAGACAAAATCCATGTAAGCATCCACGCTCAGTACATACTGGTTTTTATTGTCGCCTTTATTGTAGCGTGTGACTCTTCATACTGTTACTAATAGAGATCTTTCTGGGATGGAAAGAGGATAGATTTGGGATCGATGAGAAAAAGCTTCTTGCGTTTCTGACAACATTGGAATAACCGCGGGTCCTCTGCTCAGCATTTCCCTTTGCTGGCCGCATGCGGACCTGTGTGGCCGCGCTCCCCCACCCGCCACCCCCGCCGGGGACCCCGCCACTGAGCCGGACCCTCCTTTCCCCGCAGAAGGGCGGCGCGCTGAAGAAGGGCGCCATCGCCAGAACGCTGCAGGCCGTGAAGATGGTGCTGTCCTACCAGCCGGAGGAGCTCGAGTGGGACTCGCCCCACCGCACCAACCAGCAGCAGTGCTACTGCTACTGCGGCGGGCCCGGAGAGTAAGGCCGCGGGGGCGGGGCGATGGGCGGGGCCCCGCGGAGGGGCGGAGCCCGAGGGAGCTAGGCTCGAGCTCTCAGAGAGCTTTCAGACTGTGGCTCCCAGGCAGGGAAGGAAGTGTTGAAGGGAGGCTAAGAGCCTGGCCTCAAGTGTCCAGATCCTCCCAGCCCCTTGGAGCTGCGTACAGCCCCCGAGCGCAGGCCTCATCGTAGTTTTTTCATTATACGGCATTGTGAACACGGCGCGATTAGATTAATTCGCACAAAGGCTTACACAGTGCCTGTCACTCGGAAAGCACTTAATAAATGTTAGCTGTTAACTGCTGGCGCATGGAATTGAAGATAAACCTTGCTGTTGCCCGAGCCAAATGAAACAGGCTGCTGGGGAAGCATTAAAGTACTTTCCCCTGGAGGTGTGCAAGCAGGGATAGAGGGGCATATGTCAGGGATGCTGTGGAGGGAATTCTTGCCCTGACTATAGGACACGAGTCTTTGATTCTACTCTCCCAGCCTGGGCCTCCAAGTAGGCGTGGGTGATTGAGCCTGCTCCCTTGGCTGACTGCACCGGATCTTGTGGCAGGAGCCACAGAAGTGACAGATGGGGTCTCTGCCCTCAGGACACATCCCTCTGGGAAGCCCTGAAGTCCTGAATCTTAGCCCCAAGCTCTGTTGACAAATAGTGTAGGCTTGCCCAGCCTAGCAGGGTAATTTGGGCAAATCACTTGAAGTTCTTCATCTCTCAAGCGGGATTAATTACCTTGGCCCCACCTACTTCCCTGGGTGTGGGAGGTCTATGGGATAACAGAGGAAGAAGTGCTTACAGAGACCTTAACGGAATGGAGGCAGTGGTTCTCAGTGCATCTCCTCCCCTCTGCACGCCCCCCCCCCCCGCCAAAGGACTGAGTAGGTCTGGAGTGGGCCAAGGAATCTTCGTATTTTAACCTAGACCCCAGGTGGTTCTGTTGCTCATGGTCCACGGACCACACCTGACAGGTTGTCATTGCAGAAATACCACTTTGCTCTTGGTTCATATTCGAAGTGCATAGTTGTTGAATGGCCACAACAGGATAGATGCAGTGCTGGGTGGATAAAAACCAGACATGGTGCTGCCCATCGAGCTTACAGGAGCCACTCTTCTTCCCCTGAGTCTCCAGGGCAGACCTTCCCATTGCGGTAGTTTTTGAGAAGCTGTGTGTGGGGCCCAGTCCAGAGATGGGAGCTCCCATGTGTCACGAGGAGTGCAGGCTTTGAAGTTAGGGAGGCCAGGGTTTGAATCACCACCCACCATTTGCTTCCTGGGTGACCTGGAGCAGGCCATTTAAACTTGGACTCTGTAAAATTAGGGCAGTGGACCATCTTTCACCAGACAGTGAGGTCAAACCATATAGCATATTGCCTGCTCCCTGGACCTCCCCCTGGCACGGCCTCAGTGCTCGTAACTGCAGGTTCCCTTCCTTTTCCCCTGGTGGAGTGCAAGTGTGTGTTGGGAGAGGCTGCAGAGGCTGCTGCCCGGCTAGGCGCAGGCCTGGCTGACCCTGGCTCCTCTGGCCCTGCAGATGGTACCTACGGATGCTGCAGTGCTTCCGGTGCCGACAGTGGTTCCACGAGGCCTGCACCCAGTGCCTTAATGAGCCCATGATGTTCGGAGACCGGTAGGTGCTCATCTGATCCGCTTCAGCCTTGAGGGGTTCAGACTGCCCACCAGGCCCTACGCAGGTGGGGGTCTGTGAGGGGGGCACCTGTCTATGGGGGAGGCAGCTCAGGGTGAGGGAGGCCTTCTCAGTAGAGGACTGTGCCAGGCCACAGCCCCAGTTGCCATTGACTTGTGGGGGACCTTAGACAAAGCCCCACCTCTCCTACACTCTAGGCTCTTCCAGAGTTGGGGGGGGGAAAGGGGTCTGATGCAGGAGGCCCACCACACCCCTACCCAGGCTACTAGAGTAGCCACTGGGAGGTGGATGATTGACGTGGCTTCTAACGAATGGGCTAAGCTAACAGAAGGCTTCTGGGTGTCACACCAGATATTATGTGTCTTGGTTGGTGTGTTAGGATTGTGATTGTGTGTGTGTGTGTGTGTATGTGTGTCAGAGGGGAGAAGGGTGCCCACTGCAGCTCAGCCTAGTTCAGCTTGCTCTGAACTCAACCACACTCCGGGGTAACGACATTTGGGGAAGGGTTTGACACAGGGGAAGGTAGGGAAGTATTTCGTGTCTATGTCCTGCCCCATCCTAGGCCCTGCCTCCTGGAGGGACTATTAGTCCATGGGAGGAGGACAACACTTACTGTGGGAGGGTGGGGCAGGCGAGGACTGGGCTAGGGTGGGGTGTCCGCCCCTGCCACCGCAGACCTCTCTCCATCTTCCTCCAGGTTCTACCTGTTCTTCTGCTCCGTGTGTAACCAGGGCCCGGAGTACATCGAGCGGCTGCCCCTGCGATGGTGAGATGGGGGGGCTCGCTCGGCCCAGGTCCACGCCTGCCCCTCCCAGCTGCAACGCTCCCACCTCCCTCGAGAACAATTCCATTTCCAGCCACCAGTTCCCAGCCACCCCCCTGCCCTTCAGCCCAGGCTGAGCAGGCTGCCGCCTCACCCCAGCCCCACCTACTCGCCCCCTTGCCCAGGGTGGATGTGGTTCACCTGGCCCTCTACAACCTGGGAGTGCAGAGCAAGAAGAAGTACTTTGACTTCGAGGAGATTCTGGCCTTTGTCAACCACCACTGGGAGCTCCTGCAACTTGGCAAGGTAGGCAGGACCACGGGAAAGCAGAATGCTCAGAGTCCATTCCACGGTGGGCTTACTGAGGTCTGGAGAGGTGAGAGGTTTGCCCGGGGTCACACAGTGCAGGACTGGCCTCTGGGTCTCTTGAGAACTCACCCTTCAGCAGCACCGCCTGCCTGCAAGTGCTGTTGGCTGGAAGAAAGACCCAGAACCTTGCAGCTGCCACATCCCTGAGCACAAGCCTCTGAGTCCGTGCCCTGCAAGGGGCTTCCTGACCGGGTTTGGCAGCGGGGCGGGTTGGGGCTGCCCTGACTGCAGCAGGGAGCCTGGGGTGGATCTGGCTGTAGTAGGGCTCTCTACAGACACTTGGGACCCGCTCCAGATTACCTGGCTCTAGTGGAAAGTGAAGTGGGCCTGCCCCCTGCTGATCTTCCTCTGAATAGCAGGAGTGGTCACCCGGGGCCTGGGAGCCTGGGACCCAGACTTTCAGGAGGTCAGAGCTGGCCAGCACAGCTTTGGAGCTGAGCCAGGACCAGAGCCAGGACATCCCCAACCTCTCTCATGGTGGGGCCGTGCCCCGTTTTCCCTAGCACCAACCTTAGAGTCCTCTCCACCAGTCCAGAGTGGGGTGTCTTCTCTACCAACTGCCCAAAATCTTTCTTTGATGAGACAGGAATTTACCAAAATAATTTTTTTTTAAAAAGGCTGACCCTTTATGCTTTGCAAAACTTTTTCATATAATAACATCCTCATTTGTAGTGTTTGGTAATCTATAAAAGCCATACGTACCATAAAGCCTTAAAAGACAGCTATTTTTAACTTTTTCCTGATATATAAGAAGAACGTACGTGTTCCTGATAGGAAAATTGCCAAAACGTATAAGGAAGTATAAAGTCAGCCATACTCTCTCTCTTTCCTTGGCTTTAGTTTTACAGTATATAAAATATTAAATCTTTTTTTTCCAATTCATATTATATCATAAATACGTTTCCATATTCCAGAGAGAGTTTTCATCATCATTTATAATGGCTTCATTGGCTTCCACCATGGTTCGCTGCTTTCCTTCCTGTCGGGCACGTAGTTTCTTCCCTACGTTTCCTATTTGGCCGCCATTAGGAAGGACACTGCCGTGACCATTTTTGTACTTAAAGCTGTGTTTGTGTTTCACATTAGACCTCTGTGATAGATCCTATGGCATGGCATTACTGGGTCAAGGGCATGGGCATTTTTAACACTCCGGATACATCTAGGATGGGAGCTCCTCTCCCCATTTCCAGATGGAGAAGTGAGCTCAGAGAGGTGAAAAGACTTGGAATCCTGGAAGAAAGAAGTCAGGGTCCTCACCCGGAGATTGCAGGGAGGGGACAGGGGCCCCCATGGGCCTGGGTCTGACTGTCCTGCTGGCTGCTCCCCCTCAGCTCACCAGCACCCCTGTGACGGACCGAGGACCTCATCTCCTCAATGCGCTCAACAGTTACAAAAGCCGGTGCGTGCATGGGGTCCCCCGACAAGTGGGATTGGGTATAAAGCATCTTCCTGCCTCATGGCCTTTGCTCAGCCTGTGCTCCAGCTGGAGTCTCCCGCCCGTTCTCTTTGACTCGATCAGTCCGACCCATTCTTCAAAATCCAGGGAGCATCTTGCTCCTTTGTGATGCCTCCCCTGAGCACTCCAGTGACCTGACGCATATTGGTCCTGGGCTCTGCTTCAGAGGGGTGCACCCCTGATCTCTGAGGGCCCCTCCTGCTCTGGTTATCTGTGGTTCTGGGCCAGGCACTGAAGGATCAATTCATCCCCTCTTGGGTGGGCCACAGCCCCCTAACGTGTCCCCAGGCCATGTCTTCCCCTCCAGACTTCTGGCTCCTCAGAACCCACATCTGACACATCCTTGGCTGCCACTGCACAGAATGCCTAGGCGCCTGGGCATGGCATTCAAGGCCTCTCATGAGACCTGCCAACTCCTTCTGCCACTGACCCTTTGCTTTATTCTGGGTGTCGGCCATTCCGAGCCCACTGCTCTCCCACTCAGCACTGTTCCTCAGATCCCTCTGTTTACCTAGGATGCTCTTCCATCCATTTCACTCATTGGTTCCACGAACGACTTTATTTTTTTTAATGTTTATTTATTTTTGAGAGAAAGAAGGAGGGGCAGAGAAAGAGGGAGAGAGAGAATCCCAAGCAGCCTCCACGCTCAGCGCAGAGCCTGACTCGGGCTTTGAACTCATGAACCGTGAGATCACGACCTGAGCCGTAAACCAAGAGTTGGACACTTAATCAACTGAGCCCCCCAGCTGCCCCCATGAACAGCTGTTTATGGAACTGCTACTCTGCGTCAGCCCTGTGTGGGTGCTGGGGACACAGGGAGGAAGAGGACATGGTCCCTGCTTCTGTGAACCCTCTCCAGACATCTCTAGACAGAATTCTCCAGTTTTCCTCCCACCTTCTCATGGTGTGGGGCCCCGACACAGCCCTTTTCTTCAGGAGTGGGGCTTCCTGCCTTCCCCATAGATTGTCTCTTGAGGAGAGGACTGTCTGAGTCACCTCCTCACCTCATGGCAGCTCAGCTAGTGTTGGAAGGATGAGGGAAGTGCCTGCAAGTGTTTCCAGTCTCCATGGGGAGACCAGAGAACAGAAGGGTTTACAATCCAGTGTCTTGACTATAGCAGTTCCACTAGAAGCTAGAACTTCCAGTAGGAGGGGACCTTGGGGCTGGTTGAGGCAGAGAAGAAAAGAGAGAAGCAGCCGGAACCACAGACATGCTAGAGGAAGGACGGGATGGGGGACCACCAGCCACACCCCCAGCCACCACCCAGGACCCCTGGTCCCACAGGCCTTGAGGAGTCCGCTTCTCCTTGGGCGAGTCTGGATATTAGTTCTGGGTCCAGGGAGGCAGAGAGTAATTTCAACACTTGACTCTCCTCCCCAGGAGGATGGACCAACAGACTCCAGAGCTTTCTCCTCCCCCTGCCCACCCCCCAGGTTCCTCTGTGGCAAGGAGATCAAGAAGAAGAAGTGCATCTTCCGTCTGCGTATCCGAGTCCCGCCCAACCCGCCAGGGAAGCTGCTGCCCGACAAGGGCCTGGTGCCCACCGAGAGCGTGGCCTCCTCTGAGCTGCGTAAGAGAGGAAAGAGCAAGCCTGGGTCAGTGCCTAGGGACTGAGCTCGGGGTCTCCGCTGCTCCCGGCTCCAGCCCCAGCCTACGTGCTGTGTGGTGGGTCCAGAGAGCACAGTGACATCCAAGTGAGCAGGGGACACCTCCCCCGCCCAGTTAGGGCCGGCTGGAGGCAGCCTGAGAGGGCCAGTCAGCGACTGAGCCGGCACTCGGTCCCGTATCCTGCATCTCTTCCACCGCAGCCCCTGTTGCCTTGCGTGGAGGGAAAGGCAGATTGTGAGGCCCCGTCTTGCCGGATTAGAGCTGAGGCAGAGAGGGATGGGAGTGAGAGTGTGAGAGGGGTCCCGAGCTCTCCTGGCCGAGCTGAGCCCCTCACCCTGGGCTTCCCGGACAGAGCATCCTTCTCTCTTTTCCGCCCACCACACCCCCCTCCGCACCCTCCCACACCCAGATCGCCCTGTGAAGGAGCACCCGTCCCCAGCCCGCACTGCGGTGACCCCAGCCCTGCCCCTCCTTCCTCCGGGCCTTCCGGCTCTGACCCGGCCACCCTCTCCCCTTTCTGTCTCCACAGTTTGTTGCCTCACGAATTCCAGCAGCAGAAAAGGCGAGTTTATAGAAGAAAAAGATCAAAGTTTTTGCTGGAAGATGCTATTCCCAGTGTTAGTTCCTTGTTTTCTTGCTCTCCACGTTCACACACAGGGTCTCACACACAGGGTCGGCACGTTAATTAGGGATTCCTGTGCAGGAAACTGAGCTCCCCCACCCCAGGCCCCAGGGACTCTCCCATGTCCCGTAAAGGAGAAGCCAGTTCCGAGTGCAGCTAAACAAACAAAAGCCAGGCACTGTGAGACCACTGCTTTCTTTCCCCAGGCTCTCCCACCACTTTCTCTCCCCAAGCTCTCCTGAGAAGCCAAAGGGGGAGGGCAGGGTAGGTAACATCCTCGCCCCCACGGTCCAGTGGGGACACTGAGTGCCAGGGAGGGACAGGGACTTTCCTGAGGTCGCACCTCAGCTGGTGGCACAGGGCTCTGGAGCACTCTTTCCTCAGGGGCCCTGCATCCTTGCTGCCACCCCCCCTTGCTGCCAACTCCCCCCCCGTGTAGGACAGACATTAGCGATGCTCCCGCCGGGGAGGCACCTCCCTGGCACCTGCACCTGCCTGGGTACAAGGCGCTGTTTCAGCCAGCATCTCCTGCCGGGCTCCCCAACACCTCTACCGGGGAGGCATGGCAGGTGTCACTGGCCACCTTCTGCGGTTCAGGTAACCGCAGCCCCCAGTTGGGAAGGCCACACGGTCAGCTAGAGACAGTCAGGGCCAGACCCCGTCTGATGTGGCTCCCTGGTCAGACAGAATCAAGAGCGAGTGACGAATCCCACCCACCCTCGGGAGGCCCAGCCCTCAGAAACCCTGTGTGGCCCTCGGCAGGGAGAGGGCCGTGTCGGGGCGGGTCTGATGCCCCCTGACCCGTCCTCCCCCTCCTTCCTGTGTCCGCAGAGTGACTTTACCTCAGCCTGGAGCACCAACCACCACCTGGCCAGCATATTTGACTTCTCGCTGGATGAAATTCAGAGTCTGAAAAGGTAACAATGAGGGACCCAGCAGAGAGGGCTGCTCTGGAGTGTGGGGTACAGGCAAGCAATTAGACCTCCATTCCAGGACAATGAAGGAAGGCTCTGGAAGGGGCAAAGCAGAGAGCCTTTTGAGGGAGTGGACACTCCCTGGGGGTCACTGCAGTTAAAAAGGCCCACATGCATCAGGCCGCCTGACAGGTCTTCCCACGACAGCCTTCAGCAGAACCTCCTGCTGTAGGCGTGCAGGGCTCACTGCACCAGCTCCCCAGAGCCCTGGTCTGGGCCCTCCCTACCTCTCCAGCCCCTGTCCCCCTCCTCCCTGCCCTCACACCGCATGCCAGAATTACTTTGGTTGCCCTGCATTCCCATTCCTCCAGGGAGCCTTCCCTGGGCCTCCCCAGGCAGCGCTGGATGCTCCTGTCCGTGTGTTCCCGCAGCGCCTCATGCTTGGTACACCTACAGGAGGGGAAGCACAGCCCCCCCTTTTGTTTCTGAAAGTATTAAAGGCCAGCTAGTGCTTCCTGGAGGAGACGGCCTGGGCCCCCGCCCCTCCTTACCAGACACTGACTGCAGCTTCAGGGTCCTCCAACCCTCTGCACCTGCCCACCTGTTTCTGTGTGGCTGTTACGAGGCTCAAACAGGTGCTGCAAATGAAAGCCCTTTGGGTCTATATAGCGCCCAGGTGGCGGTGGCCAGGCTCCTTAGTGCCCCTCTCATCTGCCCCGGGGATGGTGTAGGGGGAGGCTTCCTCTAGCATCCCAGGGCTCCTTGGGCTCTGAAGGCTGGCCGTGCAGAGGCTGGACAGACAGAGGAACAGCCCCCCCAGGCACGCCGGTGGGAAGCCCAGCAGAGGGAAGGCGGCTTGGCTGGGACAGGGGAAGTAGGGGGAGGGGCTCAGGGATGCCTAGAGGGTCCAACGGGGTGCTGAGGGCCAGCAGCAGGCTCACCCTCTTGTCCCCTGCAGTGCCAGCTCAGGCCAGACCTTCTTCTCTGACGTGGACTCCACGGATGCCGCCAGCTCCTCCGGCTCGGCTTCCACCAGCCTCTCCTACGACTCCAGGTGAGCTTCCGGCAGGATGGGCCCTGTTCTGTCGTCGCCGGGTGGCTCGTCCTGGGCACTGGGGTCTCAAGCTCCGGGTCCGGGACCCTCTGGTTCTGTTGCAGGCATTCAGGTTGCTCTTCATCAGCTGCAGGCTGCGACGCTTGTCACTGAGCACTTCCGGTTCCAGGGTTCTTGGTCTCTACCGCTGTGACTTTGTGTGTCTCCACCCCGACTATGGGGTCCCCTGCGTCTTGGATGACTAAATCTGGTGTCTGTCTTCTGGGTCACTGAGGAAAAGAGCCATTGATTTGGAAGCCTGAGGGAGGGGAAGATGGCACCCTGCAGGGTCTGGGAGAGGGGACAGAAGCGCCCGGGGACCTGGCTGAGGGTACAGCCTGTATGGCAGCAGCTGGTCCTCGACATGGGAGGCTCCTGTAACTATATGTGAGGCCACTTGTGTCTTGGTGGCTATCTGCAAGCATCGCTAGGTGTCTGTCTCTGCTGCTGCTGCTTCTGGATTTGTGGTTACTTCCTCCTGTTTCTTTGGTTTTCACAAGCTCTTCGGGGCTTGACTTCGGTTTCTAAGTGTCTGTGAACACCTACCTCGTCTGTGTTTCTCTACACCTCTTTCTGTTCCTCTGTCTGTGTGTGCGTCTCGCACACACACGTCTTCCTCCAATCCAAGGCTCTGGGTACAAGGCCCATCAGTTCCTCCGTCCCACCCCCTACCCACATCTGACTCCCCAAGGAAGGGACAAGGCAGTGGTGGCAGGGCCTCCGCGCCACACTTGAGGGGGTGCAGAGTGGTGTCCCCCCACCTGTGCGGTGCCGAGGTCCTACTGGACAGCGTGTGCTTCAGAGCTGGCCACACCCAGGTTCGCATTCCTGGTCAGCCGCTCACCAGCTGGTGGTTTCTCCTCCTTGGGACTGGTGAGGACAGAGGTGCGACACTGCGTCCCCTGGGGCCTGGTGCCCTGGAGGGCACTCGGAGGGGGACTTCTCAGCGTCATGCCATCCCACCCCACTCCCGCTGTCTTCTCCCCCCATCCTGACGCAGACGGACAGTGGGCAGCCGCAAGAGGAAGCTGGCAGCCAAAGCGTACGTGCCGCTGCGGGCAAAGCGGCGGGCGGCTGAACCGGGTGGACGCTGCCCCTCAGACAGCAGTGCAGAGGGGGCTTCGGGCCCCGAGCGGCCGGACGAAGGCATTGACAGCCACACCTTCGAGAGCATCAGTGAGGATGACTCGTCCTTGTCCCACCTCAAGTCATCCATCACCAACTATTTTGGCGCGGCCGGGCGGTTAGCCTGCGGGGAGAAGTACCAGGTGCTGGCCCGGAGAGTCACGCCCGAGGGCAAGGTCCAGTACCTGGTGGAGTGGGAAGGGACCACCCCTTACTGACTAGCCCCAGGGGGTGCCAGGAGCCTGGAAACCCACGGAGAGAGCCTTTTCTCCAGGCTGGGGTGGGGAGGAAGGCAAGTCTGCTGCCAGTGCCTGGCTAGAGGCCCTCCCCGCCGGCCCGCCAGGCCCGTGCCTCTCTGCGCCTGTTCTGCTCTTGGGCCTCCTCAGGCTGGTCACCCCTCTGCCTGTGTTTCTAAGGTCCCACTGGCTATGACTCAGTATCTTCACACCACACTCCCTCAGACTGTTTACCTGTAACTGAATGTGTGTCCCCACCCCGGCTCGAGGACCCTTTTCCCTGAGGCCCAAGTCTTTCTCTTTGTCCCGTTAATGTCCCTTTACCTCTCTCCTCCCCCGTTTGGGGGGGGGGGTGTGTTTACACACCTACGTGGGCATGGCTGTCCTGTACTGGATGTCATCACAGCTGAGCCCTGGGCAGCCAGTAGTCCCAGGAACCACGCTGCGAGAACAAGAGCCTTCAAGCATGGCTGAAGGGGAAGAGGAGCCTCTCGGAGCTTTTCCTGCCCCCCCTTTCCTGGCCCTCTGTGAGAGTGGGAGGCTGCCTCTGTGACAGCCTGTGAGGCAGAGACCCTGGGGCTCTCAGGACCTGAGGGGCCAAGAGGCTGGGTTACTAAGGCTGCAGGTGTCCACTTCTGAGGTCCCAGAACTTGTCCTTTCCTCTGGCCACAACCCCTCCTAGTTGCCAAGAAGCTGGTCCTGGCCTTGCTGGAGTGCAGGCAGCCTTGAAAACCCGCAGGACAGGGAGAGGAAGTGGGAGGAAAGGAAACCTCAGACTGTCTCCTGTGCCTCCCACCCCCAGACCCACCTGACACAGCCAAGCAATACTCTCCTAGAAGCTTCCATCCCCACGTGCGCTTTCACCCTAGAGGCACACACACCACACACACGCGCACCCCAACTCCCTGTGGCGCCAGCCTAGTTCCTGCCCTCTGTTCCCCTGTGGTCCCCTCCAGGAACTCTGTGCTGCCACTAAATGTGCAAGTCCAGCTCCTGCCCCCTTTGTCCTGCCTGTGAACCAGCTCTGACACCACAGGGAGCACGGAAGACGCACACCCTTCCTCATTCCCTGCTGCGCTGAGGTTGACAATCACTTTTTGGGACAGGTTGGGACTTTTAAAAGGCTTGTGTGTGTGGTTCAGGCCCCTCGAAGGGAAGCCTTTGTTGGTGGGGGTATAAGTAGAGTTCTTAGAACTGACATTACAACTATACCATCTGGAGGGAAACCAAAAATGAGAAGGGGAGGGGACCCCTCATTTTTGCTGCTTCCGGATGTATTAGAAACTGACTCACTTGATTGGAAAGTAGAAAGTGCCTTGACTGGGAGGGGGGGTGGACCAGATGGGGACCAGCCTTGCCAGCTGCCACCATGGCCTGCCACCTGGCGGAGTTCTGCAGGCTGCCAGCAGTGAGGCGGAAGGGGGCGGCAGAGGGGGCCGCAGGCCCGGGGAGCTGGGTTTTCCCTCGCTGAGCCCTGCCCTCCCAACCTGTGCGGATCAGAGAGTCCCTGAGATTGTTCAGACGGCCCGTGCCTTAAACCTCAACTCCTTTAGTGCCTTTCACACGGGACCTCACCTCCTGCACGCGGCCCACCCCTCCCCTCTGCCACCTCAGCAGGACCCAGGCAGGGCACAGCTGGGGCTGGGCCCAGTTCTCTCCCTTCTCAGCCCCACAGCTGCTGCCACGGAAGCCCCCCACTGGGGCCAGATGGAAGGGGGGCTGAGGAGCCAGCCCCCAGCCCAGCAGGGCTGTGGGACCTGGGATCCAGTCTATGGCTCCCCGCCTGGCGTCAGCTTTCTAGGCTTCTGAGAAAGCACTGGGATGAGCCAGGCCTGCCACCGTGCACCTGTGCCTTCTCTACTCCCGCTCCAGAGAGGCTCTGGGCCAGAAGAGGGGGGAGGGGGTGCCTTCCTCCAAGGCTTGGGAAGGCCACCCTGACTCCACACCCCAGCATTTCATTCATACCAGATCATAGCTGCATTACTGCCAACTGACCTTATAATAACCCTGTGCACCTTTGAAAAGATTTATGGTTTTGAATTGCTGCTTTTAATAACATTTGTTATATTAAAGTTATAATTAATATGTCTGATTTATAATTTAAAAGCTTCCTTTGAAAATTTAACTTCTCCCTGGTGCATGAACGATCTATCAGCTGTTGGGGGGATTGTCTGGTTTCTGGTCTTGGTTTCCAGGAAACTGAGGAGGAATGACAGGACCCCAGCTGGCCGCCTGCACTCCTCCCCTCCCTCCCTCCCACGCTCCCCCCACAGTACTCCCCTTTCCCACCAACAGGCTGTGGAGCTTTTCCTCTGCTGTGAGTACCTGACCCACGGGGGCAAAAAGCATGAGCTGAGGGCCTAAATCACAAGTTATTCTTAAAATACTTGAAACATTTTTCATACTTCCCCTCCCCCCATTATCAAAGATACCTGAAGAAATGTTAACAGATAGGCGTATTAAGGTTAGTAGTATCTACAAAGAACTGTAGCCTATAGGGAGTATTTAAACACTGGAGCCCTCCAGGGAACATTATGGTTAGTATTCAAATAACGTAACGTTCAAATATCCTAGCAAGGTTAAGAATACATGGAGTCAGGTGTCAAAATTGCTAAATTCAAATTTATTTTGCTTCCAAAGCTTATTTCTTGGAACAAAGCTCACAGGATTTGTATAAAGTATACTACGTGTATAAACTTACTCGCCAAAGAGCTCTGTTTGCAGCAGACAGGGTGAGACACATGCCTGGGGCCTGGCAACGGTCACAAGCAAGACAGACTCGTTGGTAACCATTTCTCTCCTACGTGCTCCTGTCCTGGGGCCCCCCACCCTCAACTCGCTGTGTTGGTGGTTCTTGCTCTTTTTTGATTTGATAAAGATAGATTCCTTCAAACCAGTTAATATCTTGATGCTTTTAAGTATTAGTATTCACAGATAATTTTAATATTATTTTTCATTTCTTCAAGAGATTTTTCTGGGGATTCTGGATTCAAAAGACATACCTTTCCTGAGAAATGCTGGGAAGAATCCCTGCATGGAGCCACTAGACTCCCAGGTCCACAGAGTGACTCGGGAGGGTGGGGGGGGACAGTGTGGTCCAGGATAAGTAAGCTGGAAGTCACGCAGACCTGCAGACTCACTGAACTCCTCTAGACCTGCCCCCTGACCTGCAGAACAAACATAGTCACCAGCCTCCGGATCTGCGGGGAGAAGTGAACGCTGTGGTACATTTTTAAGAGCCAGACCGACTTCCTGCATACATGTTCTCAGAACTACTCGCCCTTCCTTTCGAGTTGGCCACAGTAGGCTCTCTGGGCGTTTGTCCTACAAAAGGAGAGGTCCTACCTCTCCGAAAGAGGCAGAGCATCAGATCTAGAATCAGAGGTGGGTTCAGAGCCTAGCTCTGCCACTTACGTTAAGTGTCATGCTCTTTGACCTCAGGATTCATCCGCAGGCTGAGGAGAACACGGAGTTCTAGCCTGCAGAGAGCTGCATTTTGTCCTCGCCTCTCCCATTTCCTGTAGGTAACTAGGACACCGAGGCAAAGGAAGTCCGCCGAGAAAGTTTTCTGTGCACAGTCAGCACAGAAAATGACCCAATGAAGGCCAGAGACAGAAAGAAAACTTTCCTTTGGAATTAGTCCCACTTTAAGTTCAAGGGAAAAAAGCTGGATTTTGCCAATTCCATAAATTAGAAAGTAACTGGGCTACAGAGAAAGCTTTATTCAAATCGTTGAACTCTCAAATTGGGAAATATTTGCCAAACTCTGTGCAAGAGATCAAATAGATTCAGACATACTCTTGACCTCGAGCAGCTCACAATCTAGAAATAGGAGGCTGGTTGTAATGCACAAGGATTATAGGAACGCTGAGGCTGGGGAGATTCCTCCCAACCTGGAGAAGCCTGCCTTGTATCGGAGCAGCCAGATTTCCCAAGCGTTCATGGCAAAGGGCACTCTGGGTGGAGGGGACGGCCTGAACGCAGGAATAACGTCACATAGCGTACTGGAGCCATCCACTTGCCACAGTGGGCAAGGAGAGGTAGAAGGTGAAGATGGAAAAAAAATGAGTTTAGGCAAGGTTGTGAAGGGCCTTGAAAGCCAGACCAAGAGACTGGGCTCTGACCTGAAAGCAGCAGAGGCAGTCGATCTGGGGTCTCCAAAGCGTTTTCAGCAGGGTTTGCTTTACACCTGGTTTTGCTGTGTACCAGAAACATCTGTTGTAAAAAACGGACATCACCAGTATCCTTCTCTGTCCTTCTCCTAAGGCAGCGCCCCCCAAGTCCCCACTGGCTATAGAAAAAGGATCCTCTGGAGCTTTGGAAAGGCCTTAGCCTTAAGTCCCTACAAGGTCTTCACAAAAGGGCCCTGGAGGAACTGAGGTTCCAGAAGCACAGCAGGTGTCAGAACTAGAGCCTGGCAATCCCTCTCCATATGTGCTTCCCTCTGGGAAGATCCAGGATTCCACAGAGACCCGGGGACCCCCACCCAAACTGCCCACAGTCTCCCACAAGGGGTTACTTTGTGACTGATTCCGGGACGGAGCCTAGGTCAAGTCTCTCTTCTCACCCCAAAGAGGCTCTGCCTCCCCTGCCCACTTTCACCCGAGACCCGGAGGCAGGCATAGGAGAGCACCAGACATGGGTGCATGGTCTTGGCTTTACCATGCTTGACATGCCACCTCCTTGCTGCCTCAGTATAGTTCAGTTTCCTTTGGTAATCTAAAAATGGAGACTTGCTAAGACCACTGGTTTACCAGCTTCTAACAGAGAAAACTTGAAAAAACAGAAACAAAAACCACCTTACAAGGGATTTCAATACATAAAATGATAAAGGATAGTTATACTGTTGAGGTATGAGTAAGCCGGGGGGGGGGAGTCTCATACCCTTACCCCACCCAGGAAACCATACCTTCTGTCGACCCCTAGCTCAGGGGAACAAGTCTGAAAAATGCCAGGCTAGCAGTTCCCCAGGGTTCTTTCCTACTTTAGGATGCTCAGTTTCAATGTTCAAGTGACCAGGTTAGCACCATGGGCTCAGAACCTATGTCTCTAATGAGCAATGCACCAGAACCTTCTGACACCTGTCACGTTCAGGCTAGGGAGGAGTCTAGACCCACGGCCAGCCCATGAGGCTGTGTCTAAGCCCTAATACCCCCGCAGTACCACCCCCACTCACGAAGCCCATTCCCACCATTTAGGAATAACAAATACCATCTTTAGCTACAAGAAATAACCCTGCTTGTCCCTGAAATTCCACCATAAGCAATTCGTTCTCTTGGATAAAGTGCTTGCCATTTCCCTAGAAGGCGACATTCATCCCACACAGCAGATGAACAGGCCGCCAGGTCCAGTCTTCCTGCATCCTGGGCACTCACGGTAGGCCCAGCGACTACCGCAGAAATGACAAATGTCACCATCACTGCCACCTCCCCTTGGCCCCCACATAACCGCCCTCGCCCTCCCACCCCCTGGCCACCCGTAAGCATGAAGCACTCAGACACCAGTTCCACTGGGCTGCGTGGCCCAACCAACCCAGCCCCCTCCTCCAGCCTCGGAGGCCTCAGACCTCCACCTTCTCAAGTTCCTTAGCTCCTCCATGCTGATGCGGACACAGACACAGACTGCAGGGATGTGAGGAGGAGGAGGAGGCGACAGGAGGCCCCCTCCCTGGATGCAGCCACTGCAGGCCAGAGGCAGCCATGGGACCTGTAACAAGCCGACCCTGCTCAGTCCTCCCCTGTGCCCTTGTCCAGCCACTTCAAGTAGCGCACATCTCCTTGGTCCATGGGAAGACTGAAGACCTCTGGGACTTCAAAAGGATGCAGGAACCTTGGAAAGAAAGCAGAGCCCTGTGAGTGACTATGATTAGAATCAGCCTATACAGTTAAACCCAAATGACTGGCCTCCTGTGAGGCGGCCTGCAATCTACTGCGGTCCACCTGGCCAGGCCCAGAGCCCGCTGCTCCCGAACCTGTTTCTCTTCTGGCAACAAGAGATGAGGTGGGCCAGTAGGCTTTAGTCTCCCAGTCCTGAGTTCCAGTCCTGGGCCTGCCACTTACAGCTGTGTGACTGCGGACAAATCACTTGAATTTCTCCAAAAGCCCTAAAAAGAGGTTATAAAGCCAGTATGCATGTGACCGGGCTGGGGAGGAATGAGACGAAGCATATAAGGCACTTCCTGGTGCACTGCGGGGCACTGCAAGCATTCAATGACATGTTCGTCACTGTCTGTATCACTACCCCACGCTCACCACTGTGCCTTCCCAAACAACCCCCTGTATCTCTGCATCCTCCTCTCCACCAAGAAAGTTCTCTGTACATCACTTACAAACCTATCTGGCCTTCAAGGCCCAGCTCGACCACGGATCTCCCAAGGATCTTGCTTGACCATCTGAACCTACAGGAAGCTCTCCTTTGTCTCCATTCCTTTCACGTGGCCCTCAGCACACAATGTAAGTTCTCTTCACTTAGACTGAAGAGATATGAGGCCTTGGGCCTCAGTCCCCCATCTGTCAAATGGGGAGACTAATCCCCGCTTCCTGTCCAATGAAGGAGGTGCTGTCAAGTTCTCCTGAGAGAGCATGCTTAGTAAATCACAACACATGCACGCGTCCTTAAACATCTGGAGTTGGGGTGACTTTATCCACTGACCAAGGATAATGAATTTTCTTATTTCAGGGCACACATCAGTGTGTATGTTTGTTTTCTGTTATTGTTATTGTTTTGTTTTGTTTTAAGACCTTATTGGGTTTATTCAATGACTCACAAACCAGGAAGCACCCCTCTAGCAAACAGAAAAGCAGCTCCCTCGTGTATGTGTTTTTATTTGCAGACATACAGAACCCGGTGTGTGTGGGCAGGCAGTATTCGGACACACAGAATAAGACCATTTTAAGGTTAGTGGTAAGAGCCGCCACTGATAGAGCACTTTGCATGCACACTTCGTGTAAATTCATTGCAACATGCCAAACAACCCAAAGTGCTAGTACAATCCCCATTCCATAGATGGGGAAGTGAAGCACAGAAGAGGTGAGCAAGTCCCATGCCCATATTATGCTACGATGAGCGAGGAGAGAAGCTGCGATCTGACCCTGAGGTCAAGCTCTGACCACTCTCTTCACCATGAAGCTGCCCCTCACCAGTTAAGCTGTAATTTCTTGATGGTGTTTGTTCTCCCAAAGGTGCCTTATTCCCCTGCCTCTGCTAAGGTGGTAACGTGAGGGACTTCTCTACTGTGAGACTTGAGACCTGGGTATAGCCTGGCTCCCTAAGAAGTGACAGAAAAGGGTTTTATCATCCAGAGAGGAACTTGCATCCCTGGCTACACATTAGAGTCGGCGTGGGAAGTGAAGAACACCATACTTGATCCCCATCCAGATGAATTAAGTCAGAATCTGAGGTGGGGCCTACACTGGTAGTTTGAAAAATACCTCCAAGTGATTACAGCACACAGCCGGCACCAAGAATCACTCATTTTTTTTTTCTTTGAAACAGAGAGAGAATGCGCTTATTGGAGTGGGGCAGGGAGAGAAGGGGACAGAGGATCCAAAGCTATGCTGACGGCAGAGAGCTGGACGCGGGGCTGGAAACCACGAATCGGGGTAGACCATGACCCAAGCAGAAGTTGGACGCCTAACAGACTGAGCCACCCGGGGGCCCCGAGCATCACTCATCTAAGCCGGTGCTTCGCAGGCTTTACTGTGCACAGGAACCCTTGGAGATCTCGTTAACCTGCAGTGTGACTCACTAGTTGGGCGTGAGAGTGAGGAGGTGGTGCTAGCAAGCTTCTAGGCGATGCCAATTACTCCCCAAACCACACTGTGAACAACAGTCTAGACCAGCAGTTCTCAGAGTGAGGCCCACTCACCACCGGGGAATTTCAACACCCTGCCAGGTCCATGAGGCCAAAACTATTTTCAGAAATATACGAATTTTCTTTTATTTTTAATTGTTTTAATGTTTATTTATTTTTGAGAGAGAGAGAGAGAGAGACATAGAATCTGAAGCAGCCTAAGGCTCTGAGCTGTCAGCACAGAGCCCGATGTGGGGCTTGAACTCATGAACTGTGAGATCATGACCTGAGCTGAAGTTGGACGTTTAACAGACTAAGCCACCCAGGCACCCCCAAAAAATACTGATTTTCTACTAATCTTCTTAGTGTGTGAATGTGTGCACTGCTGGTGCAGAACGACGCCGGGCATGACCCCTGGCGCCCCACAGGTGGCACGGCAATGGCCCTGCACCATGTGCGCCGTCACCGGACTCTTCACCACACGCTCAGATTTCGTAGAAGTCACATTCACTTAAGAACATCCTCAACAGAGGCTCCTGAGTGTCTCAGTCCGTTAAGTGTCTGACTCCTGCTTTCAGCTCAGGTCATGACCCTGTGGTTTGCGAGCTCAAGCATCAGGCTGTCTGCTGTCAGCGTGGAGCCCGCTTTGGATCCTCTGTCCTCCCCTCTCTCTGCCCTTCCTCCGCTTGCTCTCTCTCTCAAAAATAAACATTTAAAAAAAAAGGAACATCCTCATAAAGCAGTGAAGATTGCTTTTGCTATTACATTTCAACCCTTGACTACGTGTCTCGTTAATGTCGTGTGATGAAACGGGAAGTGCACACTAAAGCACTTCTGCCAAATTCCGAAGTTCAATGTTGTCTTAAACCTGCCTCCTGTTTGAGCCACAAGCCAGACTAAGCAAACTACACTTCTGCTTCCCATGGAACACCACTTTGACTTTCAAGCCTGAGTGACCATAATGAGTCCTGTTTACAAATGCTGGTTGCTGTGGTTTGAGCATTAGGCAGACTGTTTTTTCTATTATGAACAGAGTGAGCCCATCACTTTAGTGAAGACAGCTGACAGCATTTGCTGTGGAAAAACATTCACAGTTTCAAGCAAAACTTAAAAGTCTGAGAGTTTGAGTTTACCATCATGAGCATAAAAGTGTCCCAGTTCTTACGAGGGACACTCTAAGTCACAGCAAGCCAGATTTTGCCAAAATGTAAAGTGATGCTATTTTTCTCACTTTTTTGTTTCTTGGAAAATATGGTTACTTTCCATGAAAATGCATTACTTATGTTCATGTAGAACGGTTTTACTGTTATTATTTTATTTTATTTTATTTATTTTTTTTTTTAGCTTTAAAAAAATTTTTTTTAATGTTTTATTTATTTTTGATACAGAGAGAGACAGAGCATGAGAGGGGGAGGGGCAGAGAGAGAGGGAGACACAGAATCTGAAGCAGCTCCAGGCTCTGAACTAGCTGTCTGCACAGAGCCTGACACGGGGCTCGAACCCACAAACATGAGATCTGACCTGAGCCGAAGCCAGCCGCTCAACCGACTGAGCCACCCAGGCGCCCCTACTGTTATTATTTTAAATGAACTAAAACATTTTTTAAATTTCTCAGTTTTAATTTCCAATGCAATAAACCTTAATATAACCCATATAAACAAAGCTCCTCGGGGTCCTCCATACTTTAACGTGTAAAGGGATCCAAAGACCAAAATCTTGAGAACCACTGTCTCCACTCACTCACTCTAGCCTCTCATTTTATAGATGAAGGGTCTGAGGGACAGGGACACGGCCAGGGTCATATGGAGCTTGGTGACCAGGCTCTAGGTCTCTTGCTCTTCAAGCCCATTCACTTAGTTCCCAGGAGGTCCCTGGCGGAGAAGACAGGCCAGCATTACCTGACATAATTGGACAGCATTCGGACCTTGGAAGTCTTTGTCTTTATTAGCTGTAAAAGAAAAAGAAAAACAACCCTGCTTTAGGAAGGGCCTTGACTCCAGCTGTGCAGCTGCCCATCCATCGGGCCATTCGGGAGACAGCCTTCGTCGAGGTCACCGGGCACCTGGGGCAAGGGCCTCAAGCAGTTGATTTTTGCTCCTTTTTAACTGGAACCTGGGAACAGGCCTTGGTCTCAGTCTTTACTGAGGCCCCAACTGCCCCCCACCTCCACCACCCTCACTCACCAACAGGATCTCAGTGGCTTCTTCAATTTCTCCATTCCAGAAGTACCTGGAGAAGAGAACAAATCCAAATTATGAGGCTCATAAGACAAGCCCAGGTAGATGTCAAACCTGGCCAGATTAGGTGACTTACCGAGGTGGAAGCGTAAAAATCCTTCCAAGCTCACACAAATGTCTACAACTGGCCAAGTCCCCAGAGGTCATCTAGTCCAATCATGCTAATGCATGCTTCTAGCAGCTGTCTGAACATTCCTGAATATTCTATCTCTTGAAGAAAGCTGTTGATCTACCTTACAGGCTTTCACCTGAGATGGTTTTCTTTATGGTCTCCCAGTGTCTGACCCCTAGCTGTTTTTCCTAATTTCCACATGAAGAGCCACCTCAGGACAGCCCTATGGAAACTCCAAATTGGGCATTTCCAGCTCTTTCTATGCTTATCCTATACTCATGACTTCCAGGCCCCTCCCATCCTTTGGACTGGTGCTACTTTTATTACTGACTCCATAAGTGGAGTGCCCACAAACGGGTAACTAAAAAAAACACGGGAGGCTTCAGGGAAAAAGTGAGCTTTATAACATATGGAAGGAAACAGGCCCAAGAGTTAAAAATAACAAAGTCAGTAACTATGTTCAGAAAAGAGCATAAAGATAGCATCATTTGCAGGGAAAGAAATTTGGCCTGAGAATAGCTACACTGACTCAAGGCAAGCCTAAGATGACCTAGGCCGGTGGCACTGTGGTGCAGGGATCAATTATAAAAAGGATGGACAGGGGAGCCTGGGTGGCTCAGTCGGTTGGGCGGCCAGCTTCGGCTCAGGTCATGATCTCATGGTCGTGGGTTCGAGCCCTGCGTCGGGCTCTGTGCTGACAGCTAGCTCAGAGCCTGGGAGCTTGCTTCAGATTCTGTGTCTCCCTCTCTCTGGCCCTCTCCTGCTCGCGCTGTCTCTCTCTGTCCCTCAAAAAATAAATAAAAGACATTAAAAAAAATTAAAAAAAAAAAGGATGGACATATGAAGGGAATGCAGGGCTGAAATTCTGTTCTAGTTGCCAAGCACGGGCTTTATGTGAATCACTTACATAATTTTTTTAAAAAATTCAGTGATTCAAGCCCAACCCCCAGGGAGAATGACTGAGTAGCTCCAGAATGGAGCTAAAGCACAGCTCAGAGCCCGGAGCCTGCCTTGGACTGCGCCTCCCTCTCTCTGTGCCCCTCCCCTGCTCCGCACCCTGTCTCTCTCTCAAAAATAAAGATTTTAAGAATTAAAAAAAACAAAAACACAGCCACACTTGGAGCTACAGTGAGAGATGAAGTGAGCCACTGAGGGGGGCACTGTTGGGGGTAGGGGGCTTTCATCACACGGCACTTTCCTGTTCTGACCTTCAGAGTGGATGCTATTTCTCTCCCCCTCCCCAACCAGGGGATGAACGAGATGAGAAGCAGGCTGATCAGAGATTTCAAGGCATAAGACAAATCCTGCACAACTAGTACTGGGGTGCTGAGGTATTTCAAGAAGGGAACCGGTATAACCACGATTAACTACAGCAGGGTGTTAACAAAACAAAAGGCAGACACTACAGAGAAGCACCTTGTCCCCGTACGCGAACCTCTGAGTTTTCCACAGAGTTCAAGAGCAGAAGGAATTATTTTCTTTGCTATCCCTAATAGGCTTACTCAGGGATGGAATGCCCAGGCTGACTTATTTTCTTTTTAATTTTTTTAATGTTTATTTTTGAGGGGGGGAGGGAAGGAGAGAATGAGTAGGGGAGGGACAGAGAAAGGAGACACAGAATCCAAAGCAGGCTCTAGGCTCTGAGCTGTCAGCATAGCACCCAACGTGGGGCTCGAACCCACGAGCTGTGAGATAATGACCTGAGCTGAAGTTGGACGCTGAACTGACTGTGCCACTCAGGTACCCCAGTCTGACTTCTTTGCTAATAGCAAGCTAACTAATTTAAACAAGAATGTTGGTTAAGCATCTGGCTCTTGACTTTAGCTCAGGTCACGATCTCATGGTTCAGGGGTTTCAGCCCCGAGCTAGGCTCTGTGCTGGCAGTGCAGTGCCTGCTTGGGATTCTTTCTCTCTCCTATCTCTGGCCCTCAGCCGCTCGCATGTTCTGTCTCTCTCTCCCTCAAAATAAAAAAACTTTAAAAAAAGTTTTAAACAATGATTGTGCAAACAAGTTTCATTGTTCCTAAACTATAATTTTTTTCCAATTTTGCTTTTATTGGTTGACATAAATCCACGAGTTGTTTTCCTCTGAATAGAAATTAACAACGAACTCTTCATTAATCAAATGCCTTTGAGTTGTTCTTTGACAACGAACATGAGTTCACGGCTCTCCCCACCAGCCAGGACCTGACCTAGCACTCCCGCACTCTTCCACAGGCCACAGCAGAACTCACAGTGACGATGCCGTGGGCAGGACGTTCACAGAGGCAGCCAGCTTCCTCTCCAGGATAGCCCTAAAGCAGACAGAGAGAGAGACCGTTACCGAGGTGAGTCCCCAGCATCTTAAGAAAAGGGACACGGGACTAGAGTTCCTGGGACTTACCCAGGAAACCAGAGTCTAAGCAAATAACCATTTAGAGGGCCCCTTCCCCCTTCCACAACCACCAGGCACAGAACTTCTAAAGACAGAGCTATTTATACGTCCTCCCCTGGGTGGGGAGAAAGGGAGGGAGGCAGCTTTCAGGGCAGGCCCAGTCTGCTTGGGGAAGGGGAACAGATGCACACTGGACAGAGCACAAGACCTGGATTCAGTTCCTGACCCTGCAGTGGATGGCTGTGTGACCTCAACCATGTTCTTTCTCTCATTCTGAGAAGTATTTGAGCATCTATCCAAGGTCGGCATGTTCCCCTCACTCAAGCTGCCTCTCTTGCTGCAGAGTCTAGTAACAGGACAGGTTCAGTCAGCAGTTTCCAATCCTTTCACAGCCAAGAACCCATTTTATCCTGCTTTATCACCATTTCTGCTTTTATCTCTCTGATATGTACCAGGCGGACACTGCTTCTGATCTGTAGACACCCACATGACCACATAGAATAGACCTAACTCCAAATAAAAGCAAAAATCCATCATATCTCTTTTCACCTTTCATTTTGGAAAGGTTTCTGCCACAGCCCTAAGAGCACAATCATCACCTTTGCAGACCTCTAAAAAAATATTTTTTTTCCCACAGACTAGAGGTTGGATTCCTGGTCTGACAGCCTGATTCCTGTGCAGAGCCCTGGCGAACACAATCAAATGTGCTTGTATGAGTGCAGGTGTCACGGACACGAGCACCACCAAATCATCCATGCGAAGTGGTGTTCCCGGGCCTCAAACCCTCACGCCCTCAGAACCAGGCAGTCCTTGACAGACATTTCTCAGGTCTCAGGCAGCCCCGGGGGCCTGGTCTGTACTCTGAAGTGCCTGGACCCTGCCAGGGAAACCTCACCTGAGCCCTGCTCACTTCACTGATCCCTCCTGCCCTCAGCTGCTGCCAAGAGAACTGACCTACTTGCTCTTCGTGAGTTCCAGGCTCAACATTGCTCTATTTAAGCCTCTGCATTAATGTGACAGTCCCTTGGAAAGTTCCAGAGATAAATAAATCCCTGACTGTAAGGAGAGACACATGGCACAAGTCTGTTTAAGCAACCTCTGCAGGTCTTGCTCATTCAATCGTCCCCTGAGAAATTACACTTTATTGGTCCTGACGGTGGCAAGGAAACACAGAGGGTAAATTAAACCTTAAAAAAAAATCCCATGGTCTCACGGGGCCAGAATGTGAGCTCCTCAGAGACTGTCACAGCCACCTGTCCATGCACGGGTAAAAGACTAGAAATGTGGAGGGCTATGTTATTCAGAAAGCCCCTGTGGCCAAAAACCAAAACCAGAGAGTGTGAGAGCAAGAAAGAGAACATTAACTGACTGATAAAACACACACACACCAAGACAGGCAGCAAGTCACAGGTGGGAGCTGAGGTCCTCATGCTCATCCGAGGAGAGCACAAGACAGAGATGCAGAGCGCCTCCAGAAACTGCCATTCACAGCCTAGTGAATCACAAACCACACACACGGTCTGGCTCTCACGGCATTTAAAAAAATTCTTGACTTTGTTACTAATATTTACTATCAGGATATTTCACACACAAAATAAGAGATTACCAGGGCATCTGGGTGGCTCAGTCAGTTAAGCATTCGACTTTGGCTCAGGTCATGATCTCACGGTTTTCGTAGGTTCAAGCCCTATATCTGGCTCACTGCTATCAGCACAGAGACTGCTTTGAATCCTCTGTCCCTCTCTTGCTTTGTCCCTCCCCTGCTCTGTGTGTATGCATGTGGGTGCACGCTCTCGCTTTCTTAAAAATATACATTAAGGAAAAATACAGATTATTTTGCTTCTTACCAGAAAGTGAGTCTTGTAACATTGGACATACTGTCTTCCGAGGTCATATTTAGCTAGAGCTGAGCAGTGGCTACTCCCTCGAGGTGTGACATCCCCTTCTCAGGTCAACACGGTTCCCACTGCCCTCCTTCCTCCCAATGCACAGGAAGAGTCGGGCTGCTATCCACCATCGCCTTCCCTCAGTATACCCCAGCCCACCCTGCTCACTTAGAGGCCTGCTTGTACGTATTTATTTGTGTCTGTGCCCCTGATCTGATCCACTTCCCTCTATATATAGGAGGTGAGCTCGAAGCTCAGAGAAGACTGCATAAGGCCATATGTGGAGTGGGCAGCAGAGAGGACACGAGAATCCAGGTCTTCTGTAAACATTTAGGATTTATACTCTGGCTCCAATGAGAGGTGTATCTAGTTAATTTTTCTAGCTAAGAATGTATTTGTCAATGAAGACATCTAAGAACACTGCCAGGAACCAGAACTGAACTGACCCAGACCTGAGAGGCAGCAGACTAAACTTTAAAGAACGCTAGAGAAGAAAGACCACCGACCTGCAGCTGAGAGGACCGGCCTCGGTGCCGGTTCTGTGGCTCAGGCTGGGCTTCCTGCCTGCTCATGGGGACAGACCCTCCCCATCACATGCCATCTACTCTGCTGCTACCAATCCTGGAAACTACACCTGCTGGCCTCTCTTCTATCCAAACCATCAATAAAAAATACCAAACAAAACAGGCTGAGTGCGAGCTCCACAGCCACATCCCTAAGGCTCCATTTCAGACTTCCAGTCTCAGCGGTTGGACTAAACAGATGCTCCATCCTCCCCTTTGACACCAAAGCCTAGAAGCGACAGGAAATACCCGTTGCTCAGCCAAGCCAGCACATGGTAAGAACGCGCCATGTACCAACAACTGGGGGCAAGCCCCAGAAAAGAAAGGGCAGCCCTGGGACCTGAATGGGAGTGTGCAGGGGAACTGCCACCGAACATGAGAGCAACAGCCCCAGTCTGAAGGGCACAGGAACCAAAGCAGGCAGGAGCGTGGAGGCATCCACCAAGTGGGGCAGCTGGGACACCACGACAGAAGCAGGCAGGCCCCCGACACCTCCCAGGGCCCAGGCAGTGGTAATGGAGTGTCTGTCCCTAGGCAGGAGCGGTGAGTGTGCAGATGAGCAGTGAGCAGGGCACCCCGGCCAGGTGAACATCCCCCCAGGGCGCACTCACACCGGAAACAGCGCTGCGTAAGGCCAGCTCCTTGCAGCCATTCTGCACTTCCCCACAAGAAGGACTAAAAAGATGAGGAGGGCACAATTAATCACAAAGTAACTGAGGAAGGTCAGTAACCAAGAGAGACAAAAACTCAACAAACAGAAGAATTTACACAAAAGAACCAGTTAATAGGACATTCAAAACCAAGATTTAAAAATAAGTAGAACTGTGTACACTTGAGAGTTGCTGAGAGCAAATCTTCAAAGTTTTCACCACATACACACACAGGAGAACTACGGGAGGTAACGGATGTGCTAACTAAACTTACTGGGGTAATCGTTTGGTGTTATATATTTGTGTTAAGTATCATGTGGTACACCTTAAATTTACACAATCTTGTGTATGTCCATTGTATGTCAAGATAGCCGGAAAAAATTAAACATAAATTAAGTATAATTAATATCCATAGAAAGATAAAGCAAGGGTTATTGCATCCATAAAATATGATCAGACAATTATGAAATAAGAGCAGCTGGTTAAACTATCTTTTAAGAAACCATAATTGTTTAAACAAAAAAAAAATCAATAGAAAGGCTGCATAGCAAAACAGCTGAAAAACAAGTAAGAGAGGACACTGCTCTAAAATTCTCCCAGTGTGCGGAATGAAGGATCAGAAAAATGTACAAGTTCAGTCACTGAGAGCAAATTCAACATCCACCAAACCAGGAGTTACAGGAAAAGGACACAGAAAGAATAAAGAGACAATATTTACCAAATGAATAGTCAAACATTAAGATAGAAACTCCTAATAAGAAAAAAAAAAAGAAGGTTGCCTGGATGGCTCAGTTGGTTGAGCCTCCTACTTCAGCTCAGGTCATGACCTCACGGTTGGCGAGCTGGATGGAGCCCTGCATCAGGCACTCTGTTCTCAGCAAAGAGCCTACTCCAGATCCTCTGTCTGTCTCTGCCCCTCCCCTCTCCTTCTCCCTCTCCCCCTCTCTCTCTCTCAAAAATAAATATTAAAAAAAAAAAAAAGAACTTTAGACAAGTGCTATTCTCCGAAGGTAACATTAAAAGGGAAAAATAGACATTCTAGTTGGGGGAAAGAAAATGGAATAAATTGTAGGGTTAACCTGTGACCAACAATTTGGAGGCTGTGTGTCCCCAAAGACCAGATTCAACATTTTAAAACACTGTAACTTAGTCTATCATCAGACTTCCAGAATGCTGAGCTACAAAGTAAAAAACCGAATCCATTACCCTCCAGGCCCACTAACCCTCTTCAAAGCTTTATCTATAAAAAAGAGCGCAGGGGAAATTCAGATCCAACAAACATTTAGTGAGTATGTATTACACCCAAGTTACTGGGGTAAGAGTTGTACATATTTCCTCTCATTTGATCCTCACAACAGCCCTGTGAGGTCAGTGGCATGATGCTATGTTACAACTGAGAAACCGAATGTTCTGAGAAAATAACTCACCAAGGTCACACAGTTAGCTAAGCGGCACAGCCAGCGTCCAAACCCTGAATGTCTGATTCAGTCCAGTGCTCTTTGCACCACACCGTAGCTGCTTCTAGAAATTTGTCAGATGTTTAGAACAGCCTCCTCATCCTCACTTGTCATGGGGAGCACCTCTGGCACTAAGCAGGGGAATATCTCCATGAAGAAGGAGAGTGGAGTCGAGAATTATAAGACATAAATTCTCAATGTGCAGAGTTCTCCTGTCCTCTGACCTTGACACCTTGCAAGCCACCTAACTCTCTGCGCCTCGTATCCCTTAAATGCCCCCAGGTGCCACTCAACATTTTCAGGCCCAGTAGCAGGATCTGTGGGGGGATCATTCATCTGTGTTCCTCTTATCACCCCAAGCAGATAGGTGTGTAGTGGACACACAGGGTTGTCGGAAGCAAGAGAGGGACCCTAAACGGCCACCGTGGAGCCTCTCGGGGCAGCACCCGAGCCTCTTCACCATACCTGGCAATATCTCGGGCAATCTGCTCATTGGGACAGTTGACAAAGACGACGGAGTAAGTGCCAGATAGGTGGCTGCCAGTCACAGCTGAATGGAGCTGCAGGCTCAGGGTCCTGAGCACTGGATAGGACAGGAGAGAAGCTGTCAGGATCTACATGGTGGGGAAAGAAAAACACAGGTCAGCGGTGACACGGCCAATTCCCTCTCTGCCAGCTCGGGCAAATGGAACCAAGGCTAAGCATCATTTTGTATCCCCAGTCCCCTTCCACAAAATAATTCCTGGTATCTGTATAGAGCACTGGTGCTTAAACAGAGTTTTCATGCCTAAATATTTTCACTGCATTTTGCAGGCAATAAAAAAAAGGATTAAAAAATCACGATCACATAGCTTTTCATTGGTGAAGCCAGGATTAGGAATCAAGTCTGGATGAGCAGAAATCCATTCTTACTGTACAGAGCCACTACTGGAGGTAATGCCAGTTGGCAACCACCTAACTGCCATCATCCCGTGTGGATTATTATGAATGATAACCTCTTACACCTATTGATGTGTAGGGAGTTAATTTCACCCCCATTCACTTGTTTATGTGCAGGCACTGTGGGTAGTCCAGTGGAAAAGGTAGCCTAATTCAAAGTAATGTGACCTGTGTTATTGTAACTGAGAGGGGGTGGGACCTGGAAGCTGTGCCTGAGAGAGCGGAGAAGCCTTCGCAGAGAAGGCACCATCCAAGCTGGATCTGAAGTAATGAGTAGGTTTACAAGAGGAGAGGGAGGCACTCCTAGCAGATGATAATATATACAAACTCGAGAGGTGATAGGAACAGATGAGATACCTAGTCTGCAGGTATGCAATCAGGAGGAAAATAAGACTGTCAAGACTTATAAAAATGAGGGTCAGACAGAGGAGTCTGGGGTTTATACTCATGTGACAAGGTGCTTTTGGAGGTTTTTAAGCAGGAGAGTAATAAACAGGGTCAAGCTGAGTAGAGTAACATAAGACAGAGGAGGGGCCAGAGGCTATCTATTTAAAAGGCCACTACAATGTTCTAGGAAACAGACCCTACCATCTCAAACAAAGAAGATTGCAGTGACGATGTGAGAGCAAATGACGCTCAAGATCGAATAATTCTGACTATTTTAATGATAAGCTTTAAAATAAGAGGAACTGGAAACAACTGATGAACGGTCTCCAATCCAGGGCTCTCTGCTCGGGGGATACCACAGAGCCGTGAAGAGGATGGAGGCAAGCGGGAGGGGGCACACTCAGGCAGGGCTGAACAGGGGCACGCTTCTCCCGCCTCCCAGCCCAGGACTCCGGCCTCACTCAAATACTCCTCTGTCCTCCCACTCCTTCCACATTATTGCCTCCTTCTTGGCAGGGCCTGAGCAGCGTTTTTGTGTTCTGGGCTTCAGTTTGAGTAGGCCTGTCTGGGTTGGGTTTCTCATTCCCTCCTACCACCTCCACCAACACCTCCAATTCAAAGCACCAGTCCTCTGAACTAAACCAGTGACTGTGCAAGAACGAAACAAACCAGGCTTTGCAACAAAGCTTTTACTGCATGTGTATGTTTTTTAATGACAACTCAATTAGAGTATAAGAAAAAAATTAAAGCGCTAGAGAGCAGGATTTAAATCCTATTGCCAGTACTGCTGACTGCCTGTGGCCTTCAACAAGTTACTTCCTCTCCCTTCTATAAATGTTACCTAGAAAGTGGAGATCCTGACACTTGTGCTGCCTCCTTCAGAGTTGGCATGTGTTCAAACCAGATAGGCAAACTACTTTGTAATCATAAATTCAATAAGGAAAGGAACCCTGCCCTGCTCATCACTATATCCCCCGAAGAGTTCATGGCCACAGCAGGTTAATACTTGTAAACTCGTGAATTCATATACCAGCAAAGTGTGGTTATCATTAAGACTGACTAGCCTTGTGAAGTAGACAGGGCTTTTGAGTCATCCACTGCTGGCTTTGAGCAGAGAACGGAACATACTGGAACACTGTAAGTTGTCAACTACATGACTTTCAAGTGGTTTCCAGCACAGACTGTACACAAAAAGGGCAGTGGGCTATCCCCCAACCAAGAAAGCCATTCCTGGGGAAGATCTGGGACATTTTGGCCAGCAAATATCAGCGGAAAACAGAGCTAACAGGATTAACTATAAACCCACCTAAAATGTGCTGGGAATTCTCAACGAACTCACAATCAAAACGCTAAGAGGGTAAATGGGCCCTCAGGTATTATCTAAGATAACCCTTCATTTACCAAACAAGGTAGCTGAGAACATACAGAAACTCTGGGATAGAACCAAGACTTGACTCCAAGACCCTTCCTCCCACTATGGACTCTGAACTGCGAAGACCAGGGACTGGTCCAGTGGGCTCATTCAGCTTCACATACTCCAGTAGTTCTCAACTTGAGGCAATTTTGCCTCCCCAGGGGACATCTGACAATGTCTGGAGACAATTCTGACTGGGAAGGAGATGCTACTGGCACCTAGGAGGTGGAGGCCAGGATTGCTGCTAACATCCTGTTGTTCCACTGATCACAGTGAAATATAGTTGTTCACACAGGTCTCCCCCATTGGGCACGAGCTCCTTAGTCCCATTCATTTCTACATTCCCAGCACTTTACAACCCTTGACAGGAGTACAGATTTGAGACATGCCTGTGGACCTGCCAAAAACGTATCAGAAGCATGAAAGGTCAGTTTGGAACCAAGGGCGGATAACAAAGCGGCATTCTACGAAAGTAAAATTGATGGAAAATACACACATCACAGAATTCGCTGATAACACTGTAACAGAATATCTACTATAATTTTTAAAGTCTTTATAACATTATCATACTTACCTTTTACTATACACTTTTTCCAATTTTACATTCCTTTAAAATATGAACCTTTCAGTTCATATTTCAATCTGCCCTTTTCCTTTTTTGTGCTGGAATATTTACACAGCTCTTAAGAGGTTATGATTAGGGGCGCCTGGGTGGCTCAGTTGGTTAAGCGTCCGACTTTGCCTCAGGTCATGATCTCACGGTTTGTGGGTTTGAGCCCCATGTTGGGCTCCGTGCTGACAGCTCAGAGCCTGGAGCCTGCTTCAGATTCTGTGTCTCCCTCTCTGACCCTCCCCTGCTAGCACTGTCTCTCAAAAATAAATAAATGTTTAAAAAAATGTTTTTAAAAAGAGGTTATGATTGACTTTACAATCTGTGTTAAGACAGAAGAGAAGGGGCCTCAGAGACCACCTAGTGCTTCTAACCTTGTAATCGACTTGATTTTAAGGAATCTAGTATACTCTGGAATTGAGCGCTACATTGTGTTTATATACATCTTCCTTGGGTACAAATCCAGAACTTTCTCACACATACACAAATCAAGAAATCTACAGTCCTAAAGAGTAAGAGCCACTGATTTGTGCCAGTTTTTCAGGTGGGGAATGTGGGAGCCAGGGAGGGGATGGTAAGTAGCAAGGCTTCAGCCCCTCTCCTACTGTTCTTTCCACCTCACTCAACCTCCACCACCACCAGTGGCACCCTGGAGCCACTTCCAGCCTCAACATTTTACGATATTTCAGAGATGAGAAAACAAAACTCTTCCCCAAATGCAAAAAAGTGAGATGGTAACCTCAAGAGAAAGAGGCAAAGAATCTACACTGTGACCTTTACAATGAGAACTCAGCAGCGACACCCCGTCACCCCCAGACAGCTCAGGCCATGACACACAGCCCAGGCACTTGTCCTCACAAGGTGGGGAGTGCAGGGTCCCTGGAAATCTTCAGAACCAGGCTACGATCTCCAGGACCCGCATAGTATCTCCAGGGATCTTCCCTTCTGCCTCCTACCTGCCTGGTCCCAGTTCCAAATCCCAGGGGCAGAGAACAGACATGCATGTTCTTCCCTCAGTCCCCAGGTTGGGGGTTTAGGGGTGAGGGAGTTCACAGAGCCGCAGCACGGGGCACTCACCAGAAGGCATATAAGGACACAGGGCCGCAGGTAGCCTGGCAGAGGGCACTGGGAGCCCAGCCTGTCCATGGTGTCGCTGGTAACTTAGTAGCACAGTAGCGAACTGTGGCCTTGGGCCGAGTTGCAAGCTGATGGGCGGGCACTGAGGGACTAAGGTGCCCTATCCCCTCTCTACTTGCTGCCTGTCCCCTGCTCAGCCGGGCCCTAGCCAGGCTGGCCAGAAGGAGACAGCAGAGGAGGCAGGGAACGAGGGAGTAATTATTCTCACTCAGCAGTTCCCTTCCTAGAAACAAAAAGCCCAGGCACCCTACGTGGACCTATAACCCCTACAAAAATAAAATTAATAATTTTCCCTCCCCATTGTAACAACAACAAAAAAAGGATAAAAATCCCCACATCCCACGTACAATAAAAAGATTGAAGTTTCTAAGACCTATAAAACTTTCAGAAACCACAGCACGTAAACACTGATGCCTTACACAACACCTTCCATTTTATCGGGGCCCATCCTGCGAAATAACCAGCGAAGCACGCACACACACACACACCCACAGGCACACACGCACGCACACAGCTACCTTTCTATCCCCCACAGCACCTCCTCCTCCCAGGAGCTCCCTTCTAATTCTCCCTGGCTTACATTTGTTCTCAGCCACTTTCCCTGTGAATTTCCTTTCTCCATGCAGGACAGGTGCTCCGTGCAGCTTTTTCCAGGTTGATCCCACTGTCCTGTATTTCCCTGAGGCACTTTGAACACGCTTCCGAGGCAGCATTTTATATCAACCATGGAGAGCCGCAAACAAATAAGAAAAGTAGCAAGCTCATGACTGACTGCTGCCCTTTGAGAATGCAGTGCTTGGAGTTCTCCCCATTGCCAGGGTTTGCAACTTTTAAATCCAGCTTAAAAAAAATTTCTTTTAATGTTTTTATTTATTTATTTTTTTGAGAGAGAGAGACAGTGTGAGCAGGGGAGGGTCAGAGAAAGGAGGAGACACAGAATCTGAAGACAGGCTCCCGGATCTGAGCTGTTAGCACAGAGCCTGATGCGGGGGTCGAACCCACAAACCACGAGACCATGACCTGAGCCAAAGTCGGATGCCTAAGCAACTGAGCCACCCAGGGGCCCCTAAATCCAGCTTTTTATTTTTTTTCTCATAATATTTTATTGTCAAATTGTTTTCCATACAACACCCAGTGCTCTTCCCCTTAAGTGCCCTCCACCATCACCACCACCTCTTTTCCCCCC
>NC_043712.1:13468234-13506420 GCF_006229205.1 Suricata suricatta
GATAGTTTTCTGAGGAACCTCCACACTGTTTTCCAGAGTGGCTGCACCAGTTTACATTGCCACCAACAGTGTAAGAGGGTGCCCATCTCTCCACACCCTCTCCAACATCTATAGTCTCTTGCTTTGTTCATTTTAGCCACTCTGACTGGCGTGAGGTGGTATCTCAGTGTGGTTTTGTAAATCCAGCTTTTTAAATGTGAAAATATTTTAATTTTTAAATGATATTTCTGGGGCAAGGAAGGGACTGACTACACAAGTAATCTTACAGTTAAAAGAACTGTTCTGTATCTTGACTGTGGTAGTGGTTACACAGTGTTAAAAAAAATATTCAACATGCAGCTCCTGGGTGGCTCAGTCTGTTAAGCTACCGACTTCAGCTCAGGTCAAGATCTCATGGTTCATGGGTTTGAGCCCTGTGTTGGGCTCTGTGCTGATAGCTCAGAGCCTGAAGCCTATTTCTGATTCTGTGTCTCCCTCACTCTCTGACCCTCCCCCACTCACACTCTGTGTGTGTCTCTCTCTCAAAAATAAAATGTTAAAAAAATAAAAAAAATTCAACAACTACACACACTTAAATTGGTGAATTCTATTGTATGTAAACAGTACCTTAAACAAAGAGCCAGGGAAATGGTGGAAACGAATTCAAAATTGTTTTACACTGGGTAGACCAAACAAAATACATCTGTTCCAAATACAGATCACAAGCTGCCAGTTCACAGCCTTTGTGGTTAGTTATCTGCTTACTATCTGTCTCATTCCTCGGGACCCTAACTTCTTAAAAACCCACACTTCTAGCAGTGTCTGCAAAGTGGCAAGTAAATCAGGTGTAGCCCTAGTCTTATCATTTACATGTTTAGCTGTGACGACTCAGGCAAATTACACAGCCTCTCTGAATTTTGGTGGACTTTTTGGTCCAGGAAGGGTTAATAACTCCTTCACAGGTCTAAAGTGAGGATGAATAAAAAAAATTAATGTAAGTGCATTGTGGAAAAATCTAAGACCATGTCAGCTTTTCAAAAGCAAGTAGTCTCATACTGACTACTATGGTTAACTCAGAAAACTGGGTGGCTCAGTCGGTGAAGTGTCCCACTTTGGCTCAGGTCATGATATCTCATGGTTTGTGGGTTCAAGTCTCACGTCGGGCTCTGTGCTGATAGCTGAGAGCCTAGGGTCTGCTTCAGATTCTGTGTCTCCGTCTCTCTCTCCCCTTCCTCCGCTCATGCTCTCTCAAAAAAAAAAAAGTTAAAAAAAAAAAGAAAGAAAATCTCCACTTGTGTTTGAACAACTTGGTATCTGTGGAAAAACTGGGTTAGAGAAAATAAAGCTGAGCGGTACTAAGAAAACCTTTATCTCCAGAGTCCAGTAAAATAAATCAAGACTGTGATCCTTTTATACCTATTACATTAGTAAGAAATGTAGCCACTGTTACTGACCATTTACCTTAGATCCTGAGATGGCTTCCTGAGATCATGGCCCCAAGTTTAGCACAGGAACCCACACAGTTTATGCCCAATAAATGTTTGTTGAATGACTAAATGATATGGATGTGTGGCTGATGATAAGGATGGTCACAATGAAAGTGCTGTTGGAGCAAGAGGGGAAGAATGGCAAGAGATGAATCATCATTTGGAAGAAACTGCCTCTGGATTCTTTTTCTTCCTTTAACTCAGGCACTTCTACTCTCTCCAAATTCAATTCTAAAGTTAGATCCCAAAAATCCAGTTCTGCATTTATGGCTTTGGCTGATTCTTCAGATATAGTAAGAGTCTCAGTGCCACCGCCTGAAGGTCCAGGACCTTCTTCTGGAGGCTTCTTATCCTCCTTCTCTGTCTCTACCTTCTCCTCTCTATGGGATTCAGATTCAGACGCCCCTTCAGACTCAGATTCTGTATCCATCTGCTTCATCCACACTACTTTATGTCTTCGTTTTCTTTCTTCAACTCCTTTGTGTTATTTTGAAGGCTCTTTTGCTCCTCTTGATAGGTACACAACAATTTATTAAAGTCTTTTTCAAGGCCAAACTTTGATCCAGGAAAAGATCCATTATCAATTGCAGCATCGATGAAGCCTGAGGCCTGGCATAAGAAAGCATTCAGTTTCCTTAGATTCATCTTACCTCTGGTTCCGGGGTCCTGTCTTCTTCCGTATTTATTGCTATACTCTCCCTCAGTTATGGCCAAAGCTTGAAACTTGAGCACCTCATTAATTTCACCCTCTTCAATATTGATGAATTTAAAGTCCATCCACTTTGCAGACTCTATGATTTTTGCAACTTCTTCACTGGCTCTAGGGAAACATGCATAATCATTCACAATATCATCGCAAAGTTTCCACCAGGCTTTATGCAGAACAGCTGGTTTTGTATCATCCATTGTCTCTTTCATCACTACCAAAGCATCAGCAATGTTGTACTGTTGCCATTCCTCTCAAAGTAAGACAAAGGTTGTATTTTTTTTTTCAATACAGTCAGCAAAGTGGTCAAACACATGCTTGGTGTAACACCTCCTGAAGCCTCAAGTATACCCTGATCCAAGGGCTGAAGACAGCTAGTGCCTTCCAAGGGGAGAAACACAATATCAACAATAGGAAGAGCAACCAAGAATGAGTCTGATGATTGGGACCTCTGTCCAAAATTAGCAACACCATGAACTCAGTATTTTCTTTCTATTAAATAACTCCAACCCTGATGAATAAAATACTTAGGAAACCAATCCAAAAAGAGGGCAGCAGTTAATAATACTTTCGGATGTGATCTCCAGAACACAGGAAGGTGGTTTTTATCTTTTTGACCAATGGGATTCAGGTCTTTATAAAGCAGCAATCGTTTATCATTTAGTCACTGGCGGCGTTAGCACAAAAAATGAGAGAAATCCTGACCTTAGCTTCCTCTTTTTGTCTTTCCCTAAAAGTAACTGAAGGCATGCACTTCCAAAACTGACTCATCTCCTCCGTATTGAAGACCTGTTAAAGCACATAGCCTCTAGCTCTGATCAGCCTCTGGAGTTATTTGGCAGCCTCTGGAGTTGTTAGGACAGACGGGATGCCGACTGGGCATTCCGTGGTTCTGCCTCCCCCATCAACCTTGAATTTCACAGACCATAGCGATTTCTAAACTTCTCAAACCATCCCTTGCTCGCCTTGCAGCCTTATCGGGGCTGCCCTTCTCAGGGGTTTCCACCAGCTGCTTGTAAATGCCTTTCGCCTGGCTGCAGATGGCTTTTGGTGGCAGAGGCCGGCCCCCTAAGGTCTCGTCCTCCACCCAAAAGGTTAAGTGCATCTCCATCTTCTCGATGTTTGCGTCCCAGGGAATGCACAGCACCTTGGAGCTGAGAGGCGACACACTCTCCATGCTGGCTGGCTCTGATGGCCTTCGCCTTTCTCTAAATGGTGTGCACGGTCGACTCGATGCCAAACAGGCGCCCCACGTCGGTGTTACTCACGCCTTCTTCCAGCTTCTCGAGAATTTTCATCATGACTTCCAGAGGCATGACCCTCCGCCTCCTCCTGAGTCGTGTCTGGCCAGGGAGCAGGATGCCCATCGCCTCGGCTCCGCCTAGGGTGGTCTCGGCCACCGACCAAGCCGCGGCGGCCTCGACCATCGCCGCCCTTGCCGCAGCCGACAGTCTGCGGCTTTAGGGCCGCCCGCGAGGCCGTTTAACCTTCTGTGGGTCCTCATCGTCACTACTCCGCCTGCCGGGCGCTTGACGCGCCTTCCCTCTAGAAGGAAACTACGCAAGCCGACCGGAAGGTCTGCCCTGCGGGACCCACGGAGTGGCGCCCATGATGACGCCCCGCCGCTACCCCGCCAACTACCCGCAACAGTTGGCCCTGCTCCAGACGGCCCCGGTCTCGCGAGGCTTCACAGCCCCGAGGCGTTCGCGCGGCGCACAGACCTCACGTCGCTATTGGCGCGGCCCGGGGCAGCTCGCGGTGGCGGCCGAAAGCCCGGGAAGCGAAGCTGCGCCCCGCAGATCTCGCGAGGCTCGAAGCGGAGCGCCGGGAGCCACGAGTGCGCCCAGCCGCGGGAGAGCCCCCGCGGGAGGTGCACGATGGCGGCCCAGGCGCTGGCGCTGCTGAGGGAGGTGTCGCGAATGGAAGCGCCCCTGGAAGAGCTGCGCGCGCTTCATTCGGTACTGCAGACCGTGCCGCTCAGCGAGCTCCGCGAGCAAGCGGCGGAAATGCGCCTCGGCCCGCTGTTCTCCCTGCTCAACGAGAACCATCGGTGAGACGACCCCAATGGAGGTCGAGGAGACGAGGGTGGTCGGGAGGAGGGGACGGCTTTCCCCAGTCGCGGTGAGGCTTAAACATCGCTGACACTTTAGCGGGAAGGACCCTGGGCCGGGAGGCCAGACTAGGGGTTCAAGCCCAGCCGGTGAGGCGTGCCCGCCGCGCTGCCTTCATCCTTGAAACGGGAATTGGGGAAAGAAAGCGACGTTGCTCGCCCAGAAAGAGGCGCCGCAGTATACGTGTACGGGTGACGGTCTTCCTCTTAACAGGTCCTGCCTGTCCAGGCAACTTGGCAAGATCTATCAGCATTTTAAATTCGCGTTTTGATCCATAGGCAGTGAACACGGAGGTCGGCTCGCATTCAAAAATGTACTGTATGTATAGAGATAGTCATAACAAGCTGACAACAAAAAACCTAGAAACCATCTAAATATCCATGAAAAGGGGATTGTAAATAAATTATGCTACCTTGCTCCGTAACTCTGTGCCCCTATTAGGAAAACGAAGGTAGATCTGAATATGGGACGTAGGGAAATCTCTAATATATGTTGTTGAATGGAAAAAAAAATTGTAGGCGTTTATGATCCCATTATATGTAATGTTTTTAAGGACACCCTCTCCCCCAGGCTAGTATGGCATTGAGAATATCTGAAAGGTACAGCAGAAACAATATAAAAGTGGGATTTCGGATGGCAACTTTTTTTCATTTTATCCCCATCTGTAGTGTGTGATTAAAAGGCACTTTGTATTTGATTTCTTGATACTGTAAAACAGTTTAACAGTGTTTGCGATCCAGAAATGCCAAAAGTTACCTTTCTACTTGAAAAGGTAATCAATTGCTGGATCAATACTGGATGATTTCAGGGGGCTTTCTTGGCTATAACGTTCTGAGATTCCTCTCATTTTTATACATGTTCCCCTTCATTCAGCCCATTAGTTAGCATTATTCAGTTCTGCCTATGACATCTCTTTTCTGCCCTCTTTAATTTAGGCCTTCATTATTTTCCCTCTTGCTAGGTCTGTTGCATTAGTCTGACTTCTCATTACCTTAAGCTTCCTTTGCCAGCATGCCCCTCCCACGCTGCAACCACAGTCAACTTCTTGGATCATTTGGCTCATATCTTTTCCATGGTTTCCCATTGTCTACAGTACAGAATCATGACTTCTTTTTCTGGCATTTGGGGCCTTACAGTATATTTCCATCCTACTTTTCCAGCCCCGTCTTTCCCCTCCACTTCTCTACACATATTTCATCTGCTTCAGCTACTGTGTGGCACCATTTACTTTCCCTTGAGCATGACTTGGCACTTTTCTAACTATGTTGATGCCAGTCCTTCTAACTGAAATGCCTTCCCTCTGTCCAAATTCTGTCCATTCTTTAAAGCCCAGGTAAAGCGCCATCCCCTCCAAAATGTCTTACTCGGCCACTCCAGTGTCAATTGACTGGTCCTCGGATCTCCTGAGAAATATTATGATTATTTCTGTAAATGATACTTGACAGTGTTGCTTTATGTTATAGTTCTTCATGTGTTTATTTCTAGTTTGAAAGTTTTTTGAAGGCAGGGGCCATACTTTGTTCATCTCTACATCCCTCTTAAGATCCAGCACATAGTATAATATAGGTTAAATAAAAGATTAGATTCATAAATTTTAAAGAGGCCACTTGATATCGTGGATAAAGAAAATTTCAAAAGTCATACCATAGGTCAACACCAGAGATACAGCAGGAACTGAAATGAATGGGAGTTCGACAGTTTTAATGGAAATTTACAGACAAGGTAATGCAGAACATATGGCCTGAAATTTGTGCACTATACAGTTTAACCTATGACTGCTTTAAAAAAAAAAGTTTTACTGAGATATAATTTACATAAAATAAACTGCACATAATGAAATATACAATTTCACAGGTATCAACATATGTATATATCCATGAAAGCATCACCACAATCAGGATGCAAAGATATCTCTGAGCTCCAGACGTTTCTTTGTGCCTTTTTGTAATCCCTTTTCACCTCCACCAGGCAACCACCATCACTATAAATGAGTTTGCCTTTTTTTTTTTTTTTAAGAATTTTATACAAATGGAATCCTACAGTATGTACTCAGGTTTCTTTCACTCATCATTTTAAACTTTATGTGGTGTGGGTGAATACTTCATTGCTTTTTATTGCTGAGTAGTAGTCCCTTGTATGAATGTACCACAATTTGTTTATCAGCCTACCTGCTGGTAAACATTTGAGTTGTCTTCAGTTTGATTATATTACAAATTACACAGCTATGAACATTTGTGACAAGTCTTTACATAGACAAATTCTTTTCTCTTTGAGTTAATACCTCGGAGTGAAATGGGTGGCTCATATGATAGGTGTCTAACTTTTTAAGAAGCTGCCTACTTTCTTTTTTTTTATTAAGAATTTAGCTTTTATTCAAAATTAAATAAGCAAAAGCAAAAGTTTAAGAAACTTTTACAAAGTACTTACATAAAAGAAAGTTAATAGGGACAGTCACAAGTTTGCAACAAATAATTACAAAAGTATCTAGGGCAGCATGAATATAAACCATGTCACAGCATGGTGATCTAAGTGTGATATGAATAAGGCATAACTAACATTTGCACCAAGACCAGAATTAAAAAATAAAATGTACTTTAAAAGCTTACTTCTACATTAAGCTAAAGCTGCCTACTTTCCAAAATGATTATACTGTTTTACATTCCCATCAGCCCTGTATGAGAGTGGATTATAAGCCTAAATATAAAACCTAAAAAAACTATAAAACTTCTAGAAGAAAACCTAGGAAATAATTTTTGTGACATTGGGTTGATCAAAGATTTCTTTGATGTGACACCAAAAGCATGATCCATGGAAGGAAAAATTGATGAAGTGGACTTCATCAAAATTAAATACTCTGCTGTTCAAAGGTCACAGTTAAGAGGGAAAAGGCAAGTTACAAATAGAAAAAAAATCTTTGCAAGAATATATAACAAGGAAAGAATCCAATTTAAAAAATGGGGAAAGTATTTGAATCAGATAAATGGATGGCAAATAGCACACTAAAAGATACCCAATGTAGTTGGTCACTAGGGAAATGCAAATTAAAATTACAATAACAAAGGCAATTTAAGGATCTTTCTGGCAGATAAATGGATAGACAAAGTGTGGTATATACATACAATAGAGTATTATTCAGCCTTGAAAAGCTGGAACTCCTGACACAGACTACAGCCTGGAGGAAACTTGAAGGCATCGTGTAGGTGGAATAAGCCAGACACAGAAGTGACTCCACTTAGATGAGGCACCTAGGGTGGTCACACTCAGTGAGATGGAAATAGAATGGTGGTTGCTAGGGCCTCAGCGAAGGGGAGAAAGGGAAGTTTGTGTTTAGTAGATACAGAGTTTCCATTGGGAAGATGAGAAAGGTGTGGAGATAATAGTGATGGTTGCGCAACAACATGAATGAACCTTAGTGCACAGAACTATACATTAAAAAATGGATACGGGCGCCTAGGTGGCTCAGTCAGTTGGCGTCCAACTTTGGCTCAGGTCATGATCTCATGGCTCGTGTGTTGGAGCCCTGCGTCAGACTCTGCGCTGGCAGCTCGGAGCCTGCTTTGGATTCTGCGTCTCCCTCTCTCTTTATGCCCCTCCCCACTTGTGCTCTCTCTCTCTCCCAAAAATAATTACATAAACATTTTTATTTTATTTATTTATTTTTAATGTTTTTTTTATTTTTAATATAGAGAGAGACAGGCATGAGAGGGGGAGGGGCAGAGAGAGAAGGAGACACAGAACTGGAAGCAGGCTCCAGGCTCTGAGCCTGACGAGGGGCTCGAACCCACGAACGTGAGATCTGACCTGAGCCGAAGCCGGAGGCTTAACCGACTGAGCCACCCAGGCGCCCCACATAAACATTTTTAAAAAATGGTTAAAATGGTAAATTTCATGGTATAGATAGTCACAGTTTTTAAAAAAGGAAAAGAAATGCATATCCATTAACAGTCATTCCCCATTCCTCCTCTCTGCCCCTCCCCCAGCCCTGGCCACCAGGAATTCACTTTCTGTCTTTACGGATTTGTCTGTTCCGGACATTGATATAAATGGAATCATCATCAAAAGGAAGCCTTTTTTGTCTGGCTTCTTTCACTTAGCATAATATTTCCATACTTTATCCATGTTGTGTAATATTCCACTGTATGGATAAAACTGGATTGTATTTATCTACTCATTAACTGATAGACATTTGGGGTCTTTCCTTTGCTATGAACGTTCACATTCAAATTTTTGTGTGGACATATGGTTTCAATTATCTTGAGTACAAACAGTCTTAATTATTCCCTTAGGTGCAGTTATACGAAGTGCAATCCCTAGGTTAAAAGAGATTTGTTCATTTTTAAGGCTTTTGTTCCACATTACTTAATTGACTTCTAGAAAGATTTTATTATTTAATTGTATACTCCTATTAACTGTACCTGAGTGGCTGTTTACTTGTACTGCCCATTAAGGGAAAAGGAAGTTATTATTGAAACACCTTGTGTATCTACAACTAGTAGTCGCCAAACTCTGATTAATGTACCTCTTTGATTGCTCTTGAATCGTTCCCCACTTCTCCATGCCCCTTGTTACTGCCCTGTTTCACTTCTTCATCACCTGCCTTCTAACTGAAAAATTCTTTCTCCAACTGATGTAGAGTGATTTCCTCAAGCCAGATATCATCTTGTTACTTCTCGGCTCAAAACCACTTCATGGCTTGCCATTACCTTGTGCAAAAAGTCTGAATTCTGTAGCATGACAAGAAATGGCCTATGAGAATCTGGCTTCTGTGCATCTTATTTCATTTCTTGCCTTTCATCCTTCCCCGTTTGCCTTCTCCCTACTCTTCCTTTCATATCCCAGTCACATGGAGCTTCTTGTACTTCCTTGAATATATAACACTGTCTCTGTCCTCTGTACCCTTTATGTGTCCCTCTTCCTGGACCATCTTTGTCCTCCTAGATAATTCCCGCTTTTTTTTTTTTTTTAATTAAGCTCAGGTATTACCCCCACCCCCGGGGGGGCCTCCCTGAACCCTGTGTTCTTTTTTGAGCTCCCACAGCTTCCAGCCCTAACCTATCACATTTGTCAACCTGGGATTACAGTTGCCTTTCTGTTTTTCTATATTTTCCATTAGACTCTGCTCATTGAGGCTAGAGAATATATATTATCCTTCTTTGTAGCCCAAGCGCAGGCATGGCACATAATAGATACTTAGTAAATCTTTAATAAATTAGTAGAAGCCAGTGTTTTCAAAGGGAAGTCTGTGTGTAAGTGATCCTCACTCAGCCTGTCTTCAGATATCAATAGGTTGTTACTTCCTACCTTGCAGGACACAAACTAATGAGATCTATACTGTCTCCTTTAGGGAACAGACTACTTTGTGTGTATCCATTCTGGAGAGATTGCTCCAGGCTATGGAGCCAGTTCACGTGGCCCGGAACCTCAGGGTTGACCTGCAGAGGGGACTGACTCACCCCAATGATTCTGTAAAAATCCTCACTCTGTCCCAGGTATGAATTTTACTAGCACTTAATAAGGGTGCTGACATTTATTGACCACCTGCTCTGGACCAGGCTCTATGTTGGGTGCCAAAGACAGAAAGATGAAGAAAATATGATCTCTCTCTTTCCCTAGAAAGTGTCTATTCTAGTGTGCATGGCTAACTATAACCAGGGGAATAAGCTAAAGTAAGAAGTTCCACCAAGTATTGTGTGAAATAGTCATTCATCAAATACTGACTGATCCTTTTACATGCCAGGGATTGTTCTGTATACTGGTAAAGCTACCAAGATACGTAAAGCCTGTTTCTTCCCTTCACAGAGCTCCTAGTCTAGAGAAGGAATAGCCAAGCTGGGCCTTATTTTAGTGGCATGAAAAAGTACTGTTGTAAAGGTCACTTAAACCAAGAAATTGAGGCAGTAACTCTTGTCACCCTGGTGACCAGAATACCCTACTATTTGGGTAAAGAGCTGCTGTTCAAGATGCTCTTGTTGAGATGTTTGGGCCCAAGCGGTTAGTTATCCAGTAGGTTTTCAAGTACTGTTTTTCCTTTTCTCCTCTACAAGTGTTATTTCAACAAAAATGCGAAAAGTGTTGATTTACTCTTTGACCATTTATGTGCCAGACACTATAGTACATGCTTTTCCTATTTAGTCTCATTTAAGCTTCATAACCATCCTGCAATTAAAGAGTATTGTGTTCTTATTTTACAGATAAGAAATTAGGTTCAAAGAAGTTAATTTGCTAATTGATGTAACTAGCATTTGTATTGTTTCCTCTCACTAAAATGTCTCAACTCTTTATCTACCATTTATTTTTTTCTTTATTTTCAGTGATGTGACTATACCCATAAGTGTGTTCAGCTTTAATGAATTCGGGTCATTTGGAATTTTTAATGGCTAGTCATATAGCTGTAATCTGTAACCCCTAAAATAACTGCACACTAAGGGAGTTTCTGATTGCTTTTTTATTTCAGGTTGGAAGAATTGTTGAAAATTCTGAGGCTGTTACTGAGATTCTAAATAATGCTGAATTACTAAAACAAATTGTTTATTGTATTGGTGGAGACAATCTGTCTGTAGCTAAAGCGGTGAGTCACCTAGAACCATCAGCTTAAACGTGCACAGTATCCTGAAAAACAAAGGCCTTCTGGATTGAGAGGTGAAAGTTTAGTACAAATGATTTGTATAGTTATTTTCACAACCTCATATAGATGGTATCAGATACATAAAAGGTGTTGAATAAATACCAGTAAACCCTTTCTTTTTTCTAGAATAAGCATATCTAAATTATTCATCACAGAGCTTATATTAGGTTGCTTGATAAGAAAAAAATGTACCTGATCTGTTTTCTATAGGGAATAATGTGGGTCTTTTTCAGTTTTAAATAATGGTAGCTAAAACATACCAAATGCTCATTGTGCAAGACGCATTCCATACACCAATTTCACATCAATATCATGAAGTAGATATTAATATTCTGCATTTTTATGACTTAAGAGACATTTTCTTTCCTTATAAGGCCATTAAATCCCTGTCAAGAATATCATTAACCCAAGCTGGACTGGAGGCTTTGTTTGAAAGCAATCTGCTGGATGATTTGAAAAGTGTAATGAAAACAAATGATATTGTTCGGTACAGAGTCTATGAGGTAAGACTGAAAGCATACTTTCTGATGGCTGCAGTTCGGGATGCCGTAGAGCTTACGTTGGAAGGCAAGATGGCTTGGTTGCCGTGCATTTATGGAGGATGTAGTCTGTGTTAGGCTGTATATTTGATGCTGGAGATGTGGGGGTAAGCTCCCAGCCTAGTGTGTGAGATAGTCATGTACAAAGTAATTACAGTACACTGTATAAACTACTATAATAGATAACATTAAAACTGGACTTTGAAATTGTTATAGTAGGTAGATGAAGGATGGCTCTTACTTGCACCCACTTCATACGTAGTATCATACTAAATCCCCACATACATTGTCTTCAACTTTTACGGTAAACGGAGTACGTCACTACCACTAGCCTCACTACCGATGGAACAGCTGACCCGTACCACACCGTTAATAGGCTGCATTCTCAAAACGGAACTCTTGACAGTCTAATTCCCCGTTCAGAACACTTTCTTACTTTGCATGTCTTAACACCATCCTAACCTGCTTTCCCTTCTGCCTCTCAAGCTGTTTCTTCTCAGTCTCCTGGCTCATTATCCTCTATTGAACTTTTAATTGTTGAAGTTCACAAAAGTGAATTCCCAAACTGTATATTCATTTCCAGGCAATTTTATTCATCTTATGATTTCAGTTCCCATCTAAATGAGATGTCTCCGTAAAGCAACCCAGACCTCTCTCTTTTTTTTTTTAAGTTTATTTATTTATTTTGAGAGAGAGCGTGCACGCGCACATAGCTGGGGCAGGGCCAGATTACATAGTGGTACAACCACTATGGAAAACTACTTGGCAGTACCTGCTAAAGCTGAACAGATATATGTACCTAAGAGCTAGCAATTCCTTTCCCAGGTATTTCCCCATCAGAAAGGCATATATATGTTGACCAACAGCCATGTACAACATTGTTCAAAGCAACACTATTCCAAATAGTCCTAAATATATGTTTATTTACAAATCTGAGACAGGGAGAGAGTGAGAATCCCAAGCAGGCTCCACACTCAGCACAGAGCCCAACGCAGGGCTTGAACCCACAAACCGCAAGATCATAACTTGAGCCCAAACCAAAAGTCAGATGCTCAACTGGCTGAGCCACCCAGGTGCCCACCCCTAGACCTCTCTTCTTAGCTCAGACCCTCATGTTCAACTGCTGACTCACTGTTCCCCCTTTGGACCTATGTATTCTAGGCCCCTCACACTCATGCTCAAACCAAACTCCTAAGCTTCTTTACCCAGCCCATTCTCCAATAAAAAAAAAAACAGCAGCAACAAATTGGCCCTGTATCACAGTCAGCATGGTTGGGTATTAGAACTTGAGCTTATTCCCTGTGAGACCCTAGTCTCCCTGCCACATATCCATTAAGTCATCATATCGTGCCTGTTTTACTTACACCCATGCACTTGTCTTCCTTCATAGGACCACAACCACCCCAGTCTAGGCTACCATTATCTCTCACCTGGACTACTATTGTATTTGCATCTGAATTGGTCTCATCCATTTTTGACACCACTGGTCTATTTTCAGATGCAGTCAGGATGATCTGTTAAAAATTCAAATCTGCTTCTGTCATTCCTCTGCCTAAAATCCTTCAGTGCCCTATATCTCTCAGTAAGCGCTCAGGACATACTTGTGGAATGAGTAAGTAATTGACTGACTGACAGAATATATGACTGAATGAATGATTTTTAGCAGTCTTATCACTGACTCAGGCTTTTGTATCCTGATTTATGGATTGATGATTTAAGAGAAAAAAGAAAAAAGCACAGATACAACCAGACATAATGGAATATTTCTGTGCCACAATAATTTCTTACAGGTTCAGTGACATTCTTCTACTTGTGGAGACAAATAATAGATTTTTTTAAAAATTCAGTTATATAAAGTACCTAGTCCTGTAATTTAAAATGATAGGTTTGGGGCTGTTTTGACCTTTCTGCTTTTTCTGTTTTTTTCTTTCAGTTAATTGTGGAGATTTCTTCTGTGTCACCAGAATCTTTAAACTACTGTACCACCAGTGGATTGGTAACCCAGCTCCTCAGAGAGCTGACGGGGGAGGATGTGCTGGTCAGGCATGTTGACAGAGAGAGTTCTTAAAACAAAAGTCTTCTTTGGGAGGTCCGGGAAACAGCTTTGGGACTTGGAGCTATCTTCTCTATTGGAGTCTGAGCCTAGGTTGCAATCTCTTAACCACTAACGAAGGGGCCTTTGGAAATTGTTCAGGTTATGTCGTGAGAATATACTGAAAGGTAGCAGAGCCGCCCAGAAGAATTCATCTACTTTAGATTAACGGTATTACCTGTCCTTGGGCATGTGTGCTTTTGCAACCACATTAGATAATTGCCATTTTGTATTACCTAACATGTTATCCTACACATTTTTGGTTTTGTTAAATAATAGCACTGTGGCACGATGGAACAAACATGGGCTTTTGAAAGTGAGCAAGACTTGGGCTTGCACACATTCCTGCGACTTATTAGCTGTTTGACTTTGGACAAGTTATCATAACCTCTCCACATCTCCATTTCCTCATCTCTCAAATGGAACAATAAGATATCTTAAGATATGAGGATTGAGGCACCTGGGTGGCTCCATTGGCTAAGCATCCGACTTGAGCTCAGGTCATGCTCTCGCGGTTGATTAGTTTGAGCCCTACATCAGGCTCTGTGCTGACAGCTCAGAGTCCAGAGCTTGCTTCAGATTCTGTGTCTCCCTTTCTCTCTGCCACGCCCCGACTTGCACTCTGTGTGTGTCTCTCAGGAATAAATAAAAACATTAAAAAAAAAAGATATGAGGATTAAATGAATCAACCATAGAGGCTAATACATTGGGTGACACAAGTCCTCAAAGAAATGTTAATTCTAGGCTTTTCACTCCCAGCCCCCTATTCCCTAAGTCCCGTTTAATATCTGCCAATGTTACCTGTTGATATTCCACAGTTTACTAATACATCCTCACTTTTGAACACTTGGTTTGCTTCAAGTATTTTGCTGTTACATTAGCACTATAGTTAATCATCTTTGTGCACACAGGTTTTTGTTTTCCTTATGTGGTTTTTTTTAATGCTTAATTATTTTTGAGAGTGACAGAGCACAAGCAGGAAAGGAGAGAGAGAGAGAGAGAGAGAGAGACAGAATCTGAAGCAGGCTCCAGGTTCCCAGCCATCAGCATAGAGCCTGATGCAGGGCTGGAACCCACGAGATCATGACCAGGGTCAAAACCTGGGTGGCTTAACTGACTGAGCCACCTAGGGGCCTCTCCTTACACGATTTTCTGATTGTTATGTTTTTTTAATATGATTGAATTAGTTGAACTCATAAGCATAAGTCACCAGTTACACTGTTTCAAAGCATTTGAGTTACATTGTTTCAAAGCACTCCTAATCAGGAAATTAATTTAAAAAAACTTTTTAGCCTTATATCAAATTTTGTAACATAGAAAAAACCCCTGCAAATAATCTGTTAAAATACTTTAGGTCAACTAAAAATACTTTTTAAAATTATTTGCAGAAATTTGATCATGGCTAGATAATTAGATAATACCAAGAATTTTTATCAATTTTTAAAATACATGGAAATGGCATTGTAATTGTGTGAGGAATTGTTCATATATTTTTTAATGTTTTTTATTTTTTATTTTTGAGAGACAGAGAGAGACAGCATGAACAGGGGAGAGTCAGAGAGAGGGGGAGACACAGAATATGAGGCAGGTTCCAGGCTCTGAGCTAGCTGTCAGCACAGAGCCCAATGTGGAGCTCGAACCTATGAACTGTGAGATCATGACCTGAGCTGAAGCTGGACGCTTAACCAACTGAACCACCAAGGCGCCCCTGTTCATATTTTTAAAGATGTGTACTGAAGTATGCCGGGATAAATGGCAAGATGACTAGAATTTGCTTTAAAATAATTCAGCAAAAATGGAGGAAAAAAGATTTAAAACAAAATTTTGTCAGAACTCTTACATAAGGCAAAATCTTGATAGCTGTGCAATCAGGATTATGAGTACATGGGGGCTTACCCTACTGATTTCTTTACTTTTCTATATGTGTGATGTTTCAAAATAAAAATTTAAAAAAATCTTTTAAGAAGTAGTCTATCATAGCAAAAACAGTAATGGGTATCAAGTCAAAAGATCAAAATTTAAATCTAAACTCTCCCCTGTAATAACAATGTGATTCTGGATGAATCACTGCAGTTTTCTCATTCTTGTGTCCTCACCAGAAAAGTAGCCAGGATTACTGACTTTTTAAATTAAAAGAATCAAGTAATATAACCTATGAAAGCAATTTGTAAACTATGTTAATGATATGCAAATTTTTGGCATTTTAGAGCCACCTGTATAGAAATGGTGACATCACTGGCATATACTCAACACGGACGGCAGTACCTTTCTCAAGAAGGAGTAATTGATCAGATTTCTAATATAATTGTTGGAGCAGATTCAGACCCTTTCTCTAGCTTCTATTTGCCAGGTAAGAAATACTGACTTAATATGAAATATTGAAAATAATGGTGCATGTTTTATGTCTGAGTTATCTCTGACAGGAGAGGCCAGAGATGATTTTCTGTGGAGCAGATCGCTTCATATTTGTTTTTTTAATGATTATTTATATTTTGAGAGAGAAAGGGAAAGACCGTGTGTGAGCGGCGGAGGGACAGAGCGAAACAGAGACCGAATCTGAAGCAGGCTCCAGGCTCTGAGCTGTCAGCACAGAGCCCGATGCAGGGCTCTAACCCCCAAGCTGTGAGATGCTGACCGGAACTGAAGTCCGACGGCTAGCTGACTGAGCCACCTAGGTGCCCCTAGAGCAGATCCCTTTAGATGATGCACATAGCCTCTTCCTGAGGTGGAATATGTTGCCCTGGGAGCCATGGATTGTTGATTCTGATTTTCTGGAAATACCATGCTGTTTAGAGTTAGGATAGTTTCCTTTGAACCTTAGTCAAAAGCAACATAAATAAAAATGCTAACAATGGGATGACTGTTAACATATATTTCTGTAGGGCACGTGGGTGGCTCAGGCAGTTAAATGTCCTACACTTGATCTTGGCTCAGGTAACGATCTCATGGTTAGTGAGACTGAGCCCTGTGTTAGGCTCTGAGCAGACAACACAGAGCCTGCTTGGGATTCTCTCTTTCCCTCTCTCTCTGCTCCTCCCCCACTGCAGCCACTCGTGCACTCTTTCAAAATAAATAACATTTTTAAAAAAACATATATTTTTGGAAATATCTTTAGGATTTGTGAAGTTTTTTGGAAACCTGGCTATCATGGATAGTCCTCAACAGATCTGTGAGCGTTATCCTGTCTTTGTGGAAAAAGTCTTTGAAATGACAGAAAGTCAGGACCCCACCATGATTGGCGTAGCAGTGGACACAGTTGGAATTCTGGGATCCAATGTTGAAGGAAAACAAGTTTTACAGAAAACAGGTTGGTATGACTTACTTTGGCCTTCTTTAGGGATATCTCTGTTTTGGGCAAGAATTTAATATATAAGCTCATTTCCTGATACATTAACTACGTTGTAGAAACTACTCTTAAGATGACAGCCTTTTTACTGTAACCTTGAACTCATCCCTAGAAAGTCTCACAATTATTACTGAATTTTTATTTTTATTTTTTTTTACTGGGCTAGACCAACTACTATGTCCTTTCTACACCTTCTTTGATAGTGTCCAAGGTCCAGAGACCATGGACTAGAGTCCAGAGACCTGGATTCATGTTCCACTCTCAACACTGACTTAGCTTTTGAACATCATACCCTCACTTCATTACTCCAGGTCTTATTTTCCTCCTTCATAAAAAGGATAAACAACTGCCTCTTGGAATTATGAATATTTAATGAAAACACCCATTTGTTTTATATTTGTAATGTCCAGGAAGAAAAGAAACAAAAATTTGTTTCCAATTTTATGTTAAGAATGATACTTATAAGGCACATCTGTGAGTAACTTATTTATTTTTTTTTATTTTTTAATCTTTATGGAATCTTTATTTAAATATAGTTTATTGTCAAGTTAGCTAACATACAGTGTGTACAGTGCGTTCTTGGCTTTGGGAGTAGATTCCCATCACTCATTGCCTACATACATCTGTGAGTAATTTAAAGAACTGTGAATTCTATACAGAAGCTAATATGGGCACAGTTAAAACCCTTACAGAGTATATGTTGAAAATTAATGTGCTGCTGTCTATCATAGTTGGTGCCCTTATTAATATACTTTTGTAAGTGCTTTTATATATGACATGTAAATCTTATACAGTCCTGTAAAGAACTTATTATGCATTCTCATTTTACAGATAAGGTAGCTAAAGCTCAGAGAAGTTAAAATTGTTTTAGAGCTTACAGACTGTGGATTTGCTACCCAAATCTAAGTCCTTTAATTCCAAAACTTCTCTACTTTGACTTTTTTTATATGTTGTATTGCATATGAATGTGTTTTTGGCCTGTTACTTGATCTTTGACTACATGTTTTTTGTTTTTTAATTTTTAATTTATTTTGAGAGAGAGAGCACAGGAGGGGCAGAGATAGAGAATTCCAAGCAGGCTCCACACCACCAGCACAGAGCCCACTGTGGGGCTTGAACTCACAAACTGTGAGATCATGACCTGAGCTGAAGTCACTTACCCGTCTGAGCCGCCCAAGTGCGCCATCTGACTATATGTTGAATTTTGTGTTGGTTTAGATTGGTAGATGTCATAGTATATGAAAGCATACTTAAAAAATTTTTTTTATGCTTTTTTAATTTATTTTTTAGAGACAGAGAGAGACATCACAAGCAGGGGAGGGTCAGAGAAAAAGGGAGACACAGAATCCGAAGCAGGCTCCAGGCTCTGAGCTAGCTGACAGCACAGAGCCCAATGCGGGGCTTGAACCACTGAACCGGGAGATCATGACCTGAGCCAAAATCAGACACTTACCTGACTGAGCCACCCAGGCACCCCGAAAGCATACTTTTAAAAAGTCTCATTGTTCACTTCACACTCATTAGGATGCTATAATGACAGAAAAATGACAAAAATAAAAAGTGTTGACAAGGATGTAGAGAAATTGGGACCCTGGTACATATTTGGTGGGAATGTAAAATGGTACAGCTGCTGTGGAAAACATTATGGTGGTTCCTCAAAAAATTCTACATAGCATTACCATATGGTCCAGCAAACTCATTTCTAGATATACATGCAAAAGGATTGAAAGAAGGGACTCAAAAGATATTTGTACAGCTGTATTCGTAACATTATTCACCATAGCTAAAAAGAGTAGAAACAATCCAAATGTTCATTGATCAACAAGATGTGGCATATCATACAATGAAATATCCAACCTTTAAAGGGAAATTAAATTCTCGGGGCATCTGGGTAGCTTAGTCTGTCATGATCTTGCCCCACATGAGGCTCTGTGCTGACGGCTCAGAGCCTAGCGCCTCCTTAGGATTCTGTGTCTCCCTCTCCCTCTCTGCCCTATCCCCCTGCCATCTTTCTCACAAATAAATAAACACGAAAAAAAAAATACTAAAAAAAAAAGGAAATTCTCATCCATGTTGTAACATGTAGAGACCTTGAAGACCTGCTAAGTGCAATAAGCCAGACTCAAAAAGACAAATATTATATGAATCTACTTATATGAGGTACTTAGAGTAGTCGAATATACAAAAACAGAAAGTGAAATACTAGTTATCAGGAGATGGACGTAGGCAACATGGAGAGTTACTGCTTAATGAGTAGAGTTTCAGTTTGAAATGAAAAAGTTCTGCAGATGGATAGTGATGATGTTTGCACAACAATATGATCATACTTAATGCCACAGACCTATATACTTAAAAACAATTAAGATGATAAGTTTTATATTATGTGTATTTTAACACAGTAAAAAATATTTGTTTCTTTCAAAGGAACTCGCTTTGAACGCTTGCTCATGAAAATAGGATATCAAGCAAAGAATGCCTCAACAGAGCTCAAAGTTAGGTGTTTGGATGCAATTTCATCTATATTTTATATACCAGTAAGTACATTGGGAAATTAATGAAGGACAGTAGGACATGTGTGGGACAATAAGTCTATATAAGTCAACATAATACTAGTTAACTTAATATAAATATTATTCAACTTTTAGTAAAAGAAGATAATCCTCACTATGTTGCTAGTGACATTTTCTAAGGTAAAGTGGAGTCATCCAGTATTAGAACTGGAGAGAGCTGGGTGCCTGGGTGCCTCATTCGATTAAGCGTTTGATTTTGGGTCAGGTCATGATCTCACAGATGGTAGGTTTGAGCCCTGCACTGGGCCCTGTGCTGACAGCTCAGAGCCTAGAGCCTGCTTCAGATCCTGTGTCTCCCTCTCTCTCTCTGCCCCTCCCCTGCTCATGGTTGGTCTCTCTCTCTCTCAAAAATGAATAAACATTAAAAAAAATTTTTTTTAAACAACTGGAGAGAGGACCCTAGAGATTGCCTAATCAACCCCATCAGAAAACAAAACAGAATCGAGGAAGTTTGAGCTGGGTTTGGAAATGAGTGCTGCAGACTTAGAGACACCTAGCAGACGAATGACAGAGTGCCCTCAGAACCCAGCTTTCCTGACTTCCAAAGGCTTGAGATTTTCCCTTTCTGTCCTGTAGCCTGAGCAACAGACTGATGACCTCCTGAGGATGACAGAATCCTGGTTTTCTTCTTTATCTCGGGATCCGCTGGAGCTCTTCCGTAGCATCAGTAATCAGCCCTTCCCTGAGCTGCACTGTGCTGCCTTAAAAGTGTTCACGGTAGGCACCCTCGTCTTGTCACTGGGCCTGCTGGGACTAGGCTGGTTCAACACACGAGTACTTGCGGTGAGCCGGTGCCTCTGTCTTACCCTGGGGACAGGCAAGTGTGTAGTGCGGTTTCTGCCCTCTGCTATTAGTGTAAACTAACGAGGGAGACAGACGTGTAAACAGATGGTTTCAGCTCAGGGTCTTAGGTGTTGTGGCAGAAGTTTCAACAGGATTCTACAGGATCGCAGAATTAATTCCAGATTCCTGACTTGCCATCAAACTAGCCTTCTGTTGACCCAGCCCTAGTCTTCTTCCTGAGCCTTATTTCCCGCCATTCCCCTTCTGGCACCTAATGCTCTAATGATACCAAACTGCTTGCTTCGTATCTCTGGACCTTTATGTGCCCTCTGCATTCAATGCTCTTCCCCAACTGTGCTTGGTGACCTCTCACTCATTCCTGAAGGACTAGCTCAGTGTCTCTTCAGCGAGCTTTGCCCAAACCCACAGGGTTCAAGTAAGCAGTGTCAGCTCCCGTGAAAGTTGTTTATTCATTATTTTAAAATTTAGAAGGGGCACCTGGGCGGCTCAGTCAGTTAAGCGTCTGACTTCAGCTCAGGTCATGATCTCATAGTTTGTGGGCTCAAGCCCCGCGTCGGGCTCTGTGCTGACAGCTCAGAGCCTGGAGCCTGCTTCAGATTCTGTGTCTCCCTCTCTCTCTGCCCCTCCCTAACTCTCGCTCTGTTTCTGTCTCAATAATAAATAAACTAAAAAAAATTTTTTAATAAATAAAATTTGGAAAAGATCACGAAGTGGAAAATTTTTTAAATCACTTAAAGCCAGACATGTTTTATATATTTCCTTTTAATACTAGTGTTAGTGTTCATTTTACTTATCTTTTTTTGGTGAAATATTTCAGATACCAGTTAATACTTTCCTACCTCTGTCAGTCTCCTTCCCCTTCCTTCCTCTCACTGTAATCACTGTCCTGAATTCGGGGTTTACAATCCTATACATGATTTTATACTTTTACTACATATATGTGTATCCTTAAACAAATTACAGTATTTTGCATATTCTTAAATTTTGTAAATGGTATCATGTTGTTTATATCCCTCTGCAATTTGCTTCTTTTCTTCCACATTCTGTTTGTAGGGGTTGTCTATGTCAAAAGTGGCAATTAGAAAGTCATTGTTTCATTGTACAGCGACAGTAAATCATTCTCTTGTCTATGAAGAGTTCAGTGGTTCTCTATAACAAATGGTCCTATAATGAACATTCTCAAAATGTCGTCTTGTGCACAAGTGTGCAAGTTTCTTCAGGATGGTCTTCTCCGGCGTTTGTTTTTATGTTTCTACTGTTGTGATGATGCCAGGAATATAATTTAGATCTACTTTTTTCATGTCATGGATTTATTTATTCTTTATAGAAATTACTCTTAATGTTTATTTAATTTTTTCTTGCTAGATACCAAAATTTACTCACCCACCCACCATTAAATATTTATAACTTTCACACCATGATAACCATCTTTATGTACAAAGCTTTTTAATATTTGGATTATTTTCTTAAGTTAGATTTTCAGGAGGGAATTTTCTTTGGTAAAATGTACCATTTTTCAGGTTCATGTTGCCACATATCACGTATTAAGGCTCAGAGGAGTTGTGTTCTTTCTACCTTCCATTTTAGGCCATCGCAAATCAACCCTGGGCCCAGAAACTTATGTTTAATAGTCCAGGGTTTGTGGAATATGTGATGGACCGATCTGTGGAGCATGACAAAGCTTCAAAGGATGCCAAATATGAACTGGTTAAAGCACTTGCCAATTCTAAGACAGTTGCAGAAATCTTCGGGAACCCAAATTATTTGAGGCTCAGAACTTACCTGAGTGAAGGTCCGTACTATGTGAAACCTATTTCCACAACAGCCGTGGAAGGAGCTGAATGATTTCTTCCAGAGGGTAGAGCAGTTTTTGACCAAAAAAACTTCTAAGGCATTTGACTTCACCGATGTTTTACAAAGCAGAGTCTTCCCTTCCCCCAGAATTATCATGGAGTGTCTAATGTAACTTTATCATCTACATTTGTGATGTTTCTACCTTGAAATACAGTGTGGAACCAGGAAAGCAGGCGAACTTGATCATAATTGCACCAGGTGTTTTTCAGGTTTCTTTGTCTGCCTTCGTCTTTCCAAGAAGATGGAAGTTTTGTTCTCTCAGAAAATTTTCATGGACTTACCCACTGTCTTATTTAAAATTGTGCTTCAAATAGAATGGAACCAACTTGTTTCTGAATTTTTCTTCACCACCTTTTTTTGGTGGTGGTGGGGAGTCCTATTCCCCCTTCTGATTCCATTTGCAAAGTCTTGGATATACAGATTCTTTGAAAAACAATATAGAATTTTGAAAGTATGCTCTCCATACTAAGAATAAATGCTTTTAATAAGGTGTCTCTGGATTGTTTTGTTACTGTTATTCCTTCGTGGACAATAAATAAATCTTGTAAAAACAGTTCTAGTGTTCTTTGATTTGTTGTTTTTGTTGTTGTTGTTGTTGATCATTGAATTTTACTGGAGGAGTAATGTTAAGGGAGGAGGAGTGGTAACATTCCTAAAATAGAAAGATTCCCCAAACTCTTGTCTTACTTATTGGTGGGCCATTATTGTTGAGGGTTTTGCTTTTAATTTCTCAGATCCATCAAGTCAGTTACTGAATTGATCAGAGAGAGAAATACTGACTCCTAATAACCAGAGTCAGATGGCAGCTACTATATATAAACCAGGATGCCATCTCATTGATTAACAAAGGATGCACTTTCTTTTCATTGACCAAAAAAATGTGCCCACCTCTTTCCAGTGCACTGCTTTCTAATCAGAAGAGAACCCTGTGCACCAGTCCTCAGTCACAGGCCTCTGCGTGAGTGTGACCGTTTGGAATCCAGAGATCAGCTTCCTGTAAGCCACGGTGATGTTGATAAACCATCCCTGCTCTGTAACAAAATGGTCCCCAGATTAGTCATCTCACATTGATCAAACTGTGAGGAAGTTCCACCGCCTCTGCGATCCCTCTGTGGGTCTTTCTCTTTGTTTCCATACGAATTCTTTCTCTACAGCCAATACCACTAATTAGGCTACAGCAAAGCCTTTCCTGGCCTGAGAAACAGTCTGTCTCTTTAAGGTGACTTTGTTTAATCTCATTCATGATGTTGGTTTTATTCATTTGACATCAGAGTTCAGAGAGTTGCCCTCTCCTATGTGTGGCCTACACACACATTCTGTGACTTCTAAGATTAAATAAAATTTGAAAATTATTATTTTATGTCACATTTAGTAAATAAACACTATTGACTGCTTATTATGTGCATGGCATTGGGAAAAAGTGGTAGACATTGTCCCAAGTGCTAAGTCCATCTCGTTCATGTTTTTACATCTGTATTTCACAGACGAGGAAGCGCGGGGTTAGAGAAGTTAAGTAGCTTATCTCCAAATCACACAGGTAGCAAGTGACTAATAGAGGAGGAAAATAGAAACACATTTCTATTCGAAATAGAAATAGAACATTAGCGTATAGTAAGCACAAGAATAGAGAAAAACAGGAAACACCTACCATAGACTTGAAGGAAGATTTTTCAGAGAAGGAAACACCTGAAACTCGAAGAACCAGTAGGAGACAGTCAAGTGAAAAATAAAGGAGAGTAGCAGGGCAAGCAGAGGGACAGACATGAAAACAGGAAACATTTGGGGGAACTACAAGGCGATATGGCCAAAGCCTGGAACTTAAAAGGGGAAAATTATACAATTCTTGATCGTTATTACTAATGGTAGCTACTGTTTCTTAAAGATTGCACGTTCCAGAGCCAGAATGTTAACCTGGCTTCCTGGTGGCTAGTCAAATGCTTTACTTGATTCTGTTTTGAAGATAATAGCAAACAAATGTGTGTCGAGCATTGTTCTAAAAGCTTTTCATCTATTAACTCATGTTGCTATCTTTCCTCTCCCAGGAATAAAGTACTGTTATTAACCCTGTTTACACATGAGTCCGAGGCAAAGCAAAGCTAAGGAACTTGTTCAAGATCACACAGCACATAAGTGGTGCCAAGATTTGGACCTAAGCTCCTTAATTCAGAACATGTTTTTAAATGCCACCTCTTCCTCTTATTGGACATTTTCTGTGGGCCAAATCCAATGCTGGATGCTTGACATATCTCATGTAGGTCACAAGTCCTACAAGGCTGATTCTGTACACCGACTGAGGTGCAGCATATTTTAGTAACAGATCCAGAAATATGATCTAATAAGTATCATGGCAAGGATTTGGGAACACCTAAAATCCCAAGGACCCCAGAATGGGAACATGGATCTAGTGCACAAGAGAAATCTTAAAGTGTGCTGTGAGTTGAATTGTGTCCCCAAAGAAGAAAATGTTGAAATCCTAACCCCTGATTCTTATAAATGTGACCTTATTTTGAAACAGAGTTTTTGCTGATATAATCAAGTTAGGATAGGGTCATTTGGGTCTGAATCCAATGACCGCTGTCCTTAGAAGAACAGGAAAATTTGGACACAGCACAGAGAAGAGATTCTATATAGTCACAGACACACGGGAGAAGGCCACGTGTGCAGATGGAGGCAGAGACTAAAGTGATCTATCTGCAAGCCAGAGAATGCTAAGCAAGGCTTCCAACCACTAGAAGGGAAAAGAGACAAGGAAGGATTCTTCCTCATAGGCTTCACAGAGAGCAGGGTCCTGTCAACACCTTGATTTCGGACATCTAGTCTTTAAAGCTACAACAAATAGGGATGCCTGGGTGGCTCAGGTCATGATCACACCGCTCATGAGTTTGAGCCCTATGTCAGGGTCTGTGCTGATATTGCAGAGCCTGGATGGAGCCTGCTTCAGTTTGTGTCTCCCTCTCTCTCTGCCCCTCCTTTTACTCTCACTCTTACACTCACTCTCTCTCTCTCTTTCAAAAATAAATTTTAAAAACTTTTAATAAAAAAAGGAAAACTAGAACAAATAAATATCCATTGTTTTAAGTCACCAAGTGTGTGGTACTTTTTTTACAGCATTTCTAGGAAACAGGCAGAGGATGCACATTAGCAGGGAATGTGAATGTGTAGCATCCCGTCTGTAAAGCACTGACTAATTAGGACTTGATGAAAATTGCTGTGCAAAGAGTTAGTGATCTAAGTCTTTAGTATGGTTTAAGTTAACATATACTTTGTGGTTCACACTTTTAAATTAAATGTAATTCCGCTACCCAATTACTAAAATGCTTCTTGCTTACATACAAGATGACGATTTTGTTCAACAAATTCCTTAGTGTTTGCCTTTAATTCTCAGCATTTGCAAAAATCAGTTGCCATTGCTATTGCTGGATCATGACAGTTCCACAGAATATGATTTTTATAAATTTACTAACTGTAAAGAGAAACAAGACTTTGGGTTATAATTAAATTGAATGTTCTTCCTTTTTTGGATAGAAGGTTTTATTTTGAAAAAAATGCTATCTCAACTTAAATTTCATAAAATGAAATCTCAATATGATGTACATAGGAGCATTAACAACATTTTGCAACTCGCTAAGAGAAACTACAAAAACACAAGGAAAGAGTGATGCTTTCTATAACAAGGTATGAGAACAAATTTAAATTTGTTTTAAAAGAACGTACATATTTAAATTTTAATTTTTTAAATTTAAATTTAAGAACAAATTTAAAAAGAACAAATCTATAAGAAAAATCAAAAAAAAAAAAACCACCCTAATCACTCAAATACATGCCATTGTTTTTTATGGTACCCATGTGAAAACGTTTAAGGGTGTCAAAATATGTCAGAAGTTTGCAGGAAATGAGCCCATAGTAAGTCTCAAACAGGGTACATTCTTTCCCACCGCTAATTTCCTTCCATGCCAGGGGCATTTCAACGCCAGTAGTTTCTAAGGATGTAAAAATGAACTTATAGCAACATCTGTTGTATCTGATGTGCCTTTTCCCAGAAAACCTTGAGCTGTGGATGGGTATAAGGCCAATAGATTTTGCACAAATCCCTACAAATGCATCAGCAGGAACCATAATGGGTACTTCTTTGAAAACCACATACATCATCCGAGCCACATCTTGGGACATAATAAAGGCCTTGCCACTGCAGTAATCTGGGTAGTACTTTTCCGGGTATTCACTAAAAGGGACAAATTCTTGACTATTAGGATCCCTGTTGGGTGTATCTTGATGGATAACTCTTCCTACATAGATATCCTCCAGGTGTTCTTTCAGATTGAGAAGATAGTCTACCAAACTTGGTACATTGACAAACATCTCTTCATCAACCTTAAGAATGAATAGGGCATTAGGGCAGAAAGTCACAGCCCACTGTGTCATCATGATGATCTTCAGGGTTTGGTTCCCAGCACTGTCCAAGAAGATTCCTTGAATTATATCATTATTCTTCTGGGACTCTTTGTCTATATCTTGCTGGTTAGTTACCAAAATGGGCATTCCCAAAGCAAAGAGTGTGAGAATGTGGTGTCCTTGGACACTGGTCACATTACCCCAGGTTTTCCTGATGAGGTCCCTCCTTGTTCCATTTCCTGGGTGACTGAAGATAAGAGAGAGTAAAAATATATTCTTCTCTTTACACAGCTCTGACTGGCTCAGGATATAATACTTGGAAAGATTACTTCTTAGGGGCTCCATGTTCAATTTTCTTGCCTTCTCCTTAATTTCAAGAACTTTCATATCTACGTAAGGCAAAGCATGCAGAAAGTATTCTTCCACAAAATCAGCTCCAAAAAGCAAGGCATGAAATAGGATAACATTAAATAGAATGAAACACCACTGGTGAGTCCGAAGTCTGCAGAATGTCACCTAAATAAGAAGAAAACACCTGTTCATTCAAGTTCATCTTCATTCTTGTTTTTACCCCCACTGAATGCTTTCCATACTTCTTACAGCACTTAGAACTACACTCTTTTAAGTGTTTCTCATTTATTTTTGTTCTCTGTCTCTCCAACTAGATCATGGTCTCCTGGACAGCTGGCAGAGAAGAGATAGCTCTCTCTTCTCCAGTGCTGCGGAGTTCAGTATTTGGCATTAAGTAGAAACTCAATGTTAGTTGGTTGTTTTCTTGCTTGTTTGGATGAAAGCCTACATACTATATGCACTGCACTGTGTTAGACATTGGAGAAGCAAAGAAGAACCAGGCATAGACATATGGATATAAAGTAACAAGTAGCATTATTGTGCTAAAAGCCTACAGCAAAATATATGATGTTTTTTCTGGAAGTAAAGCACTTGGATCAGTTTCTTCTCTAATTACAAAGGTCAAGGGATATTTTTCCATGAAGTAGTTGCTTTTGTTGGCCAGGGAACAATGGCTACTATCAAACATTTACATCCTTCTAGTATGACCTTCCAATTTAATCTGATACTGAATTCTGACATTGTCTGTTTTAGTGATGTCCCCTAATCCATCTGTCAATATGGGCAAATTCCTGCTAATTGCATAGCACCCCTTCAGAGATCTAGGATGGCTCTGGGCCAAGCTTACTCCACGTCATCAAAGAAGATGGAAACTTTCCATCTGGAAGGGCATATACAGTATCATAATATAACAGAGCAAGGGAACATTAAAGGAATTAAATTTCTATTGGAGCTTCGATTGACAAAGCCTCCCATAATAATAGTTACCTCTTACTGAGCACTTGCAGTGTGTCAGGCGCTGTGCTAAGTACTTTGAATGACCTAACTCACTTAGACTTGGTAATGTCCCTTTCATATAGGTTATTTCCAAAATTAAGGTGAGGATCCAAGCTTAGCAACTTGCTGAAGATCATCTTAGTGAGTAAGGGCATGTAGTAGGGTCATACTTTGAACTCAAGTCTGGGCGATTCCAAAGCTTAACCACTGAGAATCCTGACCCCATCTTTTCCTTTTCTATATCTACCGAATAGGCAAAAACACAAAAAATAAAAAACTCCTGCAATTATAATCTGAACTCCATTCCATTTTCTCAATGCTGACGATGTGCACATAGAAGAAACTTCAGCTTTCTCAAAGCCTATTTTAATAGATAACAAATGCTTCAAAGATTTAAGAAACTTACCTGCATGTTGTCTGTGAAGAGTTTCAGGACTTTGGAAATTACTGAATCCAGATGCCAAAATTATGTCCAAATGTAGCTCAGCATCATTCCAGTCTAACAGCAATTGAAGTAAAGTACTTTGTGTCTGAGACTTTAAGGATAAAGTTTCTTCCTAATCAACTTGAGCTTTTGTTCCAGAATACCTGCTGGCTCCATAGGGAAGCAAGTGCAGATTATGTTACAGTGAGAGTGAATCCAGAGCAAAGAATGGAGAACACAAACCTGTTCAAACTCTTCCAACCTTGTGTACGTTGTGAAAATGACCCATCGCCGGAATGCTGAATTCCTAGTGAAGAGTGTGGGAGTTGAAAGAGCAGTTCACCTACATCACCTCTTATACATCATCACGCAAGGAGAAATGTCATATAGTATGTTTTGGAGTGCTCCCAAGAAACTAAACAATTGGGATAGTTCCTGATCCATTTTATATGCACGTGCAAGACATTACTAAACATCAAGGAATACACGTCATCCCTAATGGATGCATTTTTTTCCCTCTCCAAAGAAACATCATCTGAGAGGTTTGGTTTATGTCTTATTGGGAAATTTTTGAATTCCTAGTTATAGGCTATGCAAGAACTTTACTAAATTAATTATATGTCACACCAACTATCTATCCCAGCATTTTTTTAACTTTTAAAAAAATGTTTATTTATTTTAGGGAGATAGAGACAGAGCGCAAGCAGGGGAGGGGCAGAGAGAGGGGGTGACACAGAATCCAAGCAGGCTCCAGGCTTTGAGTGGTCAGTGCAGTCAGCACAGAGCCCGATGTGGTGCCCAAACCCACAAACCGTGAGATCAGGACCTGAGCGGAAGTCGGACGCTCAATCAACTGAGCCATCCAGGTACCCCATCCCGGCATTTTTTATCTCAAAGTGGAAAACAACACACAGTCCATTTTAGCCAGAACTGAAGGAACTAAGCTTTTGATATTTGTTGTTTCCCTGGGGCATGAATGTATAGAAATTATTCCAAACACTGTTTCTACCAGCAAGTTTAAGAAAAGAAACATTAAGCATATTTTCATGTTCCTGTCACATCAGAAGTTGTATTGAGCAGTAGTATTGAGCATTGTTTTCAGGCAGGGCTGAACTATCTTTGTCTTTTCACATGTTGATGTTCCTGCCTGCCATTCACAGCATTTTTTGGTAATTGTTTGGCTAGGAAAAATTTCAATGTTTGCTCAACCATTTGTCATGCAACCTTGGAAATTTTTACAAAGTGGGAAAGTCTAACCTAAAAAAAAAAATCATATGAAAGGAAATTTTTATGCATTCTAAGTTGAACAACTAAATACAAATCCTATTTTGCAATTTTCATTTCTTAGAGCTATAAATTTTGCTCCTAGATCTCCTTTTGGCTTCAACTTAGACAATTTGATTTCGTTGTTCATAGAAGGTCTAACAACATTGCCTCTGGGGCAGCTGTCCGGAATTTTAAGTTTGACTCATCAAACTCCTACCACATTGGGGTTGAGACTGTTTGCTGCAAATAGATAGTGGGGGCTTGTTTTTCTTAATTTCCTTGGTACTGCCTTGCCTTTCATAGAGGTTATCTGATCTGTGTACCCATGTCTTCCTAAAATTTCTTGTAATGTTGTCATCAGTCACTGTTTGGCTTAGAAGTCTACAGAGGTTTTCTGTTGACTATAGAATCAAATTTGCTTTTATGAAGACGGACTTTCAAGATACCATACCTGGCTTCTACCTCATATAATTAAATGTTTATTTCCTATGTTTCAAGTGCACTAGATAGAGTCAGGATGCTTGGCGCCTTGTCCATTCTCTACCACTAACTGGATATGTGACTGTCTTAGTGTCTATATTGCACATTCTATTTCTTGTACCAATCTGTCCAATAGGGTAGCCATTTAGCTACATGTGGCTATTTATATTTAAATTAATTAAAATTATATTTTCTCAGTCAGGTCAAGCATTTTCAAGTGTTCAGTAGTCACAAGAGGCTAGTGGCTGCCTTATTAGACAATGGGAATAGAGGACAAAATTGCTGAAAGTCCTATTGGAAGGTGCTGGTATGATAGTGTGCTTATGGCTTATGAGCCCTTATGGAGAGACAAGGAGAATTTATGCTCTTGAAGGGGGCCTGGGTTGAAATCCTAGGATAGCCGGTTACTATACAGGATGCTTAACCCTCTTTTGACCCGGGTTTCCTCATCTCTAAAAACAAAGCTAATAATAGTAATTACTATGTAGGGCTACTGTGGGAATCGAGGTCAGTAACACAAAGTGATCAGGAGAGTGCCTGGCATACAGGAAGCATAGAAATTTTGTTCTTTGATGTTTAAAGATTTATGCGTCATTTTTCAGTCCTCAGAAGGATCACATGAGTAAGTACTATAACTGCTATGCAGAAGAAGAAAATAAATCCAGAGAGGTTAAGTAAGTAGGCCAGAGGCACAGCCGGAGTGTAAGAGCTGGGATTTGAATTTAGATCACCGAATTCGGTTCTTTCGTTTACCAATCTCCTAACTTGCTTTATTTTTCTCCTTAGCACTTGCTAAGACTTGCACCATGCCTTGCTTAGTTACTTATCTGTCGGCCTCCCCCGCTAGGTTAGAAGTCCCAGGCGGTCGGGTATTTTTGTACTTTTTGCTCACTAAACCCTATCTCTTAGAACAGTGTTTGGGACATGCATGATAGATGGCTCAATGGGTTGTTTCGCTTTGGACACGTCTCTGAAATTTTCCTGCCTCTCCTCCGTAAAGTGAGGATAAGAAGCGCCACAGTTTGTGCAAGGTCAGATCGGATGAAGGACATAAAGGCGCCGGACAAATTCTGATACACAAAACGGAAATAAGTTGAGGACGAAGCGCCACAGGTGAGCCACAGTGCGCATGCTTCTCCTACCCGCCCCCCCCCCGCCCGCCCCAGCGCTCTCCTCCGCCCGCCCGCTTCCCCCTCGAGGCCGGGGCCGGAAGTGCACCCGCGTCCGCCGGGCGCCGCGGGCGGAGGGACGCGCGGAGATGACGCAGGCAGCACCGGAAGCCGCTCCCCTGTGAGGTTGCAGACCCCGAGCGGCGGCCGCTGGTCCAGGTCTGTATGTGAGGCGGGGCCGGGCCGGGGAGGGGGGGTTCCCGGGCGCCCGCTTCTCTGCTGACCAGCGGCGCCTCGGGCCGTTTGTCTTTCTCTCTGTGCAGGCGCCATGGCTGCGGAGCGGACCCGGCCGCTGCGAGGCTCTGGCGGCCCGAACGCGCCTAGTCGGTGTGAGCCCGGCGCGAGGTCCCGGGCCCCGGGGCACTCGCTCAGGTCAGTGCTGCGCGGAACACGACTCTGGGAGCCGGGGACCTGGGAGCGACGAACGGGCTGAAGGGATCTGGAGTTGATTATAGGGATGGGAAAATTGAGTCTCGGAGTTACTGCCTCTTAGTTCTCAGCTTCCTTAGCTGCGAAGTGAGTTCACAATGGTGCCCAGGGCTGCCATGACTTTGAACGATGATGAAGTGTGGAGAGGTGGTTTGTGAAGTTCAGAGTGCTGTGTGACTGTGAGGGACTGCGCCCTAGTTGTGGGTATGCCTTGGAAACAGGTGTGTATGCGGGGAGGGGGAGGGCGCTTGAACTTCCGATAACCGCGTTCATACTTAATAATGGGAACTGGCGTTTCTTGGCGGCTTACCGCGCGTAGGGTGCTGTGCTAAACGCTTGACGTGCATTATCCGGTTTAATCCTCACGAAACCCCCTGCAAGGATTGTTGTTCCGCGGTTGCATTTTACAGGTGAAGGGCTGTACTTGAGATCGGTAACGTGATTTCCCCCGGGGGTCACTCGGCAAAAGTGGCATTGCAGAGCCTGTATTTTACAAACGCTGTTGGTATTCTTTCCGAGCTGTTTTTTATTCATCTTAAAACGAAAGACGGGCTTTAAATACATAGTGTCTTCACATGGGTTTAAATTCAAAAAAGGGCTCCTCCCGCCTATTCCTCAGCTCTCCAGTTTTCTCTGGAGGCAGCCAGTATTACCAGCTTCTTGACTTTTCCAGAGATCTCTTAGGCGTGTGTAGGTTTATGAATCTAGATACACGTTTTCAAAACCTCTGTACTGTAACGGCTGATGATGCTTGATAAGAAACCAGGGAAGAGGACACCTCGGGCTTCCCGACAGCAGATGTCTTGTTTTCTGTCTTAAACTAGGCCAGGTCCTGGTGGAGGAGAGAACGTGAATGTGTGATGTTTTATCCAGAATGTCTATCTCTAAGAAGACCTGGGGATATAGGTTTTGTTTTGATTGTGATGGTGGGGGGGGGGGTGCTGGGTAACGTGTTAAGCTGCTGCTTCCTCTAGGACCCTGGGAAAGTCAGTCTACTTCTTGGGCCATAAATTTCCTCATTTATTAGTACAGGGCTATAGTACTGATACTTTCTGTGAACAAATGAGAGTTGCCAGAGGGAAACTAGGGAGTTGATGGTAGAACCAGAGACCAAACCCAGGCCTCCCGGCTGGCTTCCAACTTAGGAGTCTTTATCACATCCATTTCGGAGCTTTGTGATTGTTAATATTGAGGGCAGAAGGGCAAGTTTAATGTTTAATCTGAAGCGGGGAGGGGAAAGGGCAAGACAGCATGGAGTGTGGGTAGAGACAAAAATGCACCTAGCAGGAAATTCTAGCCCCAAGTCAATAACTGCCCTTAATTATAAAAGTAACCCCAGTAAGTTTGAGCCCTTGAGTTTTTCTTCCAGGTATTTGAGCCAATTTAAGGGAAAGTTTATGATAAGGATCATAGGGTTGAAAGGGTTGTTAGGAGTCCTGTCTGTTTCAGCCTTGGGGCTGCCATAAGCTTTTCTGGCAGGTATTCCTAGTAATAAAACTCACAAAAGCACCATCCCTGCCCAGTTTTGGAGTTTCACAACCCTTAAAGAGAGTGATAGCTTCCACTTTATAGATAGAACTGCAGTTTAGAAGTTGGTCAGAGATGCCCGGGATCACGCAGGAAGTGGCTGAATCGCTGAAAGACTCGACTGATGCTGAAGCGTTTTCCGATGCCTCATTCTGCCTCTGTTTCTAAGTGTCCCTGACTTTCCCAGTAATGGGAAGCTCACCATGCTGGAGGCAGTCACTACATTACTGGAAAAGCTCCTGATAATTTTATTTTATTTTATTTTTTTCTCCATAATATTTTATTGTCAAATTGTTTTCCATACAACACCCAGTGCTCTTCCCCTCAAGTGCCCACCACCATCACCACCACCTGTCTTCCCCCCCCTCCCCCCCAACCCTCAGTTCATTCTCAGCTTTCAATAGTCCTGATAATTTTAAAGTTCCTCTTAAGAGGGGAGCCTGAGTGGCTCAGCCAGCGAAGTGTCAGGGTTCTGAGTTCAAGCCTCTCTAGTTAGGCTCCATGCTGGGCGTGAAGCCTAATTAAAAAAATAAATACAATAAAAGCTCCTCCTCATGTTGAATTGAAATCCTGCTTTCTGAAGTTTTCCCCTGGGGGCCTTGTGCTGCCAGGACGTGATATTCCTAGAGTCTCTCTAAAACAGTTCATTTTAGACCTGTGACCTTAAAGTTCCCTCCAAAGTCCGTTGTTTTTAGTTGTTGTTGTTGTTTTAATTAGGAAAATAAAGACCAGTGTTTTAAAATAGTGCAGTATTGAGGAAAAAATTATTATGCGTTAAGAGAATATAAGAATCTCAGAAACGGCTGGGTTTTTTAAAAGTTCTTACTGGAAAGTGTGTCCCATAATCTTCTTTTGTGTCATGAGTACGTTAATTTGGCATGCTGTAAGATGTGTCTTAGTTTTTGTTAATGGTGGGGACCTGATAATGTTTTCATGGGTATTATAAATTTACTTTGTGGTCATTTAAATAAGAATTCAGCGTACATAAGTGTGAACGTTTCTATGATGGATGTGTGATTTCGGGTGTGTGTAGGTGTTGGTGTGATAGAGGAAACCTCCTTCGCGTTTTCACTGTGGAAAATGATTTCCTGGGCACGTGTTTTGGTGTTTGGTTTTAATTGGCCAGTATTAATTAATTAGCTATTGTAAAAATTTATGAGTGTCCACAGAAAAGAGTTGTTTTGCCTTGCTGTGAGTGATTTTTTTTTCCAAGTAAAAAATTTCTGGAACTGTTACCGATAGAATGTTGTTTGGATTCAGAAGGAGTAGGCGTGTTAACTTGTTGATTAAACTTTTGGTGAACTGATTATTTTTTGGCTGACAAGTAAATCCTTAAACTAACAAATCCTGCCTAGCCCAAACTCTGAGGATTCCAGAATATTATTGGTTGCTTTTACTGGTTTTTTTTTTTTTTTTTGTAACATTCTTGGCAAATTTGATATTGGGAAATTAGTGAAAAAGATTTACTGATGAACAAAGTTGAAAGATGAGATCTGGCTTTTGGTGTAGACCTCATCCAGGTGACATACAGGGAAGAAATCTATTTTCCTCTTCCACATTAATTTGGGTATTAATTTTTAAAATTAGTATGACAATCCGGTGGGAAACTTAGTGATCATATTAGAAGGAAAGATTTGTTTTGTAATTATGGAAATGTTTAAACACATGATAGTAAAGAGAATAAGAAACTTCCATATATCCATCATCTGTCACTAACATGTATCAAAATATAGCCAAGCTTGGGAAAGATGATTTTTACTGATTTGCTATATTTTTTGTTTTCTTTTTGTTAGTTTTGTCTTTTAATTATGGAAATGTTTAAACACATGATAATAAAGAATATAAAAAAAACCCATGTATCCATCATCTGTCACTAACATGTATCAACATATAGCCAACCGTGGGAAAGATGATTTTTACTGATTTGCTGTATTTTTTTTTTTTGTTTTCTTTCCGTTAGTTTATTTCCTGTTCTTAAAAGTGGGTTGACACATTGACACAATATGTAATATTGTATACTTGTAAAGGTTTCTTTTTGGTCCAGTTAGTCCTGGAGCAGTGTGTCATTCTTTTAAAGGAAATGGTGGTATAATCAGATAGGTACGGCGTCCCCAGATTTTGTGACCAGGTTGTGATTCTCCTGGTTGTAGCTGTGGTCAGAGACAGTTTGGTGTGATTGGAAGAGTACTCATGGAGGGAGCACTAACCTTCTCTGAGTTGTAACTTCCTCCTCTGCAAAGTAGAGATGATGCTACCTGTTTTTGTTCTGGTTTTTTTTCTTTTCTTTCTTTTCTTTTATTTTTTTGGTGTTTTGGAAGCATTCGGATTACTTATTTGTGCAGGCTTCCTTGACCCTCTTTGCTCTCTGGAACACATGGTTAAGAGTTGTCACCAGATCATTTGAGGCTTATGAAAACTATGTAAGGCTACATAAAGCCTTTGGTAATTCTTGTCCTGATAGTCTGTGGCATAAAGGAAGTAGAAGAACCAGAATACCTGAGCCACATAACTTATAACATCTGCCTATTTTTCTTTCCCAGACCTTTTTTGTCTGAACATTTATTGAGAAGCCAGTAGTCAGTTCTGTGATTTTGATAGCAGGGCAAGCTGTGCCTCGTATGATAACTAATGTTTCCAGTTACTGCTCAAGAGACTTGCCTTCTGACCATTACTGCCTTCTGATTGTCACATGCTGGGGCTTATTTTTGTGATTTTAGTACCCAAATAGAGTGTATTAAGGAAATAGTGTCACGATGGTTTTGATCGGGGGAGGGGAGAGAAGTATATAGAATAAACTGTTTTCCGGAATGAATGAATGAATGCTCTGTAAATCTTTTACTGTGAAGATGCATGTAGCATGTGCTAGGCTTCAAAAGGAGCAAGTCACAACATATCACCGATTTATGTTTCAGAGATCATGATTCACTGAAGTTATGTTTTCTCAGATGTATTTTCTTTTGTGTGCATGGAAGATTTTCAGATACAATGTATTAACTGTAACATTGTAATGTAGTAACTAAACATCAAGTTGTAATGCCAAGTGTTTTACACTAATTTTCATTTGTTAGCAGTCTTGCTTGAATCGTCTTTTTGAGCAGAACTAATACAATATTTTGATGTGCCACAGGTAAATTTTTCCATAACCTTATGGAGAGAAAGGACTTTGAGACATGGCTTGATAACATTTCTGTTACATTTCTTTCTCTGACGGACTTGCAGAAAAATGAAACTCTGGATCACCTGATTAGTCTGAGTGGGGCAGTCCAGCTCAGGCATCTCTCCAATAACCTGGAGACTCTCCTCAAGCGGGACTTCCTCAAACTCCTTCCCCTGGAGCTCAGTTTTTATTTGTTAAAATGGCTCGATCCTCAGACTTTACTCACATGCTGCCTCGTCTCTAAACAGTGGAATAAGGTGATAAGTGCCTGTACAGAGGTGTGGCAGACTGCATGTAAAAATTTGGGCTGGCAGATAGATGATTCTGTTCAGGACGCTTTGCACTGGAAGAAGGTTTATTTGAAGGCTATTTTGAGAATGAAGCAACTGGAGGACCATGAAGCCTTTGAGACCTCATCATTAATTGGACACAGTGCCAGAGTGTATGCACTTTACTACAAAGATGGACTTCTCTGTACAGGTAAGAGACTCTGGAACTGTTTTGTGGTTGTGCATTTCATAGGGTATAGCCTTAGAAACAGAACAGACTACTCCTTAGGCTTGAGGATGGCATGTGTTAATTATATGAGATATCGATAGTGGCATTTCCCCCTCCCTCCATCCCTGAGTAGCTTTACATCCCTTTATCCTCTTTCCCTCTAGGAGACAAATCATTTCTATAGAATTTTATGAGAAGAAGGCTCCAGACATTTTTTCTTTCCTCTTCCCTTCCCTTTCCCTTTTCTTCTTTCTTTCTTTCTTTTTTTTAAATAGGCTCCATGCTCAGCATGGAGCTCAATGTAGGGCTTGAACTCATAAACCCAAGACCAAGACCTGGGCTGAGATCAAGAGTCGGATGCTTAACCAACTGAGCCACCCAGACTCCCCCAGACATTCTTTAAATGGGATGTGAATCAGAAAGCTGTAACTATTTTTTCAGTGCTTTTTCCTCTCATGCACAGTTTTCCATGTTGGTTAAACTTTTTTTTTCTATCAGCAGTGATTTTTGAGGCAAACCCGTGGAAAAGATGATGTCTAGACCCCACAAGTAGTTAGATCATCTTGGAAAAATTACTCACCCTCTCTGTGTTTGTTTCCTTATCTGTAAAATATGGAAAGGGAGGCATTTTTTTTTTCTTGCTGAAATTCCTGTGGACCTAAGAAGAATCAAAAGTTAAGAGTTTGGGCATGGAAACAAAGACAGCTGGATATTTTAGTCCTAAGCAGTTAAGTAACAATGTAACAAATATAATCATTAAAATTTGGAATTATGCAATTCTTCTAATTATAATGGCTTATGTTTCTACATCTAATCAGTGCATATATTTTAGGCAGTGAATTTTGATGGGCATTGTAAATAAGTCCTAGGCAATGTGTAGAATGATTTCAGGCAGTCTTATCAATGATCCCAATGCCTTTTCACTTCCATTGTATGTAACATTTAGGGATCCTTGGTGTTCTTTTTCCATCCAGGATAATTTCTCATAAACATTTGAGTCTTACTAAAGTACATAGTTGCCTTAAAAAAAATTTTTTTTTGTAGTTATTTATTGTTTGACAGAGAGAGAGAGAGAAAGTGAGCAGGGGAAAGGCAGAAAGAGAGGGAGACACAGAATCCGAAGCAGGCTCTGCACTAACAGTGCACTAATATAGGGCTCAAACTCCTGAACTGTGAGATCATGGCCTGAGCCAAAATCAAGAGTCATCCAGGTGCCTCCATAGTTGCTTTTTTTTAGTAGCATATTCTGTTCCTTTGTGTAAAGATACCATCATTATTTAGCCAATTCGATATTAGTGCATATTCATGTTGTTTCTATGAATCCGGAATATTTCTATGAAATATTTATGAATATTTTTGTTTCCTTCCCCCCCCCCCCCCCCCC
>NC_043712.1:13506520-13661581 GCF_006229205.1 Suricata suricatta
TATCATCCATTCTTTTATACTTTGATGTGCTTTCCCAGTTGGGGTGGTGGCTTTTCTGTGTCCTTTTTGCCTAATGATCAATGGCAGGTAGTTTTTGTTTGTTTGTTTGTTTATTTATTTACTTTTATGTTTTTTATTTATTTTTGAGAGACAGAGTGAGGCAGCTCCAGCAGGGGAGGGTCAGAGAGAGAGGGAGACACAGAATCCGAAGCAGGCTTCAGGCTCTGAGCTGTTAGCACAGAGCCCAGCGCGGGGTTCGAACCCATGAACCATGAGATCATGACCTGAGCTGAAGCTGGACGCTTAACCGACTGAGCCAACCAGGTGCCCCGGCAGATAGTTTTAAAAGTTAAGATGCAGTGTTGCCTTTGAGCTTTGTGCTCATTCACACTTAGCCAAATACTGGCAGTTGACTCATTTTCAGAACCATATCCAGCTTTAAAAAAAAAAAAAAACTCATCAAACTTTACTTTTGAAATGCAGTAAAACTTCAGTTAACTTGGAACAGAAGTGAATGGGACACGGTCACTGAATTGTTTAACTACCTGGAGGGTTAATATCTGCAATAACTGTGCACCCAACCCTGCATTTTAAGGTTATTCTCTAGGTGGGTCTATAGTTTGTATTTTTTATTCTGATTAAATTCATCATTTGTGTATTGAAAATTATGCTCTGCTGTGTCTATTGAAAATGATCCAGAAGCATTAGTTTAATTTTTCTAATAGCTGCATCCCTGGGACTATAACTAATGAGAGAAGAATTTGTTATGCAGTTATATGTACCTTTGTTTCATGCTTTTAGCAAAGAGGTACTTATCCGTCTGCTGAGTTCTGAAATGGTAAGAAAGGAAGGTGTTGTGCTTTGTGCTGTTCAGTAGATATTTAGAAAACACTCTGTGAAAGACAGTGTGAGGGCATGTATGGATGCATTAGAATAGTTCTTTGCCCAGAGAATATGCACACTGGAATCAGGAAGGCAGCCTGATTAAGTAAAAGTCTCCCTGTAGACTGTGCTAATGAGGGAACACTTGCCCTTCTGCACAGGGTAGCTGCTGCTCCACCGTCATGAGTTACTGCCGTGTGGGATTTAGGCTCATGGTGGTCAGGTCTGATTTTAAGAGAAGTCCCAAATCTAGATTTTTGTGCGTAATATTCTGATTTTTTTTAAGTGTACTGATTTTTAAGTATTATTTACATTTTTAAAATATGGTTGGGTCATATTTAACCTGCACACTGTCATATTGTGACCTTGGCATATAGTTGAATAAGAAAAGCAACAGCTATAAAAGAGGTGCGGTCAAGTGATATAGTTGAATTGTATGAGGAAAAAAATCAGACTGTTGTTCAAAGGAGGGAGTGGCGTCATCCGTTTGCAAAAATTGAGCAGTGTTTATATTGAATCTTGGAGAATGGGTAGATTTTAGAGAGATGAGAATAAGGACTTTCCAGTAGGAAGATCGGCATTAGCAAAGTATGCAAACGGCTAAGCATGAAGCCTATAGGAGGAAAATAAAAATTTTTTTTATCTGAACTCGGGATATAATTAAGGACTGTATAAGAGAATCTTAGAATATAAGATGAAGAATTGGCTTGAGCTGTATTGTAAAAAACCTTAAATATTGGGAATATGAGTCTGAACAATTTTCTTGAAGCAATAAGAAAAATCTATGAGAGATTTCTGAGCAGAAAAAGGGCCAGGACCAGAGCATTCTGTTCCAAGTAGATCGGTGTTTCTTATTTCTGTCAGGCCCCAGGTCCTCTTTTTGAAACATATTTTACAATATACTCTTACCTTGAAGTGAAATTCATAGAAATAACTTACCTGTACATACACCTATTTCAAAAAAATCAATATAATACCTAGACTCTGATCCAGAGGAGAAATAAGAAGACAGTAATTTAAAATAATGCACATTAAATGTGTTCAAGAACAGCTGTGCCACAAGACGGTAATTAGATGTTTGTACCTGTGTGTGTACTGTCGTCATGAACATGACAGTTGTAAATAGCACAGTGTTGTATTTGTGCCATCAGTGATGTGGTCTCAAGTGGCGAAAAGTTCCCAACAAAGCAAAGTACATTTTTCCTCAGTCTACCTAGTAGTTACACTTGCAGAAGATTCAGAATAAACAGGTCCAAGACTCAAACAACTAAGAATAAGCTTTTCACTTATAAATACCAGGCAGTCAGGCAAAACCTTTAAGAGGTCATGCAGAATACAAGACTATTCTTTTTGTGTGCTGTCCCAAATATTACAGGATGTCTAGCAGTTCTGGTCTTTGCCCAGTAGAGGCTAGTAATGACACCTTCCACCCCTGAAATCATTGTGATGCTTGAAACCATCCCTGCAGATTTCTAAAATGTTCCCTTGGGGGATGACAGTACTTATATGGAGACCCTCTGGCATAGACAAATCTAGAATTTCTAAATCAAAATATTAACTTGTTGCATTTTAGGGTAAGAGTAGATAGATCTAGATTTAGGATAGTAAGCATAGAGGTGTTTTTGTTTTTCTTAAGGGTTTATTTAATAATTTTTTTAACTAAAATTTTTAATGTTTATTTTTGAGAGAGAGAGACAGAGCATGAGCAGGAGAGGCGCCAGAGAGATGGAGACACGGAATCTGAAGCAGGCTTCAGGCTCTGACCTGTCAGCACAGAGCCTGATGAGGGGCTCGGACTCAGGAACCATGAGATCGTGACCTGAGCTGAAGTTGGAGGTTCAACTGACTGAGCCACCCAGGCACCCCAGGGTTTATTTATTTTTGAGAGAGAGGGAGTGTGCCCACGAGTGGGTCAGGGGCAGAGAGGGAAGGAAACAGAGGATCTGGAGCAGCGTTTGTGCTGACAGCAGAGAGCCTGATGCAGGGCTTGAACTCCCAACTACAAGATCATGACATGAGCTGAAGTCGGATGCTTAACTCATTAAGCCACCCAGGTGCCTAAAGGGTAGAGATTTTTTTAAAGGAGGAGTTACATGGAAGAGCAGCCGTTGAAATGGAATTAACGAGATTTAGCAATGGACTGAGTATGTGGCGAGGAAAGAGACAATTTCAAAAATGACTGAGATTTCTGGCTACATGTATACCTGGGAAGGTAGTAGTACTGGTAACAAGAATAGGAAATGAAGGAATGAATTTGAGAGGGTGGAGGGAGTTCAATTTGGAATGAAAAATTTTTAAGTTTTTTTTTTTTTAAAGCTTATTTAGTTTTTTTTTTTAATGTTTTTTATTTATTTTTGAGAGACAGAGAAAGACAGCCTGAGCAGGGGGAGGTCAGAGAGAGAGGGTGGTACAGAATCTGAAGACAGGCTCCAGGCTCTGAGCTAGCTGTCAGCTCAGAGCCTAACGTGGGGCTTGAACCCACAAACTGTGAGATCATGACACTCATCCGACCGAGCCACCATGCACCCCTTCAGAGAGAGTATGAGCAAGGTGGAGCAGAGAGAGAGGGAGACAGAGAATTCCAAGCAGGCTCCAGACTGTCAGTGTAGAGCCTGATGTGGGGCTCAAACTCAGGAACCCCAAGTGACATCATGACCTGAGCTGACATTGAGTCAGATGCTTAACTGACTGAGCCACCCAGGTTCTCCTGGAATGAACATTAATGCAGTTGGATGTGAGTGGAGATTCCCCCAAGGGTCTGGAAATGCAGCATCAGAGCTTTGGGGAGTAGCTTAGGGTCAGAGCAAAAGGTTGAGGAGCTAGTGACATGACAGCTGTGCCTGTAACAGTGAAATTTTAAAAGGAAATGGAGTGGAAAAAGAATAGAGCCTAGGATGGATCCTTGAAGAATGTACGTAGGGAAGAGGTAAAGAAGCAGAATGGTGACGAAGAGTTTCAAGGAGGACAGTGAAAATTACCTGTATTAAAGAGGCACTGGCTGGTGTTTGTTCAGTTGGCCATCTGAGGCAGGTGCCTCCAAGGGGCAGTCGAGAGCTGAGATCTGATTCTACCAGTTTAATATTTAAGCTTTGCTTGATATGATAGTTTATTCCATTTGAGTTACAGCTCAGTTTTCTGCTTACCTTTGTTATATATGCATCCCTGGAATTTTTTAAATTTTTATTTTTTTTAATTTATTTAAAAAAAATTTTAAAATACCAGTTTATTTATTTATTTAATTTTTTTATGCTTTATTTATTTTTGATACAGAGAGAGACAGAGCATGAGAGGGGGAGAGGCAGAGAGTGAAGGAGACACAGAACCGGAAGCAGGCTCCAGGCCCTGAGCTAGCTGTCAGCACAGAGCCTGCCGCGGGGCTCGAACCCACAAATGTGAGATCTGACCTGAGCTGAAGTCAGAGGCTTCACTGACTGAGCCACCCAGACGCCCCTATTTTTTAATTTTTGAGAGACAGAGACAGTGCAGGCAGGGGAGGGTCAGAGAGAGAGAGGGAGACACAGAATCCAAAGCAGGCTCCAGGCTCTGAGCTAGCTGTCAGTTCAGAGCCTGATGTGTGGCTCGAACCCATGAACCGAGAGATCATGACCTGAGCTGAAACCGAATGCTTAACCAACTGAGCCACCCAGGAGCCCCTCCTTGGAATTTTTTATATCAAAGTATTGTTTTCATTCTCTTCTGAATTGAAAGGGTTTTTTTCCCCTTTCATATAATGAAAAACAGTCTACATTTATTACTCACCTTTCATCTTTAGACTGCATCATTGATGACCTCCTCGAAAACACGTTGGACTACTCACTGCAGGAAACAGGAATTCATAGGAAAGGGTGAAATAAAACTAAAAAGGTGTAGAGAACAATGGCTCCTAAGAGCTTAGCAGTTAAGAGTAGACTTGTACAACTGGAATATGGAACTGAAATCAACCTAATTCTTCTCCGATGCTTCTCTAGGGTGTAAAACTGAGTGGTCCAATATTTTCCTCTATAAATTAATTTAAGGATTAGGATAATCTCTCCCTTTTTTTTTTGTTTTTATCGAATTGTGGTAAAATATACACTAGCCTGAGGAGCCAATCATGCCATTTCCTAAGGCATATTTATGGAACACCTAGATGTATCATTTTAACCATTTTTTAAATGTACAGTTCAGACTATCTAGACATACTGTCCAGTATAATTGCCACAGGCCCCCTAAGACTTTGAGCTCTTGAGATGTGTTAGTCGAAACAGAGATGTGGAATGGGAAATACTCCATAGATTTCAGACTCAGAATATAAAATATTTCATTAATAATACTTTTGATATATTGAGCTAATGAAATTTGTATTAAATTTGTTTTTACTTTTTAAAGTAAGCAATAGAAAAAATTTTTAATGACAAATGTAAATTACATCTTTGGTTTGTATTATGTTTCTATTGGAGTGCTATTCTAGATCATTGGCTCTCAAAGTATTTCTCCTGCCTTAGAATCACCTGGCAAGCTTTTAAGATGATTAGGCCCCACCTCAGAGGTTCTAAATTAGAATGAAGCTAGGGCCCTGCATGGATGTTTTGATGAAGCTCCCCAGATGATTCTTTTTTTTTCCCCCAAAGATTTTATTTTTAAGTAATCTCTACACCTAATGTGGGGCTTGAACTTACAGCCCTGAGTTCAAGAGTCACCTGGTCTACCAACTGAGCCAGCCCAGTGCCCCTCCCCAGATGATTCTCATGTCTCCTATGACCACTGAGAACCACGAGTTCCCACCCCTTATAGAGAAGAAACTGTATCTCTAAATAGTAAAATGACAGCAAATACAGTCTTCATTTTAGTGTGTTCTCCTAGGGTTTGTCCAAGTTGAAATTCATGCTCTACCTCTTTCATTAGTGGTAGTAGCTATTTTTTCATTGTCTGGAACGGTGGCTTTTTACCAACTCTTAAAGGGAGAATTGTGGCCGACTTGACTTAGTCATTTCATCCTTTCCAAAACCAGTCATTTGTTGCTTTCCTGCATAGTGGGTCCTCGTCATAGTGACTATATTTGTTATATCCTCAAAATGTGTTTGTCAGTTCTTACTATTTTTTATTATAAAGGTAAATTGTGAGAGTGATTGAATCATTATACCTCTAAACATAATTAAAGCTAATCCTGAATTAACATGATTTTCATCAGACACAGAAATAAAGCCTACTTTTTTCTGCAGAATCTTAAGGGGCTTTATGAGCTCAGTGTTGCGTTGTGAATGTCTGGGGATAATTTACCCATGGTTTTCTTAGAAGTTGCTCTGCACATTTCAGGATGGCTCAAAGAATTAGCAGTCAGCCTTTGCAGAAGTTAACCGGTGGTCTGAGGCTTATCTTTGCCCTTCAAGTAGAACCTGTTCTAGAAGACAGCTTTACTATTCAGCATTCTTTATTTGTTCGGGGTGTTGGGTCATAGATGTATAGGCATGCAGGTGTATCCATGCAGTCATAGGTAATATCCTTCATTTCAAACTCAAGTCAGAAAGCTCATGATGGTCAAAGATTGTGAAATTTTACAAGTAGAAGCGCCAAGAGGTGCTTTAGTCTAGTGCTCCTCTATGAGCTGGAAAGTTCAGGGAAATAGACTAAACCAAAAAGCTTGCATTCCAGCTCCATGCTGTCAGCACCATTTCGGTGACCTTGAACGAGTTGTATTGCCCTCTCCATGCTTCGCTTTTCTCAGCTGTGAAGTGGGAATGCTAGAGGAAGGAACCATGAGGTTCTGCTTGAAGAATACCATAGTTTGAGGATTGATTTTCTTTCTTTAGTGTTTGTTTTCTTACTAACCTCCCTGTTTTTCTCTTGAAGGGTCAGATGACTTGTCTGCAAAACTGTGGGATGTGAGCACAGGACAGTGTGTTTATGGCATCCAGACCCACACTTGTGCAGCAGTGAAATTTGATGAGCAGAAGCTTGTGACAGGCTCCTTTGACAACACTGTGGCCTGCTGGGAATGGAGTTCCGGAGCCAGGACCCAGCACTTCCGGGGGCACACAGGGGCGGGTGGGTTGCCCTTTTTCAGGGGTTTCTACAGTTACTTTAACTTCATTCCTTAAAACCAAGAGCCAAGAACATGACCCCTTTTATTGTTTCATTTTTGTTTTTTAACTTAATCTATGTTTCCCTCCTCTGTTTCTCAATAACATCAGTTAATCCCTTTAGTTAGGGTACCCTTATTTGGAATTTTTTCCCTGACTTTTGCTTTTTCTTGGCCCATTTCAAAACTCTTCTTTGTACCCTTACGCTGGGAGGGGGCAGTTCTCCTTACTATTTCATTTATATCCTGTTGAACAATCCAGTCCCTTTTGCTTTTCACAGCTTCCATACTTCCAAATTGAGTAAGTCTTTCACTTGTAAATTTAGCCTACTTTATTTGTAGAATCAGGGCTGACCATCCTTTGGAGTGACGTGGTTCTCAGATTGTGTGATCTACACATTTTACATTGGTTCACAATTGATTAAAACAAACCAGTGCCTAGAGGGAAGATAAAGGAAACAGATACCTGAATATTTCCTAATTTGTAGCGGCCTGGTGTGCAGAAACTGGTCGTTTGAATTTAGCCTTGAGGCTGGAGCTTCCACCTCCGCTGATTCTGGAGCCTTGTGCAGGGATCATGCTGAGCTGTTTCCCAGCCTCTCGTGCAGCAGCTCCCTTCTTCCTTTGCCTCATTAGCCCACTGTGTTATCCCCGAGAGTCACAGTCTGTGCTCTTAAGCATCACGTTTTATGAGCAGTCTTCTCGGACTCCCTGAACAGGTTTCCCGGGAGCCTGTATTTTGTCCTAACACCCCTCATATAAATAAATGTGAACCGCCCCCCTCCCAGGCTGTGCTGCCAGCAAGGCAGGGATTCTACCTGTCCTCTTCATCCTTAGGTCCTGAGTTCTTTGTATTGTGTCTGGGGCTCAGTAATACTTCGAAGTGAACTGAGCTGTTTTACTGCTGAAAACAATTTTTCCCCCATTTTGTTGGTCATCTTACACATTTTCCTCAGTCTGCTTATTTGTTACCATTTGTTTGTTGTAAAACTTAGTATTGGAAGATCTGGGATTTATCATGGAACTTAACTAAATTGAGTATATTGTTCAATAGTGTCAAGATGTACATTGACTTCCAGGTGATCAACTTCAAGAGCCCTGCTCTAAAAAATTTCCTCGTTACTGTTCCCTGGACATTGCTGTGGCCTTTCCATAACTCCATGCCTTTGCTGTTCCCTCTACCTGCAATATTCTCTTTCTTTTCTTGATAAACTCTACTCATCCTTCAGGGCCCATCTCCAATACCGCCTCTTCCCTGAAGTCTTCCCTGATAACCCTGGGCAGAGTTAGTCATTCTCCTTGGTGTTTCCCTAGCAAGAGGTAAACATTTAATTTTTTTTGGACTTCCTCCTTCACCCCTCACTTAGACTGAGTTCCTTAAGGAAAAGCCCTCCATCTCTGGGTCCCCAGTGTTCATTTAGAGTTTGGCAGGCATTTAAAAACAAATGTTTTGGGTACTTGCTGTACTCAGGCACTGTTTTAGCTGCTGGGGGCACACAGGGTACACCTGTGAAGAAATTCAAACAGTTTAAGAGAATGGGTTAGTGTGACCTTTGAGATACTTGTGTGTGTTTTGTTTTTCTCATTACACTGGCTTGTCTTGATTATGGGTATGATTCTTGACATTGAGTCTCGCTGCAACACATAGTGCACAGCTCAGTAGGGACACTCATGTGCCTGTTTTCCCTGCATCAGCTGGACTAGTTTTGTGTAGTATCAGGCAGGCAGTCCTGAGCGGAAACGCCGTTATCTCCAGCACTGGTTTTACCTCTTTCTTTAAAGCTAGCACAAGTATAAAAGATTGTGCTACTCTAGGGACATTCCATCCTCAGAATAATAAGCAGTAATCATAACAAGAATTTTGAACTGGATATATATTTTTTTTAATTCTTAGCTGAGTAGCACCATTCTTAGAGTAACTGTGGTTGAGAAATTATATGGTTGAGCAGCTAGAGAGAAGGAACGTTATTGAACTCTATTATAAAAGACCCCTCAGGGGCATGTTTTAACTTTGTGTATGTTATATATACTAGTGTTTAGCGTTGACTACAATGATGAACTGGATATCTTGGTGAGTGGCTCTGCAGACTTCACTGTGAAAGTATGGGCTTTATCTGCTGGGACATGCCTGAACACACTCACCGGGCACACGGAATGGGTCACCAAGGTAGGAAGAAATCTCCTTGACACCAGGCTTTGAAGGGGTGAGGGAGCTGAGGGTGGGGTGGAGGCTGCTAGGTGCTGCCTTGTAAGTGGCAGGTGAGCCATGAGGTGGAGTGGATGCACCTGCAAAGCATGATGGCCTACACCAGCGCCCAGCGAGAGAAAGACAGTACATAGTTTAACAAATGAATGACTTAGGACCTGAAAAATACCACCAATGTATTTGGTGGGTAGAGGGAGCAAATAAAACAGGTCACAATAAAACTGTAGAGTATAATATCAGTTTCTGAATAAATATGTTTATGCACCAAAGTGTTAAAGGTGGTTATTAGGAATTGTGGGTGCTTTATTCCTTTTAGGATAACATTTCTTTATTAATCAGAGGAGCAGTTTTCTTTTAAAAAAATAATTGCAAGAAGTGGAACAAAGAAAAACTGTATATAATAAAGTCCTTATAAGAATATTGTGGTGTTTTCTCATTTTCAAAAAAAGAAGGCTGTGAGGTAAGCTCCTGAGCTTACCAGGCATTTCTGTGCGGAGTGGAGGATACAGGAGTGAGCACAGCAGACCCAGGCTTGATACGGATGTTAGCCCAGTAGGAGAAAGAGTTCTTAAGTAGTAATCTCATAAATAAATATATAGTTACAAATTGTGTTAAGTGCTGTGAAGGAAAAAGTGCAGTGTTCTGTGAGAAAGACTGAGCTTTTTCATAGGAGAGCTTTTTGAGAAGGGACAAAATACGAGGAAATTAGAGGTAGCTGTGTATGGAGCCGGGGAGTGTTCAGTGTGCGCAGGGTATGCCCAGGCCCTGGGGCGGGAGAGAACCCGGATCATTTGATGACCTGAAGGCCAGTGGAGCTGTGCCGGGGGTGGTGTGGGAGACGGGGCCGTCATGTGTGCCAACCACGGTAAGGACTGTGGATGTCCTACATGGAGCAAGAAGCAGTTGGGTGTCCTGAGCAAGGAGAAAATAACCTCTGAGTGAACAGTGGATTGGGGTCAGGCACAGTGGACATAATGAGACCCGTTAGGCGCTTGCAATAAGCTAAGCAAAAGATACCTGTGGCTCCGACCCAGGTGGCAGCTCAGAAAGAGAGCACACACGAAGGATATGCCTTTAAGGTACTGCCAACTGAACATACCGACTCGTGGGGAACAAGGAGGGAGAATCTGATGTCCGCTGGGTTTCAGGTCGGGTGGGTGAATGTGTTTTCCTGAAATAGGTGGGGCTGGGGAAGGAGCGCAGTGTGAGAAGGGCAGTAACCCCACTGAACCGCACACTTAAAATGGTTGAGATAGTACATTTTATGTTCCGTATCTTTTACCACAGTTCTGTATTGGGCACATTGAATATTTCAGTGGGAAAGTTACATAAGACAGTTTGGTGTTGTGTTAAAAACATTGGAGTTGGGGCCAGGATGCGGACTGTGATGCCTTAGACAAGTCGTCCCTCCCTTCGGGGCCTGACTTTTATCTGTTAAATTCCTGTGAATTCTGAGTGAGGTCATGGGACAAACCCAGCATGGTGCCTGTGGTTAGTAGGTCTGACGGTTTCATTTGAGTCTGCAACCCGGGCATCGGAACAAGTGAGCCTGGCTGCCTCCTCCCTTTGTGCTGACTTATGACCAGAATAACTGGCGCCTCAGTGTTTACAGACTATCCCGAGTGCTAATGGATGGCTAGCTCTGATCCTCATCATCCTCGTCATCGTTTAATTATTTTATTTCATTTCCATTGCACTTCTGACATCTAATAAATGCCTCATCTCTTATTTTAAAGATGAGAAACAAAGGTGCTAGATGGTCTTGTCCAAGGTTGCAGAGTCCCTTGGCAGATTCTGGTCCCAGGTCCAGTGCTTTTTCCCTTACACTGCACATGCTCATGAAAACAGATCATTTGTAACTACTTCTAGGTCTACAGACTGTTTTCTTTCCTGTTCTCACACTTTCTGTGAGGTCATATTTTACAGTTTTAAAATCATTCCAAATGTTTGCTTCCAGACTAAAGCAGAAAGTAAATGCTGCCATCATTAGACAGTTTTAGATCCTGCTGACAATATAGAGAATCTGGTTGGTTGTACCACCTAATTTCAGCTTTTTCATATTTTAATGTTTAAAAAAGCGATCTAGAAACAGTTCTAAAAGGATCTCTCTGTAACATGAATGTTTATATTTCTAGGTGGTTTTGCAGAAGTGTAAAGTCAAGTCTCTCTTGCACAGCCCTGGAGACTACATACTCTTAAGTGCGGACAAATATGAGATCAAGGTGAGGGTTTTTTTCTTCCATTAATTTGCCTTATTAAAGAAAAACTTGCAAATATAAGAAAATTAAAATGGTGTAGCACGGGGAATATTTCAAGAAGCAGGAATGTCTTACTATAAGTCATCTTAAACCTATTGGAAAACAAAGATTTACTTGTATAATAATAAAAACAATTTGCAAAATGTTAACAGAGCACTGTTATATACATTCTTAATTCTGCATTTTTTTTATCATTGTTTCATGTGGTAGGCATCTTCATTGTGGGAGTTGAGATTCAGAGAGGTTAGGGATTTTACCTAAGATCACACAGTACATACATGCAGCAGCAGAGCTGGGACCCATGCCTCTCAACTATAAAACCCGTGATCTTGCTCATCTGCTTCACCTATATCTGGCCTCAGCAACCACAGGCCACATTGTTTAAGGGTAAGCTTGTCTATGGTGATGTGATTTGTCATCTTGTCTAATTTTCTTTTATCTGTAGATTTGGCCAATTGGGAGAGAAATTAACTGCAAGTGTTTGAAGACATTGTCTGTCTCTGAGGATAGGAGTATCTGCCTGCAGCCAAGACTTCATTTTGATGGCAGATACATTGTCTGTAGTTCAGCGCTGGGTCTCTACCAGTGGGACTTTGCCAGTTACGATATTCTCAGGTAATGTTTCCTTGAGCCTTTAACCTTTGACAGTCTGTTCCCATTTGTTTGTTTGTTTGTTGTGGTTTGATAGTAAAGTCAAGACTAAATACTTGGATAAACCAGTCAGTAGCTTGTGTTTGGGAAATGTTTACTATATCAGTTATAAACAGATCTATGGTTCTAATATATTTTTTAATATATTTTAAAAATTAAGTTTCTTATTCCAGCACAGTTACCACGCAGTGTCACAGTACTGCCGTGCAATACCCAGGGCGTGCCGCAGCGGCTCGCCCCTTAGTCCCCATCACTGCTTCACCCATCCCTTCACCCTCCTCCCTGCTGGGAACCGTCAGTGTGTGCTCAGCACTGAAGAGTCTGTTTCTTGGTTTGTCTCTCTCACTCTCTCTTTTCTTTTTCCTTTGCTTTTTTGTTTTGTTTCTTAAATTCCACATATGGGTGATAATAATAATATTTGTTTTTCTCTGACTGAGCATTATACTCGATAGCTCCATCTGTGTAGCTGCGAATGATAAGATTTCATTCTTTTTTTTTTTAAGTTTATTTTTAGAGAGAGAGTGTGATGGGGGAGAGGCAGAGAGAGAGAAGAGAGAGAGAATCCCAAGCAGTCTCCGTGCTCAGCACAGGGGCCCAGTATTGGGCTTGATTTCATGACCGAAGTTCGCGTCCTGCGTCCATGTCAAGAGTAGAACGATTAACTGACTGAGCCACCCAGGTGTGCCAGGATTTGATTCTTTGTTATGGCTGAAAAGTAGTCACACACACATCCATTCATCTTATCCATGGACACTTAATGCTGCTTCCGTAATATGGCTGTTGTGAATAATACTGCAGTAAACGTAAGAGTGCATGTATCCATTTGAATTAGTATTTTTGTATTCTTTGGGTAAATACCTAGTAGTGCAATTGCTGGTATTTTTAACCTTTTGAGGAAGCTCCATACTGTTTTCCACAGTGGCTGCACCAGTTTGCATTCCCACCAGCAGTGCCCAAGGGTTCCTTTTTCTCCACATCCTTCCCGACACTTGTTTTTTCTTCTGTATTTGATTTTAGCCCTTCTGACAAGTGTGAGGTGATATCTTCATATTGTGGTTTTGAATTGCATTTTCCTAAAGAAAAATGATGTTGAGCATCTTTTCATGTGTCCGTTGGCCATCTGCATGTCTAGCTCTGATATTTTAAGTTCTACTCCCTGGTCTGAAATTCTGCACTGAGGGATCAAGTGGCCTTCTGTTGACTAGTAGAAAGATTTAGAGAAAAATAGAATTTGTAGGCTTTCTCTTCAAAGAAATAAGAAGAAGTCCATAGACAAGATAATTTTGTCTATGCATACCGTAGACCCTTCTTGGAGATTGAAGGCAGTTGTAAGCATGCTGGAGGCTGATGGAAGCCAGTGCCTTATGGTGATGAAGAGAACTTACTTTGGTTTAACATCTGGTATCCTCTCCTATGAGCTGGATGATATGTGAGTTTCTTAACCTTTCTGTGCCTCAATTTTCTGACCTATAAAGTAAAGATTAAATGGAATACCTGTAACGAGGACCAAGTACAAGACCCAGCAGATCTGTCTGACTGACAGCTCTGGGAAGCACTACGTAGAGAAGCCTGTTTGAATTTATTTAACCCACTGTACCTCACACTCCTTGTATACAAAGCCCTTTTTTTGAGGAGCACCTATTAAGGGCTCACAGAATTAGTGTTCCACAGCATGGCAGGAAATGCTGACTTGGAACAGAAAATTGGACGTTCTCATCAGTGTTTCTGTGCATGACTGGAGGCAGCTTGTATGAGATGTGTCGTGCTGGCCAGTAGGACGTTGTTGGGCCCTGTCTCCCTGGTCGTGCAGTTATAAATAACCCTTTTATATCTTCCTGGAGTGAGACCTACATTTCTAACAAATGAGGTTTCCAAGCTGTCAGAATCATTTCTAGAAATGATTGATAACTATGCTTCGAGGGGAAAAAAAGACTGGAATAGACCCTAGAAAACTTTAGTTTAAGCTTTTCATTTCACAGATGGGGAAACTGAAGCCAAGAGAAGGTATGGGCCTTGCCCAACATCCCATAACTCACCCTAGTCCTGCATCTGTCTGTCCTTCTGTCTGTCCATCCATCCATCCTTCTATCTGCCATGTCCATCTGGCATCATCCAGTAGGCATATGCTTAAGGTACCAGCAAGCCAGAGAGAAGGAACTTTTGAAAGAATGTGATGCTTTGCAAACTCCAAGTAGTCAGCATGAGAAGAATCTTATCTTTATTACAGTTTAATATTGTTTTTGTTTTGAATTAAAATGTGTTTTATTTTTTTTGTTTCAAATATACTTTATTTCTTCAATCAGGCCATATTTCATTGGGTGCTCAGTGCTTTTACTTGGCATCAATCATGAGTTGGTTTTGAAACAATTCATTATTACACCAGCTGGGATGGTTACTGATCTCTCCATTCCTTTGGGTGACTCTGCCAACAGGGGACAGGTTCCATTCTGTTCCAATTTGTGTTGCTGTATAAGCCCCTACAGAGCCCCCACAGAAAGTGGCTCCACTAGCTAATACAGCATTACCTTATTTGTCATGGAAATCAGGTGTCTGTTTCTTGGCTTTGCCTTGCCATTGTTTGCTGAATGCTTTGAACTAGGAGACTACTTGGAGCGATTCTGGACATGGGAAACATCCTGAAGCTGAGGACAGAACAGTGCAACTGTAGCTGCTGATTTGCTACAATTTAAGGCCAAGTCCCCTTGCAAAGAGCCCTGAAAAACAAAATCTTGTTTTGAATTAAAATTTGCATAGGAGGGATGCAAAGGTATGGTGGAATATTTAGAATCTCTAAAGATTTTAATTTGATCCCACATTTACCTTTCTCATGTCTGTATTTCTCTTATTTAGAATGGCTGAAAGAGAGTCCAGGCTCCTAGAAAAAAGCTGTGGTAATTTTTGTTATTCAGATACACTAGCTTTGAGCAATAAACCAGACATTTGTTTGTTGCTAGGAAGTGTTAAGTTTAGATTTTTCTTAAAAATTTTTTTTCATGTTTGTTTATATTGTGTGAGAGAGAGAGAGCACACGCAGGGTATGGGCAGAGAGAGGGGAGGGAGAAAGAATCCCAAGCAGGCTCTGCACTGTCAGCACAGAGCTGACATGGGGCTTGATCCCGTGACCCATGAGATCATGATGAGCTGAAATCAAGAGCTAGACACTTAAACGACTGCGCCACCCAGGCACCCCTAGGTTTTTCTTTGAAAGGGGCCATTTTATCTCTTGCCTCCTCACCCTCTGCAGCACAAATAGACCAGCCTCTTCTGAAATCTTAGTGCAACTCCTGTGGCCTCAGTTGCCAAGAACAGGTCGGGCTACTGATGCTTTGAAGCTAACTGAAGAGAAGCAGAGCACACGTGGTAGCACGGTGCTCAGTAAGTCTAAGATCTGTAATCTCTTGAGCTAAGCTGTCTCAGTACAGCAAGCAAGGTGATTTAGGTTCAAGGGCCTCGGATGGCCCAGCAGGGATGTCTGTTTCCAGTTCTACAGTAATCAGAGTTCAAGGGACCTGTGAGCCTGTCAGGACCTGCACTCCCCTCTTCCACGTGTTCGGGCTTCAGTGGTTGGAGTCCATTCATCTTCATCAGGCTTGGGTCCTGTCCCCTAGCCACCTGGTTATTTAGGTTTCTGGTTGGTCCTGCTTTGCGTTGGTGATGTGGGACTTGCTGCACTTTCTTGCTGTTTTCCCAGTTTCCTTTGGATCTCTTTTGTAGGAGTTTTTATTTGCCAGTGTTCATTGCACCGCTGCTGTATTCATTAGCAGATATTTACTGAGCACCTACCTGTGTTTTAGGCATTGGCAACCTGTAGAAATACTTCCCAAACTTGTAGAAATTACTAACCAGCAGGAGGGAAAGACTGACATTAAATAGCTAGGTGTTTTAATGGTTGGGCGAGGGGCAACACGGTATGGGGTGCTTTGAGATCCCACCTGGCTGAGGAATTAGTTGGGGAAAGCTTCTCTGAAGAAGAGGTTTGAGCGGAGCTCTGAAGGAGGAGTATCTGCATTAACTAAGTGTGGGGGGCGGGGTGTGTGTGCATGTGCAGTAAGGAACCTGGTAGACCGAGTGACCAGTCTGCCCCGAGACTGAAGGAGCCTGTGCTGGAGATGTGAGTGCGGTAGAGAGCCGTCGGAGGGTTTAAAGTTAAATGAGGTGGTGATAGGAGTAGATATTAGAGTGAGATTAGCTGACTGAAAGGGGCAAAGAGTAGATGTCGGGAGACCAGTTGCAACTCCTGGCACCAGTGCAGGCAGAAGGTGACATCTTGGATCAACTGTGGCAATTTAAATAGTAGTGAATAAAGTAGGAGAAAACTAAGAGGTAAAATCAATGGATCTTGGTGATTGAATTTGTCCCTTGAATAAGGCAGAGAGTTGGATGGTTGCCATGGTTCCTTGCTTGAGCAACTGGGTGAAAGAGCTAGCAAGGAAGTAAGGAGGAGAAACCAGTTTGGCCTACAGTTCAGTTTAGATAGGTCGAGTGTGAGGAGTTTTCTTTGCTGCTCCATCCTCTCCCTTCCTGATATCCACTGCACCCTGCTTGGACCCGAGTTCTTGCTTCTAGAGCTCGTGATGTCCGGCCTCCCACACCCTTCCCTTCGTATGTGCGGGGGAGGACCATGTGCAGTTTCCCTGTCCCTGTCACTTGTCTTTCTCGCCCTCTCAGCTGACCTCCTTCACGTGTTCCCTCTTTGTCCCGGTTACCGGGCCCTGCCCGTTCTGGTTGAGCTCTTGGACACACACTACTTGGCAGTGTCCTAGTTAAAATTTGAGTTAACGCAGCCTCTCACAGGAGCCCACAGCTGTCCCAGAGCAGGATTTTCGTGTCCTTCTCTCCTGGCTCTTTTCCTAATGCCTGCAGAGGACATCAACTTTTCTTGTCAGTCTTTTGCCTCACTAAGTGTGTAGACAACAGAGACTATGTTTTTTTGTTCCTTTCTGCTGCTGTCTGGCTGGACTGCTCCTGTGCACCTTTGTCGTCAGTGTTTAGGGAAGGTGAGGGGTGCCCTCCCCACACCCCCAGTCTTCCTAACATCTTCTGATGCATATGTTCGTGTTTCTGGATTATTTAGGAACAACTTTATTCTTCTAGCCTCTGCTGGGTTTAGAGTTGGCTCTCTGCCAAATCGAGTAGCCCTGAAGTCACCTGGTTTCCGGTCTTTGTTCCAGGCTTCAGGAGGCTCCCACAGGCCAGTGTTCCAGGGTTTGATGAATCCATTTTTTTACCTAGTGGTTCGAGTTGAGTCTTGGGTTCTAGTTTTATCTGGTAGTCTCTAGCCACAGTACAGACCCCAGTTGGACTTCAGTTTTCACATCTTGGAAATGAGATGTTCAGTGAGATAATCTGTAAGATGCCTTCCAGCCTGGATGGGCATCTCGTGCTTTCAGAGATGTCCATGAGATACCTTTTTCCTTACGTGTCACTGTTACTGTGTCACTGTGAGGGGCTCCTCTCCTTCCCCTTTCTTAAGTAAGCTCAGCTTTTTGTCTTTCCCTTTTTATCGAAAACTTCCATTTAACTGTAAATTTTCTTGAATTTTGTATTGGTTTTAAATGTCTCCAGAAAAGATTACAGTGACAGAAACAGAAGTAAAGTTGCCCTCTGGTTCATGTTTCCTAACTCTCGTCTTTGTAGGGTCATCAAGACTCCTGAGATAGCAAACTTGGCCTTGCTTGGCTTTGGAGAGATCTTTGCCCTGCTGTTTGACAACCGCTACCTGTATATCATGGACTTGCGGACAGAGAGCCTGATTAGCCGCTGGCCTCTGCCAGAGTACAGGAAATCAAAGAGAGGCTCAAGCTTCCTGGCGGGCGAAGCATCCTGGCTCAATGGACTGGATGGGCACAATGACACGGGCTTGGTCTTTGCCACCAGCATGCCTGACCACAGTATTCACCTGGTGTTGTGGAAGGAGCACGGCTGACCCCACGAGCTCACCACCGCTGGCCGACTGTGGGTGCCGGGGCTGCGGGTTCTCAGTGCAGCCTCTGTGGCGGCCGACTGCATGAACCAAAGTTCTCACCTGATGGTATCGTCGCGCAGCGCACAATCATTTATCCGTGTTTCCAGGGGCCAGGGCTCGGGGCGGGGGAGGGCTCGTGTTCTCGACACACAGCGCAGCATGCTAGTGGGGTACGCCGTTGACTTCATTTGTACTTAGTTATGTTGGTCAGTATAAGAGGGTGCATATGGGGTTCACCTTTCTTGAATATTGGTTTTAAGTAAAGAAAGTTCAATGGTTCATTACTCTGCTAATTGGTTGCTGATAAAAACACCTTGAGTCTATTATTAAAGCTTTTTACCATCGCCTTTTTTCGTTTGAAGTTGAAGCAAAGGTGCTACGATGCTATTCCAGCAACTTCTCTCACATGGGGCTTAGCTTTTCTAACAGCCAGTGTTGCAGAGACCACGGAGTCCTGTGACATTCACGAACTCTCTGCCCTCACCAGTTCTGAAGAGGGTCTGTCTTCCAGGGCACATCCAGTTCTATACATTGATTGTTCACAACACATTCTAAACCCTAGTACCTGGCAGAGTCGAGGTTGGCCATGTCTGAGATGTAAGGGAATTCTGTGATCTTTGTTTACATGTGGAGCAAGCGAGTCGCCGGTCCCCTGTCGCCTGGGTGAGTGCACGGAGGTGACGGGTACTGTGGGAAGAGCACTGAGCTGGCGGGTTCAAGACTGGTTGTGTTATCTAAGAACCCGGCCCCTTGGTGCGTCACTTCCCTGGGCCCCATTTCCCCGTCCGTATAGCCAGGTGTTAAGCTAAGTGATTTCTAAGGTTTTGGTCCTGCATGTACTGAAGTGTGGGCAAAAGTTGATGTTTCAGTTTTGTCTGATTCATTGTTTCTTTTGGGTTGCAGATAATATTTAAATGAAATCATTGGTACAAAGTTATTATCTATCTGGAAATCAGATGGACCCAGGGGAAATGTAGAAAATATAACAAATTCCCTAGAATGTTAGCACTTGGATATTAGCAGATTGGATGTTAGCTAGATATTAGCAGTTGGATGAAATGCTGAGTAGAATCTTGGTTTTTTAAACAGACAGGGGCTGTCTTGGAAGGAAAGATACCCAAACCGGACTTTTTCTTCCTCCTTTGTCTCTGACATGATGTGTGGCTTCAGGCTGGCCAACTTTTTATCCCTGGGCCTAGATTAGGTTTTACAAACTCAGATGCCCAGGGCAGCCATGCAGATACCACGCAGGACTGACGGGTGTTGGACAGGGGCTGTGCTCCATCACAGAAAGCTGATTTAAGGGAGCAGTTACTCAGCTCTCGGTGGTAGCTCCGGCCGTGGCTGGTCTTCACGATTTTATTTCAGAGGAAGTAGAACTCCAGATTTTTATTTGAAATCTCCTGATTTTTGAAATGTTGACAACTACTTGTAGATAGTGTAAAATACAGTGAGCCAAACCCAGCATGTCTGCGAGCTCCCAGTGCATGTCCTCTGCCCTGTCGTTCCTGTGACGTCAGGTAGTTCTGTGGTCTGCAGTGGGAGTGTTTTAACCTCACCGTCACGGTCTCCGGGACAAAGTCGAGGGAGCGAGCTGTAGGACAATTCAGCTGTCTCCCATTGTGTTAGAGGACAGCGAGGGGGCACGTTTCACCCGCGGGCCAACAGGAAAGCAGTTTGAGGGTGAACATACCGACTGGAACCTCCTGTGTAGCCTCCACCTGGGAATAGGAGTTATTCGTTCTTGCTGATGCGAATACGAAAGCGTCCCCATTTACAGGTGGGAGGAAGGCTCCCGGCAGAGCTGGGACTGATGCCAGCCCCGGTGGGGACCCAGCCCTCCCACATTCCGCAGTGGCACAGAGCCAGACGGTGACCTCTGAAGGCCGTGAAGTTAATATTCTAGAGAGTCCGTGTTTGGTTTCAGGGACAGGTTTAGTTAATATTCTTGTGGAGACTGTAAGGGATTAGGTAAAAGGGTAATGTGTTCTCCAGCCCCAAAGGCCATCTCACACTGAGTTCTGTGCACGAGCTCCGCTCCATCTTCCAAAAGCCGGGAAAAGTTTTCAATTAGCAATAATCGCGCCTCAGATAAACGTCATTGGCTACGATACTGCCACGGCGCAAAGCTCCATCTTCCAAAAACCGGAACCAGAATTGCACCTGCAGTCAGTTTTGCAGGAGCCTCAGGAGACTTTGGGCAATGATGAGGGCAAATGACTTTTTCCTCTCCCCCCAACCTGAACAGATAACTGAGACCATAGATCTGATGGCCCCACCTCACTTCCAGATATGTCCAACAGTAACTGTAGTTATTTGTGGGAATTTTTATTTTAATGACAAACCTGGCACTGTTCTGGCATGTCCCATGTTAATTTTCAGCGGGCACCGAAGTCCCCATCCGGCAGTAGCCTGGTGCCGCTGGTTTTGACAGCAGTCCTTGGCTGTGGTTGGAGCCCTAGCTTAGTCCTCCTCACAGAGGCCTACGTTTCACCTGAGCGTTTATCTCCTTGCTTTATAGATGCTAGGTTTGTCCATACAGTTGCCAGCTTTTGTGAAAATGAAGAGCTAACAAGCCCTTTAAAAGAATAAAGCAGAAGGGAGTGCCAGGGACGTGGGAAGGGGTAGCTGACGCTGTGGTGTCCTCGTCCCCTTTCAGTGCATTTGGAGGTTGTCTTCCACGCATGCGCCCTGACTCCCGCTCCCTTAGCTCAGAGGGGAGGCAGTTGCCTTTTCCCTTTCTTTTGTGACCATTCTCATTTCTGAAGAATTCACAAGCCCTGAGCAGAGAGACTGCATCCTTTCTGAGCATTGGATTCCTTGAGGGACGACGTGACGTGGAAGTGAGGGGCTCCTCACCTCCCATGTTCGTAAGGGTGGAGATGGGAGGCCAGGAGAGCTGAGTGAGTGGGAAGTTCTGACATTCCAAAGGAAGGTAGTTTCCTCCAGACCCGTTACTTGAAGTAATAGGTTCAGCAAAACTGGCCCACGGTGACCTTGAGACCTATCAGAGAAATAGGAAGACTTATCTTCAGGGGTGGGGCTAAACTTTGAAAAGTTCCACAGGAAAGTACACACCTCTGGGTAGCTTTTAATAAGTGGAAGGTAGGGAATCCTGCTAGTAGATGTTAAGGATTGTGCTTCATTTTTCACAGTTGAGAAAGAGCGTTCTGGCCATTGCAGACACTTGGTAAAGCATGGCTGAGGATGATGTAATCATCCAGTGTTTGTTCTCAGGAGACTGACTCTCATTGCTCTGCATTTATAAAACACCTTCAGGAGAAAAATATTTTTGCAAACAGTATTATTTTAGACCTGAAGACATTGTTAGGTTAGGCATTTTGACCTAACAGAAGTAGCTAAGGATGGTGCAGCCGGTCTTTACAACACTGTCTGGCCACACCCAGCCAGCTCCTGGAAGCTGGGACTGTGTGCCCTGGCTTCTTGGGAACCTGGACGTGAATCTTCCACCATCACTCACTCTAGTGGTCCCAGGGCCTCCTCCGCTTGGTGTCTTGCAGGCCTGGGTGACCTGCAGGTGCCTTTCTCAGCGGGGAAGTGTGCGGAATCAGATCACTGCTCTAGGACGCCTTCAGGGGCAGGGCGCACCGACGTCTTTGCCTTCAGGGTCACAGAATTTGTCAGGGTAGGCGAGAAGCTCTTGAGGTCTGTCCCCTTGACACAGCCTTCCTACCTGGTCATGCTGTTTCTTGCCAAGATCCTTGTAAGACAACTAAGACACTCTTGAGGATTTTGCTGCCCCCAGATAGAGTGTGACGGAAAGAGCAGGTTAGCAGTTTTGGCAGAAATGCCCACTCCCCATCTCTGGCAGTGTCTGGTGAGCAGTCCCGTGTGCCTACTCTAGGAAAGTGAGTTTTTCCCAAAATAAGTCCTCCAATGGCGTCCTGGGTCGTCTGCACCACTCCCTAATCAGGCTGAACGACCATGCTCCCTGCAAATGGGTGTTTGCTGTCAAGCTGTTTCAGTGTGTTTCCAGTCTTCCCTAGAACAGGGAACTTCAGTTGCTTAAAGTTAGTATCACACCCCACGCGATCATTGCAGCCTCGAGAGCCCGAGCTGCTTCTCCTCTTCATGACTGTGCCCAAAGAAAAATGTTTGTTGCATATTTAAACCTGGAAAATTATTAATTCAGATGACAACTCACAATTACTCTGTATCCCTCGACTCACGTTGTGAACAGACGGATTTCAACTAATGTAGACTTTGTGCTCTGGATGAGAGCGCTCAGGTTGAAACAGGCTGGTCTCGCCGATCCAACATCTATAGTGATTGGTCATGATGGATCTTCTCATGTTTTACTAATTTGATTGTCTATTGTGGTCTAGGGGGAAGGAGGCAAAGTTTAGATCTGAAGTGTCTGTGTGGGGAGGGGAGGGCAGAAAGGATTGTTTGAGCCAATAGTGGAGTGAGTGTGGGACAAGAGGTGTCTAAGATGAGAAGTTACTTTCACACACCATATGGAAGCATTCTACCACGAGAGATTGTGCTAACTACGAATCATTGGTATCCATTAAGGCAGGTTTTCTCAATTAGGCAACATGTGGTTAGTCAAGTCCAAGTTATTGTTTGTACTTGAAAGTAATAAAGTTACATTTCCTTAAAAATACATTCTGTAGTTTTAAGACTATTTTCTTGCCTTCTTTCCCCAAAGGATTCAGGGTGGGGCTTTTCCAGAGTTGATCATGTTTTAGAATGTGTTTTTTAGAAACAGAACTGCCCGTGGTGTGATCTCAAGTGACTCTGTTCCTTTGCTGTTTCTGCACCTTCCAGAACGTAAGCCCAACAATGTAACATTTCTGAATGAGATCCAAGAGGGAAACGATACATTGAAAGTCAGATGCAAGGAAAGAACTTTGGCGACCTCCTTGAATAGATACAAATGGGGGGAAGCACCATTATGCAGGTGCCAGATCTTGGGATTATCTTCCGTCCTTCGCTCTTCACCCCATCTCCTAGTTGGGTCATGCTTCTTAATTTTAATTTGTAAGACTCCTTGTTCACCCAACATCGTCCTGTACTTTTGATCGCCACCAGCACCATCAGAGGACAGGCTGGCCTGTTGTAGAGGAGAAAATTGAGGCCTGAGAAGTGGCTAATTGCTTGGAGGAGTAGTGAGCGTAGTGAGCAGGGAGGAGGAGGTCGGGGCCCAGAGGTTTAGCCTCCAGATACCGAGACCCTAGATTTCCCCCACCTTTCCTTGTTTCCCTCCCCGTTCTCTCCCTACTTCAAGTCTCTTTGATCCAAACCTGGACTGCTCCCTTCCCCCTTCACCACTTTCTGGCCATTCACACTTTGCTTCCAGGGCGTCTCGCCAACCACTCCTTCAGGCACATGACTCCTGTTCAGACAACCCAGTGAATCCCTCTTACCAACGGGGTGGGTGGGGGGTGGGGAAGAGAGGTCTAGTCTAGATTTATTCACCTACCCAAAATTGAGTCCCAACGTATCTCTTCAGTTTTTGGTTTCTTTTCCTGTCTTTGCACTTTGGGTCTTCTCCCATCCTCCTGGAAAAGCCCCCATTGTTTTCTACCAGTGACCCTGCCTTGAGGACCCTGCTGACCTTCCATGGTCTTTAAAGCCCCAGCTGGCCAGCACCCGCCCACTCCGTCTGCCCGACCATTTTTGCCCAGGGTACTCAGTTGGGCTATCCGTTGGCAATTCATCCTGTTGTACCTTTTGCAACTGGCAAACCGTTGACTTTCACCCTTGATCCAGAACTTTTTCAAAATCCAGGTGAATACCTTATGTCCCCAGCAACAGTGTAACATTGAGTTATTACACGATTGCTCAGTAGGTTCTTGGGAAGATAAATCCCACAGATCATCTTAGGGGGCTACATTAACTGGAAGAAAAATAACTTTTGAGAGGATCAGAACATTGAAGCAAAATGAAAGACCAATGACACACAGCTCTTCCTCTTAGACCTTCCTGTTCTGCTGTATCCTGTGAGCATCTACATAGTTCTGAGAACATTCGGGCAGAATGTTTGATGATCATTGTGTGGTTAGACACAGGCAGTCCTTGCCAGTGAGATGTTCCTGTCCTTTGCGCTTGAACTGCATGTTCTCAATTTGTGGTAAAGATAATCTAACAATAATACAAATTTGTAGAGAAAATTACCCAGAGCTATTATATCATAACATTTTGTAATATTCTCTTCTAATCCTTACATACATAAGTATGGATTTAAATGACTGCAAATCACTATTTTTTATGGTGCTGTCAGAAACATGCCTCAAGTCTTTTCAATTACCAGAATACTTTGTAATACACTTTTATTACCATAGTTTGCAGGACCTTTCCTGTGTCGGTGAATAGTTAGGTAGCTCCAGTTTTGCGTTTTAGATAATGCTACAGAGAACCTCTTTTGCGTACTTTTTTTTAGAACAAGTTCCCAGTATGAGAGTCGTTGGTAAAAGCAAAGAATTCTTAACATCGTTTTTTCACAAACATGGAAGGACACACAAAGCACCCAGCTCTTTGAATAGCTGTAAAGTGAGCACCTGTTTAAGGACTGTAAAAAATCAAGAGAGGTCATTTCTGGCTCCCCAGAAACCCTGTGTCTGGGAAGGAACTCGTCATGGCTTTTGCATCATATTTAGCACATGGCTTTCCAAGTGGTTGAAGGGGTTTCTCTTGTCACCTGGCTGGATTAAATACATTTTTCTCCACAACGTCATCAGTTTTGAATGGTTATTTTTAAAATTAACATGTTTATTATTCCATAATAAACCCATCAGTGTGGCAGTCAATACCACTTGAAACATGCATATCATCCTAGAGATGACTCCATTTTCCAGTGCTTTCTGTTTGAAACACATTACTGCAAAGCCATTATAAATCACTGAGGAGGTATTCGGTTAAAAAAAACAAACAATAAAATCATACTGTCCGTATGAATCAACTCTTGGTAGTGTTAATTTATCTGGTAATTCCTGTTTAACTGGAAAACATCATAGATGTATTGCCATAATTTTCTTTTATATTGATGTAACTTACATAGCTTGCAGAATTTTATAGTCATTTGTTATTTTGGCAGGTAGCTTAATGCACAGATTGTTTGACTATTTTAAATGTTTGCCAATTTAGTAAATATAAAGAGGGCATCTCAAGCTTGCTTTAATTGACATTTCTTGTCTTTATGTGAAGACAAAACAGATATTTTATGTATAGTTATTTGTATTTCTTTTGAATTTTGTCTGCATATTTTACCCATTTACTTTTACTGCATTTTCAAATACTTGAGAAACATTGATTATTTTAGAGAGAGAGAGAGACAGAGCATGAGCGGGGGAGGAGCAGAGAGAGGGAGACACAGAATCCAAAGCAGGCTCTAGGCTCTAAGGTGTCAGCATAGAGCCTGAAGCGGGGCTCGAACTCACAAACCATGAGATCATGACTGGAGCCAAAGTCAGATGCTTAGCTGACTGAGCCACCCAGGAGCCCCGAGAAACATTGTTTGAGATGAATTAAGGTCACAAATAAAATTTCACAGATCTAGGCATCACTGATTTCGAAATAATAATAAAGCCCAAGGCATGTGTTAAAAAACTAACCTAGCAACAGTCACTGTTTACATCCCAGTAATTAATGTGATCTCTCAATATGCATGGTCTCTTAAAGTAGACCCAGAAATGCGGAAGAGAGCTCACCACCAGTACTGGATATATAGTGGAACCGTATTTTCAATTTAATATTTCCCTAATGCAGCTGTACCACAGGTGGTCATAGTATTTAAAGGAAAATATGGGGCAATCATGAATCCAGTTTTTCTCCCAATATGAACTATGTTTGAAATTTAAAATGAGGACTGAACCCAGGAGGCAACCATATGCATATACCGAGAACATAGTCATTTAGTGTTTTATTTTGACCCTTGCAGAGTCCGAGGTGGACAGGTGTACTTTTATTATATCTCAAGCCTCAGTGGGTTCAGAGACATTTTTAATCTTTGAGAGTTTTAGGAGAGCAGACCTTCCTGAGTGTGGTATTTCAGTGGATTTAGCCAAGTAACGCAATTCTTGAGCTAGTTGATCATTCAAGCTGTAAGGGCACAAAGCTTAAAATCTATTTGAGACAGCATCAGAAAAACAAAACAAAACAAAACCACTCCAAGGCTGCATGTCAGGAAGAAAAAACGGAGAGGTAGAAGTAATAAACGGAGTGTACTCACTTCTCCTCCCCGCCACTGCCCCCTACAAGATTATGTCTGGAGAACACGAAATCGTTTTATTTTTTTTTATTAGAGAGCAAGAAGGGGAGGGGCAGAAAGAGGAGGGAGGAGAGAATCCCCAAGCAGGCTCCACACTGCCAGTGCAGAGCCCTATTTGGGGCTCCAACCCACAAACCATGAGATCATGACCTGAGCTGAAATCAGGAGTCAGGAACTTAACCAGCTGAGCCACCCAGGCGCCCCATGGAGAACAGGGAATCTCATTCTCTGTGCCCATTAAACAAGTACGAAGTACATTGAACATGGGGATGCATAAATGTGTGGATGAATGTGCTTTGGGTTTATCTACATCAACTTCTGGTAATTCGAAGTTCTCAAAGTGTTTTCTTTCAGAATTTCAGAATTACCTGGGACTGGGTAGAAATGCGAATTATTGGGCTCCACCCCAAGGCTAACGACTCAGAAACTTGCTGGAGCATGGCTGGTGGTGGGGATGCCTGTGAAGATTTAGAACCACTATTATTTAACCTGTTCTGCCACCTAGTGGAATGTGTGGGAATAGCATCTGGCAGTGAGTTGAGTACATTGATTACATTAAAAACCATTTTGTATTTATGCAGCCACCCTGAAGGTGTTCTAAAACTGGAGTTGCCTTCTCCTCATTTCCAGTTATTAGGGAAGGTCATGTCAAGACATCAGCAGGAAGTCTTGTACTGAAATCACACACTAGAATAATGCACAGCTATTAAATAATGCTAGGAAGAATAATACATGGGGAAATGCAAAAATGCTCATGGAAAAAGGGGGTTAAATGGTATACAACATTATTCAAACAAAATGGTCTAAATATGCATAAAAACAAAATCAAATACACCAAAAGGGCAATAGTGGTTCTCTCTTGAGGGTGCGATTATAGGTAAATGTTTTCTATGTGCTTTTTGGGGGGGTACTTCCTCTGTTTTATGTGATAAGTATGAGTTATTTTTAAGAATAATTAAAATATTTTTTTAGTTGCGCAGTACAGCTGCAAGCATCATTTAGCTCAAATCCCTTCTTGCAGGAAATATGTATGAAGTCCCCAGGTCTTGTGCTAGGGCCTGGGGATACAGAGAAGAAATGGGCGTGGGAGCTGCTTTCTGGAGCTCTGGGGTGGTATGTACCCCAAACCCAAGAGGTCCAATGAAGGAAGCACACACAAGGGAGAAGCTCTACTTAGGGGTGATAACCAAGGTTTCCCAGAGGAAGTAGCTCTCCCTAAGTTCCCAAGCTAAGGGACACTGGGTGGCTCAGGTCTGAGCGTCTGACTGCGGCTTAGCTCATATCTCGTGATTCCTGAGTTTGAGCCCCACGTTGGGCTCTCTGCTGTCGGCGCAGATTCTGCTTCAGATCCTCTGTCCCCGTCTCTCTCTGCACCTCCCCTGCTCACCCTCTCTTTCTCTCAAAAATAAATAAGCAAACCAAAAAAAAGTTCCCAAGCTAAGGATTCTAGATCCAGATCCCCTGTAAGTTACCAGCCTTTGTTGGCTGGCTCTTGGACGCGTGTGGTTGGCTGGATTGTATTACTCCTGAGAGTCTCTAGTCAGGAGCACATCAGGCAGTGCTCGAATTTGAAGACAGAATCATTAGACAATTGAAATTCAACACAAAGAGAGCAGGTTGGTTGTGGTAGACGTATAGTGCTTCAAGCTCCAAATCTCCTCCTAAAAACAACACCCGAATAGCAAAACCAAAAACACAGACAATACTTAAAAGTAGGTCCCAAGGTAACCCCTGAGCCCCCAAACACAAGCGGGTGAGGCCAGTGAAAACCTTCCACAAGAGCAGCATTTGTATAGGAGGGAAAGGAAGGGGCAGGGGTTGTACTTGTTGGACGTGAGAACAGGAGAGCCCAAGACAGGCAACAGGTGACCACAGAAGAGGGGCAGCCGATCTAAAAATGTCATCTGATGCTGGGAGAAGTTTTGTCCTCTCCCAGCAGTGGGTTCATGTGAGGGCCTCCTGGAAGAGCCCCTGAAAGGGCTGGAGCCAGGCAGCCCTTAGAAGCTCATGAGACTGCCTGCTTTCTTCTAGGACCAGATGCCACCATGGGGAAAACACCTAGGGCTAAAATCAGCATTGAGCAAGATGGAGATGAGAGAGAGAGATTGTATTACTCTTTTTAAAAAAATTTTTTTATGTTTATTTTTGAGAGAGAGAGCACGACTAGGGGAGGGGAAGATAGAGGGGGAGACACAGAATCTGAAGCAGGCTCCAGGCTCTGAGCTAGCTGTCAGCACAGTGCCTGACATGGGGCTCGAACCCACAAACTGTGAGATCGTGACCTGAGCTGAAGTTGGCCGCTTAACCATCTGAGCCACCCAGGCGCCCCAAGACTGTGTTACTCTTGAGAGGCTTTTAGGTAATGTGGGAACATGTGGGACACTACGAGTTTGGAGACAAGGAAAGAAGAAGATGGCCCAGACTCAAGAAAGGATAAGGACAGAGGTGGGAAATCCCAGAAGGCAAGCCACGTTACTTTTAAGCACACACAGCAGCAGAAGACGGAGCTTTATGAAGGTTGAAAATCTTTCCTGAACACAGCCTTAACCCAAAAAGTCAGGAGGGATCATTTCACAATCAAATAAACAATAGAAAAGCAGCAGGGCCAAATTCCATACAAAATTATGAACAGCAAAGGGACCAGGGGGAAGCAGAATAACGTCCCCCTAGGCAGTGGAGCACACGAGGGAGATGTGGTTAAAAAGAGACCAAAACCGTAACATATTCAGAAGTGAAAATACCCTAAGCACCTGAAACAAGACATGAGAGAACTGCGTAAATTGGAATTAGAAGAACTCAAAATGGCATGGAATGAAGAACTCAAGAGAAGAATTAGAAGTTTTTTAAGAAATGAAGGCCGAACCCCAAGCGGCATAACGGACTAAACCCAGCAGATAATACCTTAAGAGAAATAGACGTGGAAAAAAAAGACACGCAAGTAAAAAGGAAATAAAGAATGGGAGAAACAAGACTTAAAGTGACACGTATCCAGGCACGCAAAGGAAAACAAGCACACAGGTGACAGCAGTCCCTAAGAGGAAAACCAACGCAAGGGGACAGAACCAGCGCTCGAAACTAATTCAAGAGAACATTCCATTTAAAGACAGGTTGAAACTACACATGGCAAGTATACTGTGGACCTGAGAATATAGACCCAGAGGGACCAACCAAATGAAAAATGAGGGGAAGCATCTCTTTTAAACTATTCTTTTTAACATTTATTTATTTTTGAGAGAGAGAAAGACTGTGAGCAGGGGAGGGGCAGAGAGAGAAGGAGACACAGACTCTGAAGCAGGCTCCAGGCTCTGAGCAAGCTGTCCACACAGAGCCCGATGCGGGGCTTGAACCCACGAATAGTGACGACATGACCTGAGCTGAAGTCAGACACTCAACCCACTAAGCCACCCAAGGCTCTCCAGCCATCTAATTCTTTATACATTTCTTTAAAAAGAAATTGTTGCATAATCAGTGCTTTGATAGCATAGAGGAAAGATGTTTTGTGAAAAATCACAGACGCTGATGATCTTGACTTGAAAAGTGATTTAGGAAAATTGAGCTCTGAGAGTGCAAAAGTTTTAGGAGTATCAAACAGTGAATTTTACTCTTGATAAATGGATAAGCAAATTGAGCTATATCCATACAATGGATTGCTACTCAGCAATGAAAAGGAAAAACTATCTGCACGTACAGTGAGATAGATGCACTTCGGAACAATCACGCCCAGGTGAAGTCAGCCTTACACAAGAGAATGAAAACTGTATAATTCTATTTACACAAAATTCTCTATATAATTGGCTCTGGTGAGAGAAAGCAGGTCAGCGGTGGTCTGGGGATGGGGGTGGAGTTAAGGATGGGCTGCCAGGGGCAGGAGGAACTTTTGCTGGGGGAGGAGATCTTCATTATTTTGGTTATGGTGATGGTTTCACAGATGGATACTTCTGTCAAAACCCACTCAGGGGTGCCTGCGTGGCTCAGTCAGTTAAGAGTCCAGCTCTTGGTTTCGGCTCAGGTCATAAACTCATGGTCCGTGGGTTCGAGACCCACATTGGGCTCTGTGCTGACAGTGCAGAGCCTGCTTGGCAGTCTCTCTCTGTCTCTCTCTCTCTCTGTCTCTCTGTCTCTCTCTCTCTCTCTGTCTCTCTCTCTCTCCTCTGCCCTTCCCCTGCTGTCTCTGTCTCTCAACTTCAAATGTGTGTGACAAATTGTATGTTAAGTATACATCATGAAAGTTGTAAAAAATGACTTCTTGTTCTTGCTTTATATTTTCAAATGCCTGTTTTCCTAAACGCATTTACCATGCATATTCTTGGCCCGTCTATTCCAGTCATTTTGCTTCAGATGGTGGATGTTTGTCCTGCAAGATATTTGTTCTCCTTTTACTCTTGTGCTTCACAGGCGGCTAATTAGTTTGGTCTGTGAGGGCATGTTCCCTTGACATATCACCGCTCCGTGCTGTTTTGGGGGAAGGGCTGAGGTCCAGGCTCTAGTCTCTGTCCCTCCCACTTCATTTAAGCTGTAAGGAGGGGGCGAGCCCCAGGTCACAGAACCTCAGGACCCTCCAGAATCGCTCTGGATCTCTCTGGTTTAATGCCCACCTTTCTAGGTGGGATTAACCCCCTGGTCAGGGATTTGTCTTTAAATTCACGGCAAGCAGCAGCAGTGGGAGGAGGCGGTCTCTGGGGTGTAATGTCTAGCTCCAGTTTGTTCTCATGGGGGCGGTTTGCGTCCCTCACTGGCTGACCGTGTGGTCTCTGGTGGGAATAGGCGGGCAGTGGTGTCCCGGGACAGGACCCGATGAGACAGTAGCCAGCCTTAACGGCCTTTCTGTGCCCTGCATCAGCCTTTCCCCGGGGAAGCTGGAGCCCCCTCCCCGTCCCAGGTGCAAACACCTGTTCCCGGCAGACTCCCGGCTCCCCAGGGGCCTCTTCTTATATATTGTTTGGCAAGCTCCTCAACTCTGCCCTCCGTCCTTACTAAAGAGAGAGGACCCAGCGTTAGTGTACCATTTTTTTTTTTTTGAGAGACAGAGAGAGACAGCGTGAGCAGGAGAGGATTAGACAGAGAGGGAGACACAGAATCCGAAGCAGACTCCAGGCTCTGACCTAGCTGTCAGCACAGAGCCCGACATGGGGCTCGAACCCATGAATGGTGAGATCATGACCTGAGCTGAAGTCGGCCGCTTAACCGACTAAGCCACCCAGGTGCTCCTACTTTGCCATCTTAATACAGACCCCGTAACTTATTTGGTCTGCTTTAAAACCTTTAATATTCTTTGAAGAGGTAGTCTAGGTCTGAAAAGCCAATTCTGAACATGGTAAGAGAGCACTGCAAACAGTAAGAACTACAGACAAGTGGGAAATAGTTTGCTGATTCCACACCCAGAGAAATAGAGAACGTTTAGACCTATTTGGTCAAATACTTTAGAAATATATCCATCTGAGTTCGCCCTTTGTGATTGTGAGGAGCTGATGGTACCCTGTTCTGAGTGATGGGTAAATTGAAATGTAAAGAATTCTAAATACTTCAAAATGTTACCTTAAACTAGAAATGTGGTGTCTGGCAAATCCCACTGGCTTCTGGGGTGCGCGGTGAATATACGAAGACTTCCGGTTTGGGGTGTTTGTACTGACTCTTCCGTTGGCCTGGAGCACCTTCTCTCAGAACTCCCCTGGTAGGGGAGTATGTGTAGGACTGTCCTCACACTTCCGCTTTCTAGAGATTTCCACGACCGGTCTACCCTCAAAATCTCCATGCCCAACACTAATCACTTTCAAGTGTCTTATTTGCTTCGATTTTTTTCACAGCCCCAATCTTCATATGAACTTATATGTCTGTTCGTTTACTTGATTATTGTCTGTCTTCTCCCAGATGAGGCTGGGGGCTTTTCCTATCTTGTTCAACAAGGTGCAGATCCCCGACACCTGGGATAGTATCACATTTGGTGCACAGTAGGCCTTTCATAAATACTTGTTAAAGAAACTGCTGTTTCGATCTCTCGCTATGTGATATTCTGCTCTGAAACTTAGTGCCTTAAAGCAATAGCAATTTATTATTTCTCACAATCCAGGGGGCGGACTGGGCCTACTGGGCCCTCCTGGTGGCAGGTGTGGGGATGCGTTGCCCGCACATCTAGGGCCTTAGCTGGGGCAGCTGGGCCTCTCTACATGGTTTCTCCCCCCGGACTTCTGTTCCCAATGGCAGAAGCTTTCCAAAGGGCAAAGGTGGGAGCAGCGAGGCCTTGAGGTCTAGGATCTGGAACCCCACAAGTCACCTCCACCATGTTATTCTGGTCAAAGCAAGTCATGAAGCCAGCCTGGAATTCCAGGGGTGAAGAAACCCACTCCACCCCTTGATGGGAAAGGCTGCAAAATAGTAGGATCCTGCTTTTCCTTCTGCCACATTGTTCCAGAGCAGCTTTCCTGGTTTTTAAATAGCAGAAGACTTACAGGAACCATCCACCGTCGGCCAGCTCAGTGCCTGGCACCTGGCAGGCCCTCACTGTTGGTCCAGAGAATGGAAGACTGTCATGGCTGACCTCATTCCTTGCAAGAATGGAGTGCTTCTTTGGACACATTGACCTATATTGCCCCCTAGTGGAATTTGAGGATTGAGGTTGGGAGAATTCCTTTCTTGGAAGATTGAACTATAGGATTCCAGTTTACAGGTTAGGACAGGGGTTTCTAAACTTTAGCATAGGTATGAAGTATCTAGAGATCTTGTTAAGAACAGAAGATTCTGGGACGCCACAGTGACCCAGTTGGTTAAATGTCTGACTCTTGGTTTGGGCTCAGCTCCTGATCCCAGGATCGTTGGGATGGAGCCCCACGTTGGGTTTCGTGCTGAGCGTGAAGCCTGCTTAGGATTCTCTCTCTCCCTCTGTCCATCCCCAGCTCAGGTCCGCCCCCATCAAAACAACAACAACAACAACAACCACCACCAGAAGATTCTGACAGCCATTTTCAAAATAAATCTGACAATCCAACAACTGATTTAAAAACAGACACAGCAGTAAGTCTGGATAGGTCCAGATTCACTGAGTCCTAGGCTTTTATTTAGGCTTTGTGATGAGTGGGTGCTGGGGGGTGAGGCTGCCTCGTAGGAAACAGGGCCCTAGGTTTGAGAGCAGAGAGACCTGCATTTGAAAACAGTGCTCCCCTGTTTTTGTCACTCTCAGAGGGTCTCAGTTCTCTCATCTGTAAAGTGGGATTAACAGCCGTCTTCAATACTTGTTATGAGATTAGAAATAGTGCCTTGTTTAATGAGAAAGAATGAAATCTGGCCATTTGTAGCAAAGTGGATGGACCTCGAGGGTGTCGTGCTAAGCGAAATAAATCAGGCGGAGAAGGACAGATACTCATAGGTCTAACAGGAGAAGCCTAACAGAGGACCATGAGAAGGGGAAGGGGGAAAGAGAGCTGAGGAGAGTGAGGTACACAAATCATGAGAGACTACTGAATACTGAGAATGAACCGAGGGCTGAAGGGAGAGGGGGAGGGGTAAAGAGGGTGATGGTCACTGAGGGGGGCACTTTTGGGGGAGAAGCACTGGTGTTATATGGAAACCAACTTGACAATAAACTATTATAAATTAAAAAAAAAAAAGAAATAGTGCCTGTTGCAGTGCATAACACGCCCTGACTCAGGAAGCAGTGTTAATGGGGCGCCTGGGTGACTCAGTCGGTTAAGCATCCAGCTTCAGCTCAGGTCATGATCTCACAGTTCGTGGGTTCAAGCCCCACATTGGGCTCTGTGCTGACAGCTAGCTCAGAGCCTGGAGCCTGTCTTCAGATTCTGTGTCTCCCACTCTCTTTGACCCTCCGCTGCTCACACTGTCTCTCTCTGTCTCTCAAAAACAAATAAAAAAACATTAAAAAAAAAAAAAGCAGTGTTAATACTATTGGTGTAATACCACAGACATATAGTGTATAATAGATGTTTAGCAACCATTGGCCGGATTTAAATACCATAAGACCAGAAGAGCAAGAATCATATCTTTTTCAATCACTATTGATTGCCAGGTTCTAGGGCATCAAAAATGTCTTATAGCAAGTGCTTAACAAATAGTTTTTCTTTTTTATAAATCTTTTTTCTTTTTCAAATTTTTATTTGAATTCTAGATAGTTAGCATATAGTGTAATATTGGTTTCAGGAGTAGAATTTAGTGATTAATCACTTGCATAGAACACTCAGTGCTCATCCCACCAAGTGCCCTCCTTAATGCCTATCACCCACTTAGCCCATCCCCCTACCCATCTCCCCTCCAGCAACCCAAAGTTTGTTCTTTGTCTTTAAGAGTCTCTTAGGGTTTGTTTCCCTCCCTCTCTTTTTTCCCTTCCCATAAGTTCATCTGTTTTGTTTCTTAAATTCCACATCTGAGTGAAATCAACAAATACTTTTACAATGAATGAAGGAAGTTCTCATATCCTATCTCTATCAATGTGACTGTGTTCATTGGTTGTACTGGGTGTGTGTGTGTGTGTATGTGTGTGCATGTGCGTGCACGCATGTGTATGTTTGTGTGTAGTCTTTAAAGGACTAGACTTCCAGACACAATTTCCTTTCTGTACACCTCAACACTGACTAAGCTGCCAGGGGTCAAGTTATTTTCAGAAGCATTTTTTTTATTGTGGCACCATGAAAAGAATACAAGCCTTGAGGAAGACCTTGGTTCAAATCCCAGATCTGACCAGTCCTGATCCAGTCACTCCCCCTCTCTGAGCTTCACTTTCCCCATTTGGGATATGAGGAAGTTGTTGCCAAGGACAGTTCTGTTGTGATGTGCTAGGGCTTATACATCTAATTTTTTTTAAGTTTATTTATTTTGGGAGAGGGAGAGAGAGAGTTGGGGAGGGGTAGAGAAAGAGGGAGAGAGAGAATCCCAATCAGGCCTCCATGCTGTCAGTGCAGAGCCAGATGCGGGGCTGGAACCCATGAACTGTGAGATCATGACCTGAGCTGAAACCAAGAGTTGGATGTTTGACTGCGCCCCCCAGGCGCCCCTAGGATTCTGTACATCTAATTGTGAGAACCAGTGTATGCAAGAGATGTCATTTTGTATTTTGTTGTTGTTTGTCATTGAAGATCATCATTAGCAACTCACTTGTTGCTACATTGCCTTCATAATTATCATTTTACTGACTATACATTATTTTGTTGAATAACAGAATTTATCTAAACATCTCCTCTATGTGGACTCTTTAAGTAGTTCCAATTTTATGCTACTGTGAAAATTGCCGCAATTAACATCTTTGTCAACATAACTTTTTGCTTCAGTTGTATAATTTCCTCAGGAAACGAGGTAATTTTGACTGCCTCTTATGGAAGATTAAGAGGTTATGGCAACATTTTTTGCATTAGCATTTTGCATCAGCCAAAAATGGGAAAGATCAGAGCTAGCCTTCAGTAGGAAGTGCCAACCAATCAATAAAATTCTCTGCGACCATTAAAAAGACAAGGATTATTCATTATAGCCAAAAAGTAGAAACAATGTGAAATGTCCATCAACTAACGAATAAGCAAACTGTGGTAGATTATGCATACCATGGAATATGATTCAACCATAAAAAGCAGTGAGGTTCTGAGACACGGTATCATATGGGTGAGCCTTGAAAACGTTATGCTAAGTGAAATAAGTCAGACACAGGGGGCCTTGTATAATGATTTCACTTATAGGAAATGTCTAGAATAGGTGAATCCATAGAGACAGAAAATAAGATAAGTAGTTACCAGGGGTTAGGGAGGGAATGGGAAATGATTGCTAACAGGTATGAGGTTTCTTTGGGGGATGATGAAATTATTCTGGAATTAGATAGCAGTGATGGGTGCACAGCCTTGTGAATATACAAAATATATATATAAAATATATAAAACTGAATTTTACATTTTAAAAGAATGAACTTTGGGTACCTGGGTGGCTCAGTCAGTTAAGCATCTGACTTCAGCTCAGGTCATGATCTCATGGCTCATGAGTTCGAGCCCCACATAGGGCTCTGTGCTGAAAGCTCAGAGCCTGGAGCCTGCTTCACATTCTGTCCTCCCATGCTCTCTGCCCCTCCCCCACTCACACTCTGCCACTCTCTCTCAAAAACAAACATTTAAAAAAATAAAAGGGTGAACTTTATGGTATGTGAGTTAAATCTCCATAGAAAAAAGAACGAGGGAGACCTATATATATATATATGTATATATATATATATGATTTTTTAATGTTTTATTTATTTTTTGAGAGAGAGAGAGAGACAGTGTGAGCAGGGGAGGGTCAGAGAGAGAGGGAGACACAGAATCTGAAGACAGGCTCCAGGCGCTGAGCTAGCTGTCAGTACAGAGCCTGATGCACAGCTCAAACCCACAAATCACGAGATCATGACCTGAGCCAAAGCCAGACGCTCAACTGACTGAGCCACCAAGATGCCCCAGAGGAAGACCTATATTGACATGACCTATTATTATTCATTGAAAAAAAGCAAAGTTCAGAGCAATATCTAAAGCATAGCATTTTGGTGGAAGACTTGTTTTTTTTTTTTTTTAGTGTTTGTTCATTTTTGAGAGGGAGAGAGAGACAGAGTGTGAGCAGGGGAGGGGCAGAGTGAGTGGGAGACACCGAATCTGAAGCAGGTTCCAGCTGCTTTAGAGCTTGGAGCTGTCAACACAGAACCCGATGCGGGGCTCGAACCCACAAAACTGCAAGATCATGACCTGAGCCAAAGTTGGACGCTTAACTGACTAAGCCACCCAGGCGCCCCGGTGGAAGCCTTGTCTTCTATCTGTGAGGCGGTGAGGCTTCCCCAGGAAGCGTCCATCCTGCCCTCATTGCCATGAGCTCAGGCATGAGAACAGCCTATTTCTCTGGACCGTAGAGCGCACCCATTGTGCGCTTGGGGCTGAGACAGTGTATAATGACTTCTACGTAATACATAATTATTCCCATTGTTTCAGATAACAGACCTGAGCAGCAAGAGAGACAAGTGGGTTTACGAGGTTATGGAGCCAGGGATGTGGTCCCAGCAGGAACCAACCCACGCCTGGCAGACTCCAGAGGAGGTGAATCAGAGGCTTGGGTGCCGGAAGCTGGGTTGTTTGTTCCCTGTGGACTGGCCAGCCAGGGTGTGGAGGCTGCTGCGCTTTAGCAAACCTAGTTTGCAAGAATGCTGATTTCTGTATTTACCCAGAGAGATCATTTATTGTCCTTTACGTGAGGACTGCAGGAAGGGGATTGCAGAGGCTTATCATGCTCCAGGCTAGTGCCTTATTCCTTGATGGGACTGTTTCCGTAGTTCCTCACTGGTCCACCCATGCTGCCCAAACGTCCCGTGGGCCTTCGCAAAGCTGCCCTTGCTGCTGTTTCTAACTAGAAAACTCTTCCTGTTCATCAGCCACTCAGCAAACTCCTACTCAGCTGTCAAAACCCTGCTGGCATGTCCCCTCTGCTTCCTTCTTACCGACATTTATAGATGTCCTTACTAGCATCTTGATGATAACATTGGTAATATTCATAGTAGTTCTCATTTAGAGAGCCCCACTATGTGCCGGGCAGTTTTCACTATAGTCATGCGTGTTCCTTTTAATCCTTATGGGAATGATGCAATAGAAGTATAATTATTTACGTCTCTTTCAGATGAAGAAACAACCCGGCAAGGTTAGGAAATTTGCCCAGCATCACACAACCAGGATGTGAAGAAACTGAGCTTTCTGACTCCAAAGTTCATACCTTCCCTTACTCCACATCCTCTTTCCTACACCGGTCACCTTGAATTGCAAATGCTGTTTGTTCCTGTTTTCACCATTGCCCTGTGAGGCTCCCTGGAAGGCAGGTGGGGACTCTGATTTCAGGACTGTGACCCCACTGCCCGTTATGGGGTCTGCTTCCGAGTGGGTGATCCTGACAGTTGCAGGGACCCAGCCTGGAAAGTAACGCTGTGGTATGTTTGTCCTGTCTCTGCAGCTGGGACAGGCTCGCTGTCTCTCGGGGAAAGGCGATGCAGGGGCAGGTCTTGCCTCCCTGAGGACTTGTTTCCTGAAGCCACGTGAGCCTTTTCTGCTTCTCGCCGGTCCACGTGAGCTTCTAGAAAAGCCGGCTTCGTGGCTCTGCTGGTGTGAATGTCAACAATTCTAGCCAGCACTCGGTCTCCCATCCAAGTACTAACCAGGCTCGACCCTGCTTAGCTTCCGAGATCAGACGAGATCGGGCGTGTTCAGGGTGGTATGGCTGTAGACTAGCCAGCACTCGGGAAAGGGCACTGGAGTTCAGGCCAGCAAGGGCCCATCAAGGATACAGGCCCAATCACCAGCTTGCTGGATTTTTGCTAACGCCCCAAAGAGGCTTCATTGTAGAGCCAGCAGGACCTGGGGGGTGGGACCTCCAGCTTCGTAGTTAGCTCCGGCTTTGAAAACCATCTCTGCCGCTTACTAAATCTGTGGCCTTGGAGCACCTTTCTTAACCTTTCTAAACCTCAGTTACTTCATCTTTACCAGGGAGTACTTGCCTCCTTTTTAAAGTTATGGATTAAAAGAGATAAGGCCTATAAAATGCTTGTACCACCAAGCCTGGTACAGTGCCTGCGCCCCAAGATGAGGATGCTAATGATGGTGATAACAATAAAACTCATTGTTATGAAGGAAAATCCATCATAGATTTTTGTTGTTTGCAGCTAAGAATCCTGTCTGATATAGTTAATGTGATTGGTTGGGGAGCAGAGCAGTTTTCTAGAAGGACAGGCCACTGAAGCCAGACAGCTGGTTTTCCCTCTCCAGGACAAGAGCTAGCGGAGAAAGTGACTTCCCATCCGCTGGGCTGAGCATGTGTGGTTCTCCCTGGATCCCACCTCCTGGAGTCACCTGAGAGGGGAGAGGCCCAGTGGAGACTCGATCCGCATTCTTCTGAGTCCCAGGCAGCCATCATTTATCCGTCCTGACCACCTAACTCGGGATTGAGCAATCAGCAGCTATTAGAACCATGGGCTAAAAAATTTCATGTCGAGCAATGTCTAAAGTTAGCAGTCCATTTTCACAAGGATGGTTTTTAACATTTTAAAAAATGTTTTATTTATTTTTCAGAGAGAGAGAGGGAGAGAGAAAGCGTGAGCAGGGGAGGGTTAGAGAGAGAGGGAGACACAGAATTCAAAGCAGGTTCCAGGCTCTGAGGTGTCGGCACAGAGCCCGACATGGGGCTCGAACCCACAAACCATGAGATCATGACCTGAGCTGAAGCTGGAGGCTCAAGGGACTGAGCCACCCAGGCGCCCATTCACAAGGATGGTTTTATTTGCATATCCACGCACACACATGCCCCCAGAAAAGATGTGCTTCATTTAAATTGTATGTAAGCTTTCCTTGAGCACTTCCTATGTTCAGGAAGAGGCCTCCGGGGAAGGAATTGATAGGGCTGTGCAGTTACGACTTCTAATATTTTCACTGGACAGCTTTTCCATGTCTTGAGATTTTTTGTCACTGGTAAGCTTGTCATAATATTCCTTCAACTGGATGGGCCAGAGTTTGCCTTTCCAGCTGTCCTTTGGAGCTGGGGTAGTTCCAACCTTCTGCTGTTACATATAATATTATCAACCTTTATTAAGACAAGCTTTTAAAAACAATCTTTGGGAAGTATTTCCTTAGGACAAGTTCCTAGAAGCAGACCGAGGGACCAAAGTGCGGGAATAGGTTTCCCTGGCCTTGTTTACCGAAGGTTAGATCGTTCCCGAGAGCAGATAATGAAAACACCAAACCCTAGAGATTGCCCACGTGTTCTCTCCTGGTCTGAAACCGGAAAGAAATACAGAAACAGCGCCAACGAGATGACAAGACAATTTGCTGGGTTATGCAGAGTTTTCTGGAAGGTGCTGGACTTTTCCATGAGAACATCCTCAGCTGATATCCCAGTCCTCCGACTGTCTGCTTATTTGGGGCTGTCGCCACGCTTCCTCCACCACCTCCACAAGAACTGTACACCGGCTGGTAGTGTAGAGCCGGGGCTCTGCAAATGTCTCGTGAATTCCTGAGGGCCAAGTGCCTGTGGCGTGCGGAATACATGTTCTATGTGAGCAAGGCAACGGACCCTGGCAGTGGGAGCACTGGCGGGACCCTGGAGCCAGAAGACCTGGCTGCAGCCAGGGCCCTGCCAGACACGCCACCCCCCCTCCCTCCCACACCCATCTGGATGGCAGATTCCTGAAACCACACAAGTTTTCATGTATTCCTCTGATTCAGGACTTTGACTTTAGATGAAATGCAGGACTCCTGGGAGAGGGCACAGTGCCATTTATACCTGGGGGTGAACTATGTTGTCGCCAACCCTGAGAACAGGTCAGGCTGGAGAAGAAAGAGTCCCCAGAAGACTCCGAAAGCCAAGGAAGGAGCGCTCAGAGTCTAGCCTTTCACAAAAGGTTTTAAAACAGGGTTCTTGGAGCGCCTGGGTGGCTCCATCGGTTAAGCACCCAAATTCGTGTCAGGTCATGATCTCTCAGTTTGTGCTGACAGCTAGCTGAGAGCCTGGAGCCTGCTTGGGATTCTCTGTCTCCCTCTCTCTCTGCCCCTCCCATGCTTGTGGCTTTTCTTGCTATCTCTCTCAAAAATAAAGAAATAAAACATTAAAAAATTTTTTTTTAATTTTTTCAATATTTTATTTATTTTTGAGAGAGAGATAGCTTGAGCAGGGGAGGGCCAGAGAGAGAGGGAGACACAGAATCTGAAGATAGGCTCCAGGCTCTGAGCTAGCTGTCAGCCCAGAGCCTGACGTGGGGTTTGAACCCACGAACTGTGAGATCATGACCTGAGCCAAAGCTGGATGCTCAACTGACTGAGCTACCCAGGCGCCCCAACATTGAAGAAAATTTAACACAGGGTTCTTTAGTTGCCTCTTCCCTGTGCAGCTCCCCCAGGACTGCAGAGTCCCCTGGGGGAGCGGTGGACAAGCCTTCCTGAGGTGGTCTGGCCTAGTCAGGGTCCCCGGATGGATGTCTCCTGTCGAATTTGAGAACTAAGTAGCAGGTTCCAGGGAGTGGGCCCAGGGACCCTGTCCCGGCCACGTGCATGTGCACACCTGGCCCTCACAGTTATCCTCACAACGATGCCGTGATTTCTGCCTTGCTATGGCTCTGCGCCCTGGGAAGTGGGATCATGCCATGACCTATTCCTTAGCCAAGCCCAGTGAGTAGGTTGTAGCGCAGGCCACACCACCTCCTCTCATTCGTATCTCCTTCCCATCCAGTGTGCTCTATTCCTGCTGGCTTCTCTCTTCCTCAACTGGCAAGCTTGTCCCTGTCCCTGAGATGGCTTTGCATGGGCTATTCTCCCTCCTTGGATTTTCCCACGCTTGCCTCCTTGTCCTCATTTGGGCCTCAGCTCGATGGGCACCTTTGCCAAGAGGTCATGCTGCCCCCAAATCCTTTTCTATCCCACTGCTAGCGTGTTTTCTCCTTAGCAATGCCATTTCTTAAAATAACCTGATGCACCAATAACCAACTCCCTGCCCGGAAAGTAAGCTCCGAGAGGGCAGCATGGACGGCTGTTGTGCTCTGCCAGGGAAATGTGTGGGCACATGTGAGGGGCTCCCTCCAAGTATCTCCAACAGCGCTTCCCTTGCTGTTCCTCATTCAGTTCCATCATTTCTTTCTTTAAAAAATTTTTTTAAATGTTTTATTTATTTTTGATGCAGAGAGAGACAGAGCATGAAACGGGGAGGGGCAGAGAGAGAGGGAGACACAGAATCAGAAGCAGGCTCCAGGCTCTGAGCTGTCAGCACAGAGCCCATCATGGGGCTTGAACTCAGAAACTGCGAGATCATGACCTGAACAGAAGTCAGATGCTTACCCGACTGATCCACCCAGGCACCCCTAGCATTTATCTCTTAAGTGGGGTATGCATATGGGCCTGGCGGGGCAGAGAGCCCCGGCTGGCCTGTGTGCAGATCTGGGTTCCTGCCTAACTCAGGAGTTTCACTTATGGTGTGATCTCGACCACCTCCTACCCAGTTCTGCAGAAGGAGCAGAGTGGACCCAGTGGGCAGAAGATCATGGGGGCAGACTTTATAAAGTTCAGTATAAAGAGGACCCTTGAACAGAGCTGATGGGAGACAGAGGGGTAATTTCACTGCTTCCCTGGGCTAGCCCCACCCCTTGCCCGTCCCTTCCTGGCTTGCTCACCATCCTCTGCCTCTGTGGAGCCTGCTTCCCAACCTGGAGTCTGGTGGAGCTCACTGGCTCCTGGGACTCTTTACCAGCACAGGCACTGGGCATTGTGCATTGCTAAGGAGACTGGACCAGATGCTCCCTGTGGGCCATTTCATCTCCAATTCCAGGGGCTTGGTTATTTTTAATGTTTATTTACTTTTTGAGAGAAATAGAGTGTAAGCAGGCAAGGGGCAGAGAGCGGGAGACACAGAATCCAAAGCAGGCTCCAGGCTCTGAGCTGTCAGCACAGAGCACAACACGGGGGCTTGAACTCACGAACTGTGCAATCATGACCTGAGCCGAAGTTGGACGCATAACCCACTGAGCCACCCACGTGCCCTGAGAGCTGTTATTTTTAAGCCACGGGCCTTCAGGTGGGAGAAGGTGACAGGCTGAGTTAAGATGCTGATGGTGTGCCGGGGTTAAAGCTCAGTGGCCTACAGCACCAGCACGCCGCTCACTGACCACATCCTACCTACCTGCTGCGCATTCTGCACCAAAAGCTGGATCAGGCATACAGCTTCTAGAAGAAATAAGAGTTCCAGTCCTGGTTCTGCTGCCAAGTTACTACTGTGTGAGCACGACTAGGTCCTTGGTGTTTCCTTCTGGAAAAAATGAGGTTTGGATTCGACCTAGAAGCTTTCGAGACCCTCTTTCCTAACCCTAACATTTTAGGACTCTGCCACTGAGCCTTAGATGTGAAAAACAGGCTCACCCAGGCTCTAACTCTTCAGCAGGTCACCTTTTTTAGTTGACAGCCTGGCAAGGAGCCAAGACCCCTGACCTCCGGCATCAGCTGCTCAAGCCTTCACAGAGTGTCTGTGTTTATTCACAGCTCTGGCTGGGCAGATGACATCAGTATGTGATCTGTCAGTGGGCAGGGCCTGAGGTGTCCATCATGAGAGAGATGAGCTGAAGCTAGTCCAAAGTCACCCTGGAGGGCCCCCCCTGCCCTGCCCCGCCCCACTGACTGGTCTGCTCATCCAGAGGACAGGAGAGGGATTTTGTGCTCTGTCTTTGGCAGTGCTTTTGGTAGCTTTTATGCCATGACCTGCCTGGCTGTGGCAGCCCCGGGCAGGGCCCCCTGTGATCCTAAAACAGAAGTGGGAAATGAGTGTTCTGAAACGGATCATTTTTGTGATGCCCTATGCTAATTTCATGATGTGCTATAGTTTCACTCTGCTTTCCTGAAACATCTGAATTAATCTTCAGTACAACCAGCTAGGAAGAACCAGGAAGCCTAACTCTGAGTTTTCTGTCCTGAACTAGCTCTTTCTTTTACCCCGTGGGGGGTTCTTGCAGGAATGAGAGTTTCAGAAAGCCCAATAGCTGAGTAAGCATTTCCCCGGGAATCTTCTCGAGCTAACTGCAGGTTGGGAACTGGGGATTAAAATGAATCATTAACTTCTTAATGCTCTATGCAACACACTTATCTCTACAACCACAAACACACTTATCTACACACAGATTCTCAGACGAGTAGGGTTTTCATGAGGCATAAATCTTTTAGATCATCACCAAAGGGACTGATACACTGGCTTAGGGGAATATATGTTTCATGTTTAAAAAATAAATACTAAAATTTTAAAAATGAATCAGACATGGTCCCTTCTCCCAAGGAGTTTAGATAGACCCTTTGATTCCTCTGAGCCCCAATTCTGCAAGATGGGGCTAATGATCCCTGTTCAAGTTTGCTAGATTTAGTAAATGAAAGGATGCCGAGTTAAGTGTGAATTTCAGATACATAATGAATAACATTTTAGCATAAGTATGTCCCATGCAATATTTGGGACATACTTACCCTACAAAATTATTCATTGTTTATCTAAAATTCAGATTTAACTGGCATCTTGTATTGTACCTGGCGAGCCTACCCCATGCAAACTAGTTCAGGAATTGTTTGAGGTACAAAAGGAATAATATGCAAATTAATAATGCATGGAAGTGCTTTACAGTTTACAAAGTTCTGTGTCAGCAAGAAGGGTTTGGGTTGCATTACTTGGATGGAAAAGGGTCTCTTGCAGGCCTCAAGTCTTTTCTCACCATGGAGAAAGATCACTATGAGGAGAAGGATCCAATGCTGTCTCCCAAATGAACACTTTTTATTCCCGGGCAATGGATCCCAAACCAATGGCACAAGATTGAGCCTGTAGCTACATGTGTGAGAAAGCCCGGAGGGCTTTGATTCACTGAAAACTCCAACTAGGATGTAATCAGCACTTGCATCTTCTGGCTGTGTCCTCAGAGGTGGTGTTTGAAATACTGTCTGTGCCGCTCAGACTCCCCCTGAAGGATTGAAAGGGACAGGAATGGGCTGGACTTCCAGGGCCTGGAAACCAGTGTCCTGGCAGGGACAGGAGGAAGAAGGCGTGTTTGATTTGGACATCTGTGGACTCAGGAGACACAAGCCATGGGCTTCCCTTGCAGCGTGGGTCCTGGTTTCTGGAAGGTTCCCCTCCTGTCCAACGTGGCATTTTGTTCAAAATAAGAAGGCTGGAAAAGCCTTGAGAATCCCCATCCTCCCTTCTTCCATCCTACAGATGGGAAAGCCCAGGCTGGAGAGGTGACTCATCCAAAGCCATGTAGTAAGTTAGGGCAGAATGAGGACTGGAACCCACACTTGCTGCTTCCCAGCTCACGGTCAAGGTCACATCAGCCCATCCCCTGAGATTCCTTCTGTTTGGGCAGGCCCTCCAAGCAGCCACTGTCTTCCAATACTCCCAGAGGCGGTGCTGAGAAACCTTTGTTTCTCTGGGAGGGGAGACCAGTTATTTAGTAACAGTGATGGTAATCTGCTTGGGGGCAGTGCTTTATAGTTTGCGAAATACTTTTGTGTCATTGATCTCACCTTCCCTTGACTTCTGCCTTGACTTTCTGTACTTGTCCAACCTTAGTGTACTGTTGCCTCCCAGAGAGGCAGCTTGTGTGGCGGTGACTTCTACCGCAGTGGTGAACTGTGCCTCAGTTTCCTCCTCCATAAAGCAGAGATGATAATGAGGCTATCTGCTCATAGAGTTATTTTATTTTTTTATTTTTTGAAAGGGAAGGAGGAGGAAAAGAGGTAGAGAGAAAATGGGGAGCAGAGGACCCCAAGAGGGCTCTGCACCAACAGCAGAGAGCCTGATGCTGGGCTTGAACACATGAACTGTGAGATCATGACCTGAGCTGAAGTCGGACACTCCAATGAAGTAATTTGTGGTTGTAACAGTATGCAGACATTGTTAGGGCTTCACAAATATCACCACCACCACGACTATGAGTATTGTGTACTCTGTGACCCCAAATCCTTTCTCCTCCGCATTCCTGTCTCTCCTCCCAGACTCAGCTCGAATTTCCCTCCCTTCAGAAGACTTCTTTGATCGGTTCCCCTCAGCAGAGTTAGGGGTTGTCTAACATGTACTGCACTTATTTAAATGCATACACTTCCCATTTTCTGGTCCATCTCCCTAAGCTGAGATCTTCAGGACCATCTTTAGCTGCAACACCAAGCCCAGGGCCAGGCAAATCTCTCTGCTTACTTGATGTTTGGTGAATGTAGGAGTGACCCATTGTTTTCCCAGTCTAGAAATCATTCTTGATTTCTTTCCCTCACTCCACACCCAATCCAATAGCAAAGCTTGACAAGTCCACCTCTAAAATCGATCCTGAATGTGCCTCTGGGCCAGTCCCAGGCCACTGTCTTCTCACCTCTGGGCGACTCAGCCTTCTCACTGCTTTCAGGGGTCCTGCCCTTGCCGCCCTGTGATCCACCTTCACCCCACTCCTTCACACTCTCCCTTGACTTCCTTAGAGGAAAATCCCATGTGCCGACATGGCTGCAGAGCTCTGCGTAGCCACCTCCTACCTCATCCCTGTCCTCTTCACTCTGTAGGCTTCACAGATCCTTCCCCACCTCATAGACATGCACTTGCTGTTCCTTCTGCTTTCTTCAGAGTCACTTCCTTCTTTAGATTTCAGGCTGAATGTCACATCCTCAGAGAGACATCCCCTGACCAAGCTGAGGGGATATCTCCCAGGCATTCTGGGTCCCAGCACCCTTTTGATCTCCTTTGGACTGCCTATTATTTATCTGTGCATATCTTGATATTATTCATTTATTTGTTAATTGACTCATTTGTGATATGGTAAACATCTCGGTGCAGGCTACTCTGTGTGTGTGTGTGTGTGTGTGTGTGTGTGTGTCTTGTTCACTAAGGTGTCTCTAGGTCAGTGTTTAGTACATTTCTGCTGAATGAATGATGAAATCCTTCTAGCAACACAGTGGGTAGCCCGCGCATTATAGGCTTAACTGACAACGACAAAACCAAAGTGTAGAGAGGTTAGAGTCGCGTCCTAGGTAACATAGGCTGGAAGTTGTGTGGCCAGATCCGCTATATCATGGACTTTTCCCACTAGATCATTTCACAGTGTAGGGAGATAGACTCTGCCCTGGGAACCCAGCTGGGTCGATTCATAGACTAATTCTCTTAACGTGGGACTGGATGGCAGAGATTCCAAGGTTCCTATTTCTAAAGAAATAGCACTGCCAGTATGTGGCTAAGGATTATATACAATTCCAAATTCTGGGCTGCACTTCAGGCATTGCACACACCCAGTAAACACCCAACGATTGTAAGAAAAGTGCAGTGATTGTTTGAGAAAGGAAATAAGAGCCACGGGCCCGGGAGCAGGCTTGATCTCCCAGGACCCTCTTCAGAGCTGTTCTAATTTAGGCCTGATGGAATGGCAGAGATGTTGTTTCTAGCTCTCTTACAACAATGTGGCCTAATTTGGAAGATTCTGCCATTCCTGAGTTCCTGACTGCTGCCTGAGAGCAGACCCCAATTATTGTCATCATTTAACGTACTGCCTTGAGCATGGGTATGAAGCTGGCAGCGGGCACCATTTCCATGATTCCAGGAGCAAAGGGCCTAGAGAGAGACCCTGGTAGCATAAAGGACCCTAGACCAGAAGTCAGAAGGGCCGTGCTGTGGGTGGGAAGGCCATGGGATTTCCAGCCAGCAAACTCTAGGTCCCTTGCTGGCCTGGCCCTTAGCTGCCCCTCTATAAGGAATGACGTGGGTCTGATGGTGGCCTGAGGATCCGAGGGCGAGGATCTGACCCTTTACTCGTGTGCAGTGAAGGACCTTTCAAGGCTCTTTCTTTCTCTGGATCTTGCTTTATTGTCTGTACAAGGACAGGTTTAGAGAGCCTGATTCGTAAGCCCCTTCCTGCTCTGATGTTGGCTCTTTCTGTGGCCTTTTCAGGGAAACATTTGCTCCTCCAGGACTGGGTTTCCTTGTCAAACAGCCTTCAGAAACCAGCATGAAATTGACACAGCTACTTCAGAACAGTCCCACAAGGATTTCTCAGGGGTGCCAGAGGAGTCAAATGGCCATTCCTGCCTTTCTGCCAGTCCTAGTAGCTAGGGACCCCCTCCAGGACAGGTACTCACTCTAATGAAGGAGAGCCTTCAAGAAGAGTGAGGTGGTGGAAGTAGGTCAGGAAGTATTATTCTTCTGAGAGTTTAGAAGTTCTTAACATTGAACCGCAAGGACATTGTACTCTCCTGCACTTGACCCACTATGTGAGAAGACAAGGAAAATCAGATACGTTCCAGTGTTATTTGAGTGTTTACTCTGGGGCAGGCTTTGGCTCAGCACTTTCCTATGCATTGTTTTGTTTGAACTTGAGCCCTATAAGATAGATATTATGATCTTCATTCTACAGAGGAGGAAGATGAGACACAGAGAGAATATGACTTGTCCAAGGTTATATAGCTAGAAAGACCAGCATGAAATTCAGCACTCTACTGCTATACTAATTTCTTTCCTAATAATAGCAATAAAAAATAATCAAAATTGAGGAAGTTCAGTAAGCACTGGAAATCACTTTGGACTTGAGAATTGAATAAATGGCTATAAATCCCAGTTCTTCCATTTATTGGCTTGGTAACCTTGGACAAGCCATTTGACCTTGTTTTTAATGTTCATCTATTTGAGGGAGGGAGGGGCAGAGATGGGGGACAGAGGATCCAAAGCAGTCTCCTTGCTGACAGCAGACAGCCCAGTGCAGGGCCCAAACTTACAAACCATGAGATCATGACCTGAGCGGAAGCCGAATGCTTAACCGACTGAGTCACCTGGGTGCTCCACCAGTTGACTTCTTTAAGTGGTAGTTTACTGACCTATGAAGTAGAGATGATCACTTCTTCTATGTTACAGTATTAGACTGAAAAAGGGATAATGTCCACGAAGCGGCTAGCACTGATGCCTGGCGTATGAGAGGTGCCCGGTAAATGTCAGTCATTATTATTGTCATCACTGCTGCTACTACCACCATCTTCCCTCCAGAGTGATTGCAAAGCTCCAGTAAGATAATGATTGCAAAAGCTCTGTGCACCTGTCAATAAACCCCTTTATTACAATTACAGCAATCTAAGGGAAAGAGTTATTTATGAAGCTTTGGCCCCATTCTGCCCCAAAATGGTTCACATTCTTTGCTGTACAGCCAACACTGATGACGAGGGAGGGTTTGACTTGGTGCCCACTCTAAATGACGTCCCTCAATAGATCTCCAAGAACTGCAGCAAATGCTTTTCTGAGCTTATTTTTAGCATCTTCTAGAAAGACTTTGAAGTAGGATTTCAACATTGAACTTCATTGCTTGGAGAAGGCGCTCTGCAGTTGCTGTGAATTTATGACTTAGGACCTTCTCCCTCTTACTGTCCTAAGGGATGCCATGGAGGCAGATCAGTGATGTGCTTGGTTGGCATATCCCCAGATCCAGGTGAATTCTGTTGTTGGCTATTCCCAATTGAAGCGACATGTGCTTGTTGTAAATAAAAATGTGGAAAATGCAAAAAAGTATGAGAAGAAAAACTTTAGTTACCAACAAAGCAATCATTCAGAGACAAAGATCATTTCTATATTGGTGTATTTCCTTTTGGTCATTTATTTTATACATATATTCTTTTACATGATTGGAATCATAGTGTAAGAGTCACCTTTTTTTTTATAAGACTGTATTTAGAGCAGTTTTAGGTTCACAGCACAGTTCAGAGAAAGATACAGAAGTTTCCCATAAAGCCTCTGCCCCAACATACGCAGCCTCCCCTACTGTCAACATCCCCCATCAGAGACATACATTTGTTACAATTAACAAACCCACAGGCACACATCATAGTCACCCTAAGTCCACAGTTTACATTGTGCTTCATTCTTGGTATTACATGTTATGCATCTGGACAAATGTATAATGACATGTATCCATCATTATACTAGGTAATTCTGTTCCCACAGTTGTGCCTTTTCCAGAATGTCATATAGCTGGAATCATACAGGTTGTTATCCTCTCAGATTTGCTTCCTTCATTCAGTAATATGCATTTCAGTTTCCTTCATATCTTTTCATGGCTTGATAACTCATTGTTTCATAGTGCTGAACACTATTCCGGCATGGGTGTACGTTCACCTCCTGAAGGCCATCGTGGTTCTTCCAAGTTTTGGCGGTTATGGATAAAGCTGCTATGAAGATCTGTGGGCAGGTTTTTGTCTGGACATATGTTTTCAGTTCCTTTGGGTAAATACCAAGGAGCACAATTGCTGGACTGTATGTAAGAATATTTTTAGTTTTATAAGAAACCACCAAACTGCCTTCCAAAATGGCCGGGCCATTTTGCATTTCCACCAGCAAGGAGCGGGAGTTCCCATTGCTCCACACCCTCACCAGCATTTAGTGATGTTGGTTTTGTAGATGTTTGTTGTTGATGTTGTAGATTTTGGCCATTACTAAGAGGTGTGTACTGGCAACCTATTTTTTTCCACTACTTTATATTGTAAGAATTTCCTTCATGAATGTCATTTTTATAGATATATAGTGGACCCAACACAGGGAGGTTATATACAAAGTACTTACCCTACTGCTTACTGTAACCTGTTTAGATTTTTCTACTTTTTGCTATTATTGATAACATTCTGATGAACATTTTGGTTCATTTTAGTTACATCCAATTGCTTATATCCCTTGAATATATTCTTAAGGTGGAAATAATTAGCCAGAGTATAGACACTTTTAAGATTTCCTGGAAAAATTCTATCACTTTACATTCCTATCAACAGAGCGAGGCACTCCCTCATCAGCAAGTATTACCAGTTTTTAAACATTCTTGCCAAGTCAGGTTAAAAAAAAAGTAACTTATTGTTTTAATTTGCAAATCTTTGATCCTTTTGTTGAATACATAGTGTTTCCTGGTTTTTAGCCATTTGTTTTTCTCTCTCTGTGAGCTCTCTGTTCCTGTACTTTGCTGGGCAGGCTTGTTAATAGTGGCCCCAATAATCCTAAAGTTGTCCGCAGATGATGCCAAATCTTGCATTCAGCCACATCTGATAGGAGGCCAGGCTCTGGCAGGATTAGAAATCATCCATGTCAGCAGTACTGTTGCAATGAAACCAGAAAGGGGAAAGTTTTCATGTTTTATTGGAATCTAGGAGATGAGGTTATTTTGCTGAGCCACATCTATTATATTATTATGCTTTCTTTTCTATTCATACTCCCAAAGCTTCTCTTTTCTTAAATTCTTCTCTCTCTTGAGAGTAAGATTCGGTGTGTATGTGTCCCCCCCACCCTTTTTTTTTCAGTATCTGTTCATTGACCTCCTACTATGTGTAACACATAGTGGCCAGTTTTATGGATTGTGGAATCTCAAGAAGAAGAGCCGGGGCTTTGGAGCTGAGCAGACCTTGGGCAAATTGCTAAATGTCTCAGAGGCTCAATTTCCTGTTGTTTCAAGTGCAGGGACAGCCCTACCTTTGGGGAATAAATATGTTATGAATGCCAGACTTCTAGAACAGTGACTGTCACTTGTAAGACTCCATTTAGCTCAACAAACAATTCTCGAGCCACGTCTGGGTATATGACATCATGGTAGGTACTGAGCCAACAAAGAAGGCTGCCTGCAGGAGAAAGTCCAGGCTGCTCATCTGCTCTGACAAGGTCCTCTCTGAGCCCTGCTCTTCTGTGGCCCCTCATTAAGTCCAGTGGGTTGACAGCTTTGGCTCTTAGCCACAGTCCTGGAGCAGCAGGAAAAGTGCCGGTCAACATTCTGTTTCACACAGAGTCACAGCTATAATTTTTCCCTGATTCTCTTTATCATTGTATCATAAGCATTTTCCCTTTCCAGCGTAGTGGTTAAGGGAACTACCAGAGCCAGCCAGCCTCTATCGCTTACTAAGTAAGTGACCTTGGGCAGGGTGCTTAACCTCTCTGTGCCCTAGTTTCCTTATCTGTAAAATAAGGATAATAATAGTGCCTACTTCCTGGGTTTTCTTTCTTTCTTTCTTTTTTTTTTTAGGATTAAACGAAATATTTCCTCCATAGCCTTTAGTGTAATATCTAGCACACAGTAAGAGCTCAGTGATCTATTATTAACATTTACTATGCTTTCTTCATAGCAACCCTGACAATGACTTTAGATGATTAAACTGAACAGACAATAATAATGCTTTTGTCTGACATTGGATAGTTAAGGTGTTTCTGATTTTTAAACACAAAATATTACTCCTAAGAAATTAAAAAAAGTTATCTTGTGGTTTAGAGATAAAGGCAGAACAAAAAATTTAAAGAATTAAATGTTGGATGAGCCTACATGAATACACTTAAATTACCTTTCAGGATAATTCAACATTTTCTATACAGATGACAGGGTAACTAGCCCATCTTAGAGGCCTGGGCACATCCCTGCATGAGGCTGAGTGCTGTCCTGGAGCACGTTGGTGAGGACTTCTTGTCTTTATGATTCTCTGGGCAAAGAAGCTGTATCAGCTTTTCTCCCCTACTGCCAGAGAATCTCTGATCTATCACATCTTGGGGCCAATCCAGCATTTTCGAGCTGTATCTTGTGGATAGCTGGTAAGCAACTGTCAGGCCATGTCACCAAATGGGAAAGTTGTGACACAGAGGTTTTTTGGTGGTCCTTCAGCCAACAAGGCTCAAAGTTAGCTCATGTGTAAATGAAAAATAAACTACATAGATCAAGCACCTTCTAGCTCTGGGGAAACATCCTCTCCAATCCTTAGCTTAATTAAATGAGATAGAACTTGTTGATCCCACACTATAGATGAGAAAACTGAGGCCCAGAGAGGTACAAGGTTTCTTCCAAGGTCACAGAGCTGGCAGTCATGAGATCTGCCTGACTCTCAAGATACAAGCTCTCTCCAAGGCACCCCAGGATCTCTTTTCAATTTAATACAATTTTATCAGCATGAATTAGTGCTCACACAACGTACCCCGATAGGCACTAAGACCACAGAGAACAGCCTAATGGGAGAGACAGACACATAGATCGCAAGTCCTAGTATTATGGCTGATGCATGCCTGTGAGAAGTAAAAAAGCCAGGTGGATAGTTCAATTTATCTTGTTGTATATATTTCTGAAAGCCATCCTTAATCCTTTTAGGAAGAGGCGGGGGCGGGGGGAAGAGTTAGATTGATAGATTAGGGCTATAACCAATGAATAAACAAAGGGCAGTGGGCAAATGGGAAGGGAGAGTTTAATTCCCACTCAGAGATCCAAGGAAGTCTCTTAGAGGATATGATGTTTTGGTTGGGGTTTGAAAAGCAGGAAGAATCAGCAAGAGAATATGGGAAAGGGGCTGACCTGTCTACCTCCTTCCACAAGAGAAGTAAAAACAGAATCCTGATTTGCACTTGCTAAATACTGGTCTGAAACCAGAAAACCTACACACACCCCTCTAATTTTGCCCCCATTCTTACACACATAGGCAGACCTACCAACCCACACCCATATATGCTCACAAATAAAAAGAAACAAATCCTTTAGAAAACATACATAAAACATGCATCAGCACATGGGCAGATACTTGAAACAGATAACACACAAAAATAGACACTACTCCCCATACACTCACATAAATACATGTAATACACACACAGATCGCAAAGATGTTTATGCTCTCATACACAAGCATGCACATATCCTCTCCCTACCTAGTACTACTCACGCAGGTAAATAAATGCATTTTTAAATTAACATATACCCAAGTGCACATGCAAATGTCATCCTGCCTTTCTGGTTGGAGGCCAGTGACTAATGGGAAAGCATGCACGAAGGCAAGTATCACAGTAGGAGAGGCCAGGAATTGGTTGGCGTCGGGACTGGGATTAAGCCCTGTCAGATGACAAACCCGCCCCTCCTGGCTCTCCCCAGAAGCTGCATCGCCTGAGCAAGCTCTGGATCCTGGGCAGATGGTGCGAGGCTGCGTGTCGGAATTCCAGCTTTACACGGGGGGTTGGTGTCACCCAGGGCCAAGCTCGGTTATCAGCCCCACCCCAGTCCCTACAGTAGGCAGGCGGCTAGGGGACACATTAGGGCTGTGGCGTGGGGCTTGTCCCAACACAGCACACTGAGAGTAGTTAGCATTAATGAGGGTTTACTGGGGCCAGGGGCTGGGTTAAGCCCTTTCAATACATTACTTAATTCTCATCTCTGTGACAGGAGGTGTGGGGGTGTTACGTGTCTATCATGCCCATTTTAGAGGTGAGAAAACTGCGCTCAGGCCACAAAACCACTCAGCAGGAAACAGGACGTTGAGGTTCAGTCCTGTCGGAGCCCATTCTCCCCCGGGGTGGGGGAGGGTGGAGGTTAGGGTAAAGTGTGCACGTGGGTCTGTTTCCCCTACGCAGGAAGCTTGCACCTTCAACTCCAGATGGGTCTCTAGCACCCCACCTCCCCGTCTTGCCTGGCACAGTGCCCGGCCCTCAGCAGGTGTCTGATCAAGGCGTGGGTCTTGGTTCAGTAGAGCCCTCAGCATGGGCCTCAATTTCCCCATCCCTGAAATGGGAATGGTAGCGCACTCCTCGCAGGGTCGAGGCCAGGCATTCTGGGGCAGCATAAGCAATGTTGAGCTCTACATCGTCGCTGCTGTCGCCCTCGCCCACTGCGGGGGCTCCAGCCCAGTCTCCACCCGAGCCCGGGTGCGTCGCCGGCGCCCCATTGTTCAAGAGGGCGGGGAGGCTCCCGAGAGTGGATTTCCCGCCCCGGGTCGCGCTCGCCGCCCAGTGGAGCAGACGACTTGGCCCGGCGTCTGCCGCGCGGGGCGCGTCCTTTGTCTGCTCCACGGCGCCCGATGCCCGCGGCCCGCGCCCCGCTCCTTGGGCAGACAAAGCAGGGGCTGCCGCGAGCCCGAAGGGCTGGAGCGGGGTTCTTACCACCCTCCTCCGGCCTTAACTCCGCCCCCTCTCTCGACGCCCTCAGATTGGCCCGCGGGGCTACAAAGAGGCCGGGAAGCGGGTGGGTCACGTGGGCCAGCGTGATCGTCCATTGGTCGGACGAGGCTGCCAATCGGGGAGGGCGGGCTGTCCGCGCTCGGCCCGGTCGCTCCCTCCGCGTTGGGGCCCGCCCGCGGGGCCGGCCGCCTGTCAGAGGGAGGTGGCGATGGTGCGCCCGGTGGCGGTGGAGGCTGCGGCGGCTTCCCTGGTCCGAGCGCAGGGAGGAGAAGATGACTGACCGACCGGCTGAATGACTGAATGAATGAATGGCGGAGCCGAGCGCGCCATGAGGAGCCTGCCGAGCCTGGGCGCCGTCGCCCTGTTGTGCTGCGCCGCCGCCGCCGCCGCCGCCGCTTCAACAACCTCGGCGGGGAATGTCACCGGTGGCGGCGGGGCCGCGGGGCAGGTGGACGCGTCGCCGGGCCCGGGGCTAGGGGGTGAGCCCAGCCGCCCTTTCTCTAAGGCGACGCCTCTCACGGCCCAGGCCCCGCGGACCGGAGCGCCGCGCACTACGGTCCACCAGCCCCTGGCTGCGTCCTCCTCAGCCCAGTCCCCGGAGACCACCCCTCCTCGGGCGACGGCCGGACCCGCTGCGACCACCTTCCAGGCGCCGCTCAGTCCCTCGCCGACCGCCGCCCCGGCGGTGGACAGTACGCCGACCACCCCTCGCGCGACAACCGGACCCGCGCCGACCACCCTCTGGACGAGCACTGGCCCGGCGCCGACCACCCCTGTGGCGACCACCATTCCGGCCCCCACCACCCCGCTGACCCCGACCCCCGCGCTCCCGGGCAGCAGCAGCGTCCCGCCCACCCCACCTGCCACGGAGCCCTCCTCTCCCCCTCCCCCAGGTGAGTACCCGCGCCCCGGGCCGGCTGCACCCAGCCCCGCGGCTGCCCTCCCGTATCCCAGCCCCGGGGCCTCCGGGGCTGGGCTGATGCCCGGAATTGGTCAGCCCTTGCCCCAAAGTTTGCCCAGATTTCGACTCCCAAGGGGGGCGGGGGTCCGAGTTCCAGTTCGCCCGCCACCCCCCTCCCCAATCTGGAAAGTCTTTTGTCCCCCCTGGGCTGTGCCTCCCAGGGAGGGGGGCGGCGGCGGTGTAGACGGCATCGCATCTCCCTTCGAAACGGGGCTTTTTGGCCTTTGTCGGAGACCCCGAATGGGCGAAAACTTTTGGGTTCGGTTCGCTCACCCTGCCTCTCCGCCTGGGTTATTTCGGGAAGTTTGAAAGCCAGCACGGTACCTCCTTCAACCGATGGGTCAAAAGCTGAGTATAAGGGATTCCTTCCAACGCTTCTGTTTCCTTGTTCATTTCTCCTCCTGTGTGTGTGTGTGTATATATATATATATATATATATATATGAAGTGCATGTGACAGGTGGAAGCGATATTAAGGATTTTGTTTACAGCAGTAGGACAGACCATTCGAGGCCAAAAAAAAAAAAAAAAGAAAAAGAAACCCCCCAAAAGGCAGTGTAATCCATGTTTTCCCTGCAAATAACTGGATTCAGTAGGTCATTTGGGACAGGTGTGTATCTAGGTTGAGCTTGCCTATAAATTAGGTTAAATCTCTTCTTTGCACCATTTTTTCTCCCTCAATTACAAGGTCAGTATGTTTGGACAAATACACAATTTAAGCAGGGATGTTCATTCCTCCCCACCCCCAAGTTAGAATGTTCAGTTTGGAGGATGCTGACAAATGCTGAGATCTGTCTGAGTCCGCAGAAAAAATAGGCTCTTCTTCCTGCTGGTTGAAGTCTTGAAGCAAAGTTAGAGACAACTCCTATTCTTGTCTCCTTTTAATCTAAAGTGGGCTGGGACTAAACAACTAAGACCTGCCTTGTCAAGACATTAGACAAGAGTTTCTGAATTCCTTTGCCTGAGTCGGGTGGGGATTTGTCCAAGCTGTACTTACATTAATGGATCTCTGACCTAATTCTTAGGCTCAGCGATTTACTGTAGAGTCAGGTATGGACTTTGGACTATAAATGAATTTGTAGAGAATTTTCCCACATGATTATGAGGCTTAATACAGCCTTGAATCTTGGGTTGGAGCTTGGCATTGACATCCGTAGGAATGCAGATTATTCAACCATAAAAAGCTAAGTTTGCATCTCTTCTAGCTTGAAGGAGTATATGAACCGGCCGGATTGTGACTGTACCCTTTTTTGGCTTTGGTATAGAGAGATTGACATATTGCTGAGAGACAGGAAGTATAGCGGTTGAGAGTGTGGACTCAAGTCCATTCGCAGGTTTGAATCCTAGCTCTGCTCCTTATGAGCCGTGTAATCTTGGGCAGGTCATTTAACCTCTCTTGAACTGGGAACTGAAGATAATAATAGTACCTACTTCATAGGATTGCTGTGACGATTACCAAGTTAATACATTTACGGTGCTTAGAACAGTTCCTAGTGCAGAGTAAGCACCTGCGTGTTAGTTAGCCTTTTGCCTGCAGGTGTGTGTGTGTGTGTGTGTGTGTGTGTGTGTGTGTGTGTATGATAGAAAGCAGTTGAGACATAATAGTAACGTGGTGACTTTTTGCTGTTGTGGTAGTAAAATATAATAGAAAAAGGATGAATTAGATGTTCCAGAGCTTGAAGCACACAGTAGCATTTAAGTAGTTGCAAGATCACTTATTTCGAATGGTGAGTATATGTTAAGTAAGTCTGTGTAATCGATGTTATTTTACCTTTATTACTTTTCTATTATTATTTTTAAATTGCAAAGTTAGCCTTTACTTCCAAAAAAACACAAATAACCAGAAGTCTGCAAGGAAGAAATGACAGTCACTCCTTTACTGCTGCCTACTTCCAGTCAGTCCCTGGAGGTTACTACTGTTAACAGTTTGATCTCTTTTCAGACATTTTTCTGGGCATATTTGGGTGTACATACACAGAATGTTTTTAAAAATAGTCTTAAAAAACTCAAAATAATTCTACATATTGTTTTGCAACTTGCTATATTCACTTAACTATGTATTGTGGACTTTTTTCCCCCCATGTCCATACTTAAGGTCTTACCTTTATTCTTCTTAACATTTTTTGGTATAAGAATAATATCACTTTTTAAATTAATCTCTTATTGGACACTTAGGTTGTTTCTGGGATTCACGTTATTAAATTCTTTTAGTGTTTATTTTTGAGACAGAGAGAGACAGAGTGCAAACAAGGGAGGGGCAGAGAGAGAGGGAGACAGAATCTGAAACAGGTTTCAGGCTCTGAGCTGTCAGCACAGAGCCCGACACTGGGCTCAAACTCATGAACAGTGAGATCATGATCTGAACCGAAGTCAGACACCCAACTGACTGAGCCACCCAGGGGACCCTGGGATTTACTTTAAAAAGCACAGAGAAGAATGTGTCCTGGTTAAGTCCATCATGCGCATATTCTCCAATACTTCGGCTGGAGTTTCAAAGAATCCAATTTCAAGGGAAGTAAAGCTGGATTGATGAATATGTGCCATGTGCACTGTTGAAGGCTTGAGTCACTTCCACAGACTTACGTATACCTATGTCTCTAGTGCTCTTTGGTTGACAAGAGTTTTAGGAGCCTGTCCAACTTCAGTAGCTCCTCTGTTGTTGTTGTTCTTCTTCTACTTCTACTTCTCTCTTCTTCTTTCGTTTTAAATTTAACATTGTTCATACTTTTTGCATTGTTTGTGTCTAGTTCTCAGCAGCTGAACTGAATTTTGTGGACCTACTGATAGGTAGTTTTGACTTTACAGTGTGATATCATCAAGTATGGCCTTTTTATCTGAGCATGGGTTCTAGTCTACTTCAAACAGTGCACATGTCTCTTTGACCGAGAGAAAAGTTCTCATTGATCTTGAGACACCTTGTTTGGCTTGCAAAGTTGGATTCTCTGGCATTTGGGAAGATGGTTGTCCTGAGTATTTCATTTTAATGCTCCTGTGAGGACAGAATGCCATTGATAATATATTATGTGATTCGATGGGTCTTCTAGCTGCTCTTTGATTTAATAAGAATTTCTTTCATAGAGGCCTTGCTGAGAGCTCCTGCCCCTCAATTAGGGCCCTCTTTTGTTTATAGGACACTGATCTGCAAACTGAAACTAATTGCCCAGCAAACAGGCACTTTCCTCCCACAGACTTGGCAAAACATTTGACTGATTGGTTGGCTGGGTAGGACGTTTTAAGAAGGGGTAAGGGAGAGGCTGTGATGCCAGACGGTGTCAGTTATCAGCTGTAAGAGACTGAGGTGATGACAGATGTTTGATTTTTTAAATTATGGACATTTAGGGCTAGATAGGATTTTAGAAGCCACTATAATAATATAATAGTGTGTCTCTACATTTTAAACCTTTAGTTTTTATAATTTTAGAGAGAGCGCATGTGCAAGTGAGGAAGAGGGGCAGAAAATCTTACAGAGAAAATCTTAAGCAGGTTCCATGCTCAGTGCAGAGCCTGATGCAGGGCTCTATCCCACGACCCTGGGATCATGACCTGAGCCGAAATCAGGAGTTGGAGGCTCAACCAACTGAGCAACCGGGAGCCCCATACATTTTAAGAAATGCTTCCAAGAGTTAGCTGAAATATGTCTCTCTGTAGCTAACACTGACTGGCTCTCATTCTGCCCTTTGGGGTCATGCAGAACAAGATTGCTCTCTCTGTGCCACGGGAGTTCTTTAGGGATGTGGGGATAGTGATCACGTTCTCTCTGAGTCTGGACTAAATAACTTCAGCTCCCTCAACTGTTCTTCATGTGACGTGGTTTCAGATTTCCTTGGTCACCCCTCTCCTGGACTTTTTGAGTCTCTCTGCATCTCTCTCAAGTGTGGAGCCCAGAGCTGAACACAGTACTTCGGATGTGCTCTACCTAGCTTGCGGTAGAGAGGGTGGCTACCTCTTTACTTCTGGATGCTGTACCACTGTTGATGCAGTTAGTTCCTCATCACAGGAGCTTTTTTGGCAGCCACATTATGTTGTTGACTCATTGAGTCCATTAAGATAGCTGAGCCCTCAAACACACACACACACACACACACACACACACACACACGTTGAGTGTTTCTTCATTCTGGATTTGGAAGTTCTTATTATTTTCTAAGGTATGAACTAAGACATTTTGGCAAACATGTAGATTTATCGTGTTAGATTCAAGCCATCCTTTTAGATCCCAGGTCTGTCAGTGCACCCCACCCAGTTTATTCACATTTACCTACAGGGTGTTCCAATAGACAGAGTCTAAGAACAAGTTAGAGCAGGTAATTCTTACCTCATAGGGGAGAGTGAATTTATGGATGATGAAATTGTTTAGAAGGGAAGGAGAAATAGTTTAATTCTCAAGGGTCTCTTCTAGCTCTAAAGTTCTGTGATGATTTGATATGTGTGATTCAGGGCACATCAATGCCCCTCAAAGAGGCTTAATCATTTATTTATGAACTAAGGTAAGAAGACATGCTTTATTTAAACTAGCCTTGAAATTTAAAGCTTGAAAATTCTGACCAGTATGACATGTAAATAAAAGATCATGAATGGATTTTGTTTGAAAGGAATGTTTTGGGGGTGCAGGGCCCTCCTAACTGTACAGGGAAATGGTCTCTTCATCTTAAAATTCTCTGCTGCTAGGTTCAGAGCGGTATTTGCTTGTAGTTATTGAAGAAGATGCCATTCATTTTAGGGACATACAAATTGTTCAGGCTCCAAAGGTAACGTAGGTCCACTCTCTTTTATCCAAAACCCGTGGGACTTGATGTATTTCAGAATTCAGATTTTTTTTCCTGAATTTTAGGAAGTCAATAAATATACCCCCATGAAGTCTAGGGCAGCCTACTTAAATAAAAAACATGAAGATACTTGTGGCAAAGTGCATGCATATTTACAGCGAGTAGGATAAATAAAGATTGTAAATAGCCTTACATAGGTTCGGGTCAGGTATTGCTGCCAAATGAGTTACAGAAAAAATTTGGTTTTTGGATCTTCTGGGACTTGGGATCAGGTCTAGGGGCTTAAGGACCACTGTAACAGTAATTGCAAATGCATACAGTGCTCACTGTCTTCCAGAAAGTGTCCTGAGGGCCTTGCATATATTAACTTACTTAATTCTCATAACAGTTAAGTACAATTGGGTTAGATACTATTATTATCCTCATCTTACAGATACGGAAACTGGGACTCACTGGGGCTAGAGGCCCAGCTATGGCAGAACCTAGACTAAAACTTAATCATTCTGGTTTCAGAATCCATAGGAAATAGTTACATAGAAGAGAAGAGAAGGTGCCATTGTGCTAAGAAATATTGGTCCTTGGATGCTAATCTGAAAACATTTCTAGTGTTCTACTGGCCCCACTCCCCTCACTCCATCATATCCTATTCATCTCTGAATTTTCTATTTTACAACTTTTACAACTACGGTTTTAAATTGTAGTTCTTATTCTTTCTTTGATTAGATTTTAATATGGTTTGTGATAGAGAAGTTTATCTGTAGTCTTTTTAGGGCCAGGGCCAGGCCCAGGGACTTCTCAAATTTACTGTATCTTATTCCTGGTCTAAGTACCTTGCTCTCTGGAGAAATTCCTTAGTCTGATTCCTTTCTGGAACAGCATTGTTAAACTCCAAAACATTAGTTTCAAATCTCTTGAATTATGACCCCAGGAAGCCTTTTGGCTAGTTGAAAATTTACACATTGAAGTAATCTAACTAGGTCTTTTTATCATGATTTTTTAAAAAAGACCCATAAAATTAAAGTGTGTTTTACTTTTCATCTCAGCATTTCTAAACATGTATATGTGAACTTCCAGACATCCTGGCACCCTTATAAAAAGAATGGAAGAAAAGTATCACAGTACTGTGTTTACTGATGGGTAAATTATGGATAGAGAGATTACTGCTCTAGGGCACTTAATAGATCAGAAGAGAATAGAAATATAAGATCTTGTTTAGCCAGAAGACAGTGTTAGATGATATTTTTAGTTATAAATAGCTTTAATTCATGCTTTTTGCCTTGATCTTGATTTTTGTTTATTTACTGTAGATGTGATATAAAAATCTTTATTACCAACGTTGAGATTACATTACAGGCAACTGTGGTCACTTAGTCTCTTTTCAAGTATGGATTTTGGTTTATCTGTAGTTTTTCACTGGAAACAGCTACCCAGACTACACTAGTAACTTTGAAGGGAGATTTTTAAAAATTATGATGAAAAAGATCATGTTTGGACACATATGTATTTGAATCACAGTGAAAGTTTGCTGAAAATAACCATCCTTGTAGAAGTCTCTTTTAAGTACACTTGATAAATTTGTGTCAAAATAATCCCTCTGGTAATGTTACTGTTTCGCAGATAAGTATTATTGTCAAAAGAAATCCTTCCTATTACTTTTTCTTCCTTATAAAAAAAAAAACTTTCCTCCTTTCTCCTTCCTTATTTTTTTATTTTGAAATCTTCTATATGTCCCTCTCACTCTTGTCTTTTATTCTAAGCCCCATCCATTCTTTCATGTTCTTTAAGGAGTCAAATTATCCTCTCTATTTAACAATTTACCACTTTGTCCTCCTTCAGTGCCTCCTCAAAGCCCGATTCTTCCAAGAAGTCTTTCTGGAGGAACAAAAGATGTCCTTGAAGATGTCCTGGTAACAGGGTGCACAGGGGTGGACACTTTGCACTCTGAACAAAACTTGTCTGTCTTTCTCTGTGACTTTGACTTTTTCCGTAAAGATTTGTTTTTAGTCTCTTTAATTTAGATCATTAAGCCCATTTGAGAAGAAAGTGTCATAATTTATACAATATTCAGGATGTGGCATCATGATATTAATTCTTTATTTAAAAAAATGAGAGAAAAGTTTGTTTTCACTCTGGGCTTTTTTTTTTTTTTTTTTTTTTTTTTGCCCAGACTCGCCCCACCCCGCCCCGCCGCCATTCTTCTCATGGGGGACAATACAGACTGTCATAACAGAAGTTATCTGCCTCAAAAATATCAGGTGCTTTGAATAAGTAGCAAATTTATCTTTCTATTATAAATAATAAAAGTTGTTTTTGTTGGGTAGGTAGATTTGGGCTGCATACCAATATAAAAGGTTTAGTTTGGTTGAGAAACAAATGTTTGATCTTCTGAATGACAGAATTTCCTCTGTAGAAATCTAATTTAAGTTAATAATGAACAGAGTGCTTCTAATAATTAACAAGTGTTCAGCACGTTACAGTTACAAGGTGCTTTTAGAGTCTCCAAGACTTTGGCATTCATATTTTGTTGGCTTCTGGAGTATTAAAGAGTGAATAAAGCCTTAACGTCTTTTCTCCACTGATACTTTTATTGATGAAAATTGACCAAACTTTTACAGGTTTTTGGATGGTTTCATATTTGATATTTTGTATTTCAAACTGTTGTCTTTTAGGTTTACCTTGTTGAATGTAAATCTTTTACTACCCTTAATTACAGGATGGGAATGTGGCATTTGAAGATGAGGATTGCTTGCTTTATATTTTCTTTCCTAGGCACCCTGTGGGGCTGTTAAGAAAGAGCCCACTAGTCACTGAAAATAAATGTGAGGGAGATGACCTCACATTGTAGTTCACAGATGAACTATAGAACTTGATGGAGAGGGCTCCTGTAAATTTGATTTTTTTTCAGACTGATATATTATTTCCTTTTTTTATAACATAGAAATCTGTTAGAAGTTATCTTAATACACTATTTCAGGTATATTGCCTCAAATCAGGATACTAGCTAGTAGCAAAGAGACTTAATACCCTCACTTCTCACTTCCAGTCTAATATTTAACGCTTTGGCTGGAATAGTAAACAGTAATATTAACAATAATATTAATTGAGGTCATATTATTGTATGCCTTGTTACCTATCAGGATTTTTTTTTTACATACATCATGTCATTTAATTCTTCAGCAATGCAATAGTTAAATATTTTGATCCTTACTTTATGGATGGCTGATACTGAGATTCAGAAAGGTAAAGTAGCTTGTTCAAACACATCCAGCTAATAAATCCCTTGAGGTCAGGGACTTCTGTTTGTTTTGTTCACAATTATGTCCTCAGTGTCCAGCCCAAAATAGATCCCCCATAAATATTTAATGATTGAATGAAGAAGTTGTTTGTAGCTACACTATACTTGCAGTATATTCTTGAGGAAAATAATGTAATCTCATGGCCTTTTCTCTTAGTTTAGAAATTAATTGGGGGGGGCACCTGGGTGGCTCAGTCAGTTAAGCGTCTAACTCTTGACTTCAGCTCACTTCGTGATCTCATGTTTTGTGAGATTGAACCCCACATCAGACTCGGCAATGACGGTGTGGAGCATGTTTGGGATTCTGTCTCTCACTCTCTCTACCGCTTCCCTGCATGTCTCTCTCTCTCAAAATAAATAAATAAGTAAATAAATAAATAAATAAATAAATAAAAGAAATGAATTTTTCTCCTTCTTTTACCCTTCACTCACAGGAATAGCATGAGAATTTACTTAGGGCAAGTAGAGTTCTTTGAGATCTAGCAAATTACATTAATTGCTGAGTTTTTGTTACCTAACTTTGTTCCTTCTACTTAACAAAAGAAGAACAGCTGTAGTCAAATGAACATCTGAAAACTTTTGTAGAAAGGATAGCTAAGTTGGAAAAGCTCAGCATTTTATCTGTAAGACATGGGACCTGGCGTTCTTTCTCGGTTCCCTCACCAGTTCAGTGATCTTGGGCATAGAATTTCTTCTTTAAAATGAGAGAGGTAGACTGGATTTGTGGTTTTTTAACTGTGTTATTCAGTGATCTGTGGTTTCTCAGATGTGTTTGGGAGCCAGGAGAGGGGCCGAGGAGGCCAAATGGTCTACTTCTGGGCCCTCCTCCCAGTCCTCACCTCTCACCTCTACATCACCACCCACTCGGAATCAGCTCCGCTCTCATTGGTTTTATATACTGGGTTTGTTCTTTCAGTAAAGATTTTTGAAACAGGCATTCTTCTACTCTAACCTTCTATGATAAAGAAATTATGGTAATTTCTGGGTTATTATTATACAACCATTAAAATGCTTATATTACATTTAGTAGCAGTACATGCAGAAGAGAGAAATACACCAAAATGTGAAGTGGCTAAAGCTAAGTAATGGGATTATGGGTCATTTGAATCACCTCTGTATTCTTCTGAAATTTCCAGGGTTTTTTTCAATCGATGTACCCAATTTTAATTTTATAGCTATAAAAAATGAATAAAATGTAAAAGTGAATAAAAAGCTGTGATAAACTTGGCAAGTTTTACTTATGTGATCAAGTCAGGTGATATTACTAGGGCTACTTTAATTTTTAATTCCTGACATTGACTCAGCAGTTTTGATCTGTATCAGAGATATTTGCTTAGTCTCAGTGAGTTGTGGTTCTGAAGAAAATGGGATACTGAAGACAATACCCAAGAAAGGAAACTATTCGTGCGGTCTGACAAATCTTATTTATAGGGTAGGACTGACCTATCTAAGATTTGGTACCTCTAGGGGAGGATTAGCTGAGATCTTAGCAGAGACTCAAAACAGTCTCTAAACTGGTTCTTTATCCATATCATTCTGTCTGGGGGCTTTAAAACATGCACTTAAAATTAATTAAAGTAGTGTAGTGAAATATATCTTGTTTAAATTGTGCAAAATTTGAATTCATGGTATTGCTCACAGCCTTTACCAATGGAAGAGCTTTGATTATTTCTTCCTTTAAAGATACAGAACCCCCCAAATTTGGTTTCAGTCTGTCCATATGTTTTGCAATTAGATCAGATGGGATTGCTTTTACACTGGTAATATAACAGCTGTTCTATAGGATATCCTTGCCAGGGAGACAGCTAAGCTCTGAGGGAAGGGAAAATTTATTCAATTGGAAAAGAAATGTGTTCTGCCTAGTCATAGGAAGAATGATAAGGTGTTTTTAACCTGGCTGGAGAATGTTACTTAGTAAGTTTTATACTCTTTAGATAACTTAATTTTGTAACTTTTGTTTCAGTCGTAGATGCTGTGTAGAAACTGGCATATTACCAGGAATCTCTCTAGATTTTTATTATTTATTTTTAAAAATCAAGTGCTTTTACTTGAGGTATGTGAGAAAAAACAAGAAATTAAGAGTAGCACTGTTAATTGTAAGGAGAACATCACATTTTCTAGTTCCTTTTAATTTTGTAAATGGTTTTTAAAGGTATAATCCTTAAAAAATATTCTAGGGAAAGTTTAGATGTTGTCTCTGAAGGAAAGTGGATGAACTGAGTAGGTTTTAGGTTCTCTTCGTCCTATCTATCATTTGCAAGGATGTAATAATAGTTTGGGAAGCATTAATAGAAATAATATGGAAAAAGAAGGGATGTTTGATATTCCAATGAATTTATCCTGTTGTATTTGTAAATGGAAGTTTGATTAGAGGAAGGTATTGGACTTTTTCTGCTGTAGATTATAGTCCTAATAATCCTACAGTATGTTTTTACTTGTTCATTCTATATGAACTGCATTAACATACAGCCCTATGATCCATTGATGCTGTGTGGGTTAATGAATAGTTATAAAGTATACCAAAAACACAAAGCAATCTAGCTGTTAGGTATTATTATACTGAATTGTTGGTGTATTGCCTGCAAACCTATCCTGTTGAACTGGTTTTAGTTTTTAAGTTAGCTTGTTGCTTTGACTTGTCCTCAAAGGCAGGGCTGAATGGTTTAGCTACTCAGTAGAAAAGCAGTCAGAAGAACGAAATTTCAGTCTATCTTTCTATTCACTTTGTAGGTTCCTGAGCACATTTTTTTTTAAATGGCTCTGTGACTTAATTTCTCTAATTATAAAATGAAGCCTGTTTCTTACTTCCAGTCTTCCAAGGCTTTTGAGAAGTCACACATGCAGATTATTGAGGGCTTTTCACAAATGCAGTGGCATTATAAATTCAGACTGTTTTCTGGTATTCTTTCCTGATTACATGGTTCATATTAGCTTAGAATGTATTGTGAACAAGGTAGCTTTTGTCTAAAGACAACAAAGAAATTAACAGATGAATTAGCATGTGGCTTCTTTACACAAAATGTATTTTTGTACTATTTTGTAGTTGACACGTTTGTATAATTAATGGACGGTAGTGGTATTTTCCAAAGCTTGGGATGCTTCAATATTATTTTTCTTCCCATACTGGCTTGAGAAAATATAACAATCTTTATCTCATATTAAACTTATAAAATAAATTAGCTATTATGTTATAGACCTTAATATTACTTTTGATTGAGCTGTTTAGAAGGGATTTATTTAACTTTTGTTTTGATTATAAAAATAATATATGTTCATTTTAGAAAAAAAGTGAAGGGTAAAACAAAAAATGAACCCAGAGATGACACTTCACATTTTAGTGGTAGCTACAGAATTTTTTATATCTGTATTTACTTTATTGCTTCTGCTGCTATTGAGATAATTCTATATGGATATATTGCTTTGATACTATTCTTAAACTATTAATAATATATTTCAAGTATTTTAACATTTTCAAGTGGGGCATCTTTCAAATGAAGTTGAAAGTAGTAGTCATGATGGTATTATTTATAATCTAAATGATCAAATTCTGAGTGCGAAGTTACTGTAATAGATGCTTCCTAACAGTTACAGAAAAAAAATAACTAAACCATAAAGCTTTATATCATTGACTGAGTTTAATATTTTATTTCTGCATGCATTGCTCCATTTCTCACAAATGAGATCACTTATTTGTTATGAAAACAGACGTGTAAGTTGGATTTAGTACTCTTCTGAAGTCAAGTATATGACAGAGAAATAATTCACCACATTTAAATAATTTGTCACATCACCAAAAAGAATTTGAATCTATTTTGAATAGAGATCTCAGATTCCATATGATGCTTGACACTTGGTACTCTTTGTCAAAACCAAACTGGCAACTCTTTTTCATGTGTTTTTTTCAGTACAAGCGTGATTTTTCTTAGATTCAGGTGGTCCCTGAAAGCCCAAAGTAGTCTGGAACTAAGCCAGGCATTTGATATTTTCAGCTCACTGATGAGGGAAGTCAAAGTGCCCATCTGCCTGGTCAGATATTGCCAAAGATGGTCTAGGTGCTGTGCTAAAGAATATGCCAAAAAAAAAAATTACTCTGGTGTCTAAGAAATTGATCTCTAGTCTCTGAATTTTGTGAAGAAAAGGCTATAACTTTTAAATCAAAGCATTAGTGAACCACAGTGTTATTGAGAGAGGATTAAATTAGTGCATGTAAAAAACTTGATTTAGCAGTGCTTAATAATCAGCACATAGTAAACATTCAAAGGTAGGTATCATTATTATTAGTACTGTTTTTATTACCTATTCACAATGCTTAAAAAACAGCAGAGAGGCTTTGCCAATTCTAGATTAATAAATTTACCAGTTTCTGTGACACGGTCTATGGACTGGTAGGCAACATACTGGTCATCAAGAAGGCTTGCACATTGTCACAGATCACCCTTCTCTAACAGGTGGTTCTAGGACACAGGTAGGACCAATATGCCTGATACAAAAGGCTACTTCCTGTGCTGTCAGAGTGGCCTATGTCAAGCCAGAATTATCCTGTGCTGTGTTGCCAGATACAACAGTTATGGTACTGCTCAGAACTGGGCTGAATGGAAGCTATTTTCAAAAAGCAAATGCAAAGATGGGACTCCAGGGAATCTCTGAAACAGCCATTGTCCAGCCCTGGCAGATGTATAATCCCCTGGGATCTTTTGTAGGTGTTGAGCCCTAGCCACAAATGACTCAGTAAAGTGAAAATAAGACTGGGGCCTATAGAAAGACATGACCACTCAATTTCATATTGGCTGCACATTGATATATTTGAGAGCATGCCAAATACAACATGTACATACACAGCGCAAGTCACAAAATCTCCCTGGGCTTCTATGTCATTGTCTGTAACATGAGTATAACAGTGCCAACCAATAGGGTTCTTGAGTGATGACCTAGAATTTAAACCCAGCTCTGTCTGACTTAAAAGTGTGTGCTCTTTTTTTCTTTTGACTAAACTGTGCTGCATTGCCAAAGCAGATGGGAGTAGCAGAAATGAAATAAAGCATTGAGTGGATACAGAACACATTCTGAGTTCTGTTTTTGTCACTTTCCCTAGCATCACCCAGCAAGCCCATAATTGTCCTTCTCAGCACTCGTTCTGAATTACACAGTGACTCAGGTTTGATTTCAGTAGTTATTGTGAAAATCAAAATGAGATCAAATAGTGTTTCTCTGAGGTAGATATGGGTGTGGAGTAAAGGTGGGGAGAGGAAATAATGGTGGAAATTAGATGAAACTAAGCAGGTCAGCGACCATGATAAATGTAAAGCAGAACTGAACAGTAACTTAACTGCAAGACTGTGTAATCAGCACCAGAAGGATTAGTGCTGACAGAGACAATGTAATGCTTATTAGCATTTGGCAAGAAATACCACACACTGCAAAATGGTAATATTGATTGTTCTTGACTTGACAATATAGCCTTTCATCTTTAAATTAATATGAACTCTAGATCAAGATGCTGGTGCAAAACAATATGTTGTAAAAAGTAGCAGGTGATATCTGATCATATAAAAGTCAGAAAAGAATCTCAGACTTGCAAATATTGTTCATAGTTCTGCCAGTCAGTCACCTGAGGATGTGTTCCTCTTCTTCATTTTATAAACTTCCCTCCTCATCCAAAGGTTAGTTGTCTCTCGGATCAAAGGAGAAGCTACAATTTCAAGTACAGACCCAGCCCCTTCTGGTCCAGTTGCAAGGCATATTGACAAATGATATGCACAGTTTTGGACAGTTTGTATTTATTAGAAAGAAATAGCTTCAGTTTGTAGGACTTCAAGAGTCAATAGTAGCAATGTATATTATTATATCCTGCAGTGTATGAGTACAGGGACCAAGCTGAGCTATGCCACTAGCTGTGGAGGATACATTCACAACGCAAAACCTGGTTATCTCATTCTCCTAGTTAACTTCATATGCTATTCATACTTCAATATGATTCTCCTGTTTAGTTACCATATGTGATCCCAGCCCATAGCTCAAGTTTCTTAATATGACTTTTAACTTCTCCATAATCTGCCTTTGTCCTCATTTTCTACCACCCCCTCCTTGTGCTTTAAACTCCAGCAGAATCAAATTGCTTGGTTTCCTCCCAAATACCATGTGTATTATCATCATCATTATTATTAATAAAGCAATCATCTGTGGAAGTCTTATTCTATGTCAGATACTAAGAGCTTTAAATGAATTGTCATGGCCTTGTTTAATTCTCAAAGGAACTTAATAAGACATATGCACTATTATCCACACTTTACTAAGCAGGAATTGAGGCTTTGAGAGTTTAAATACACTGAGCAAGGTCTCATAGCTAGTAAAATGCAGAACCTTGATTCAGATTCACATTTGTCTAGCCTCAGAGCCTCCTTTCTCTAGTTTATTTACAGAGAGAGAGAGAGAGAGAGAGAGAGAGAGAGAGTGTGTGTGTGTGTGAGCAGGGGAGGGATGGAGAGAGAATCCTAAATAGGCTTCGCACTGTCAATGCAGACAGAGCCTGATGTGGGACTCGAACTCATGAATCATGAGATCACAACCTGAACCGAAGTCAGATACTTAACCAATTGAGCCACCCAGGCTCCTCTCTTAATCACTAAGCTAACTAACAGACATCTTGTTATTTTGCCTATACTTTTCCTTCTGCCTGAAATCCCCTTCTGTTTGGTTTTAATAAAGGCCTTAATTATAAGCAATGAAAACCAATATTTGCTGATTTAATCAGAAGTGGTATTTATTAAAAGGATATTGAAGATTTCACAGAATCTCCAGGGGAACCAAATTCAAGACATGGAATTAGAGCTAATGCTCAATAGTGCCACAGAGAGGTCCACTGAATATGCCAGTGACACCACCACTGAGTTGGATGCTGTCCTTTGCACCATTGATGTGAGCACTCGTACTGGGTATGTTGCAATAGCCAGTACTGCTGCCACTTGTCATACTGTAACCATCTTATCTGCTAGTGGAGATAGGGCCTCATGCTCATTGCTTTGAATCTTGAGTTGGTAATTCCAAGCCAGGGGTGGGTGTGACTGTTGGAGCCTCAAACACTTGCTCAGGCCCTGGATGCAGGCAGGGGTTGAGGGCAGGGAAAACAGTTATCTGGCACTAGGAACCTTTGTTGGGGGAGAGCCAGGCTTCTTTCCCCAAAGAAGAAGAGACTCTAAAATCGTGAGAAATTATGCAATGACCTAGGCAGCCAAAAACACAATGCTGTCTACCGCATCCCTTTCTTTCACCTGAGAAATTTGTCCTTGAAAAATACCATCCATATGGCCTGCTATACTGTTGTACCTTATACAGTCTAATATTACTATATATATCATAACTTTTGATTACTTTTTAAACATTCTTGTTTTAAGTTTTAAGTGCTACTTAAATACTCGTTTATGTAAATGACTCCTCTTATTGATGTCTGTAGTCTCTAACATCTATCTATGGTAGTGTTTAGCACATAGTAGGTACTCCATAAATATCTAAACTGAATTGAAGTGTAAGCTTTCCTGTCCACCACCACTATAATGTAGGTTGCATAAGGCAGGGATTTTTGTCATTGTCTCTTTCTTTCTCTTTCCTCCCTTCCTTCCCTTTTTTCTCTCTTCCTTCCTTCCCTCCTTTCCTTCTTTCTTTCTTTATAAATTTTTTAAAATGTTTTATTTATTTTTGATACAGAGAGAGATAGAGCATGAGAGGGGGAAGGGCAGAGAGAGAAGGAGACACAGAACTGAAAGCAGGCTCCAGGTTCTGAACTAGCTGTCAGCACAGAGCCTGACGCGGGGCTCGAACCCACAAACGTGAGATCTGACCTGAGCTGAAGCCGGAGGCTTGACCGACTGAGCCACCCAGGCGCCCCTCCTTTCTTTCTTTCTTTCTTTCTTTCTTTCTTTCTTTCTTTCTTTCTTTCTTTCTTTCTTTCTTTCTTTCTTTCTTTCTTTCTTCCTTTCCTTTCCTTTCCTTTCCTTTCCTTTCCTTTCCTTTCCTTTCCTTTCCTTTCCTTTCCTTTCCTTTCCTTTCCTTTCCTTTCCTTTCCTTCCCTTTCCTTTCCCTTTCCTTTCTCTTTCCCTTTCCCTTTCCCTTTCCTTTCCTCTTTCCTTTCCTTTCCTTTCTTCATACCACTTTATATCCCCTGAACCTAGATTAATTCCTAACATGTGGTAGGTCCTCAGCAAATATTTATACAATAAATGAATACTCCCAAATAGTAAATCATTTATTTCTGGGAATGACACTGTCAGAAAGACCAGTTGAATGTAAATAGCAGACTCGAAGCGCTCTGTCTTAATTTCCAACTAGACCACATACAATGTGAGGCCAGAAACTGCCTTATTCATCTCTGGTTACCTCTTCATCCTATTTAGAAGCATAACCTGAAAAGGGCAATTTGGGATTCTTTCCCAGACCTACCACAATAGTCACTAGCCACAAAAAGGGCCTCACATACCATATCTGCTTGACACAAAACCTTTTTTTATCCCCTTTTGTATAACCAGCTGTATTCTGAGATTGCATCTATTCTGGGAAAAAAAGGACTGTTGGGCATCCTGTCTTGTATCTTGTATTAAAAAGTATAATAACCTAGTTCAAGTAGCATTTCACTTGGAAGAAATGAGGGAATGAAGGCCTATAATGTGAAATGATTTGTACAAGGTCAGTGGAGTAGCAGAGATGTACTCCAGACCAGAATTCTGTAGCTTTTAGGCTTTAGCTTTTTGGAGGGGGGAAAAAAAAAGACAAGTCAAGCTAAAAGGGCATTTGTGTTCAAGCTAAATTAAGAATTATTATTATCATTATTATTAGTAGTATTATTATTAGTGTCAACTGTAATCTGGAGCCAGACTGCGTAGATTTGAATCATTTTCTGTACTACTTACAATGTGACCTTGGGCTGTGCCTCAATTCCTTCATCTGTAAAATGGGCATAACAATAGCACCTACTGAAGAGAGTTCTTCTAAAGATAAAGCGATAGCATATGTGAAATACTTAGAATGCCTGAATACGTAGGCCTTCTACATGTTAGCTCTTATTATTATTATTATTATACTTTGAACACTTGTTTACTTCCATTCCTTTTAATCTGTTTAATTCTTCACTACCTCTAATCCTTTCCATTCTGAATTAGTAGTATTACCCTGTTTAACAGAGAACCTGTATCTGAAATAAGGTTGTTTGCTCAGTAGGCACATAGCTGGGAAGAACTAGTTAGTTGAGATTTAAACCCAAATCTGTCTTATTTTTCAGGCTCTTCCTATTGAGACAAAATAAGAATCTAAAAGGAGATTGACTTTAATGTGCTCTATTATGTTCTTCCAACCATTGTTTTAATTTTTAATTCATCTTTTTTCCCCCTGCCACCTGGACTCTTTTCTGATTTTAGTCATTGTTTTTCTCTCCATACCATAGATCTTTTATCACCCTCATTGGTTTTCCTCTTGTTTCTTTGGATTTTTAGTAGATAATTGTGCACCGTACCTGGAACACCAAAGCATATCCTCACATACTGTCCACCTAAATTTCACTTTTATTATTATTATTTGTTAGCTTAATTGATCTGTTCAGTGGATTGATTTCCAGAGAGAAAAGTTAGATACCTGTTATGTCGGGTGAGTAATTTTATACATTAGCTAGGATATCATTTAAAGGCAAGTGGCATATATCCAAAAACTAAGGGCCATTTCAGCCAGTGTGAAAGTTTTTCAGACATAGAGACAATATCAAATGATATTGAGTTGCTACAAAAGTTTGTCACTTAGTAAATTACTTATATGTATATTAATCAGTGTTTAACTTGTGCACAAAGCTTCTGTTGAGAAACTCCAAATGGTTTTCACACATCTGGGGGGAAAAGTATGTTTACTTAAATGTGTTTAGAGAGTGATTTTGCTTAGTATATGATCTTTTTTGTTAATAATAAGCCTTTTGGGGTACCTGGGTGGCTCATTCAGTTAGACATTCAACTTGTTTTTGGCTCAGATTATGATCTCACAGTTTATGAGTTGCAGCCCTTGGTTGGGGTGACAGTGTGGAGCCTGCTTGGGATTCTGTCTCTTTCCATCTCTCTCTGTCCCTCCCCTCACTCATGAGCTCCTGCGCGCGTGCTCTCCATCTCTCTCTCTCAAAATAAATAAATAAACTTAAAAAAAAAATCACTCAAGCCTTTTAACAGTTTATTGGAAGGATTTCTCTTGCGAAGTTTATTTTAGTTGATAATCTCATATATTAGGTCCCTTATTTAGAAATACACATACAATCGGTGATAAAGTAGTCATCAGGGACTAAAGCCACAAGTGTCAGGAAGCTTTTACTTTCAGTTTCCTTATTACTTAACCAATCTGCAGTGGTACCTTCCTCTTGTTTTCCCTTTTCTCCTTCTCCTTCCTCCTCCTTATCTCCTCCCCCCACCCTTTTTTTTAACTAGAAAGGATTTCATATCCTCTTTTCACCTGATTTTTTTTTCTTGTGTCGCAATGCTCAACTGGCCTTCAACTGTGTTTCACTAGGATGACTCAGCTTAAGACTCACATTCATTTTCACTGAAATAGCAGGGAAGAGGGTTTCCTTTTGTCAATAAGTTTATGTTGGACTTTTCATGTTAACAAAATAAGATTCTTTTATTTATTTATCAGATCATTGTTAATCACCTGCTGTGCACCTAGTGCTGGGCTAGCTAGATGCTAGACAGACGAACACCTGGCCTCTGTCCTGAGACCCTGGGGAAGGGCACGGGAAATCAGAGCAGCGTGATGAGTTCCGTCACAGTGGGACACGAATACCGCAGGGGCAGAGAGGAGCCCTTCACCCTGACTTTTGATGGGGTGGGGGCAGAGGATGGCAGAGAAGCCTTTCTGGAGGAAGTTTTCTCAGAGCTGACAGAGCAATTAGTAAGGTGGAGGAGGAGGAAGGGGCACCCTCTCAGAAGAGGGAGCAGCCCGCGTGAAAAAACACAGAGGTAAGAAAGCACACACACGGCCTATTCGGAAAACTGCAGTCCTCCGTGGCTCTATTATGGGAGGCTAGGGTATATGAGGATGGAGGAGAGACCGGTGAGGTTTGAGGCTGGAATGGCTGGCAGCCGTCAAATAAAAAAGTTCTTCATATGTTATACTCAGAAACTTATTCGGAAGGCAACGAAGAAATCTAAGCCAAGAAGTGACATGGTAAGGTTTGTGTTTTAGATCAGCCTGGAAACTGCAGTGTCCTTCTAAAAGAGTAAGTGATTCCAGCAAAGATAATTAGAGGCCACTGACTGTCTCTCTAAATCTTTTCTGGCATTAATTTTGGATTAAAGGGTTTACATGGTAAGATAATGTAATAATAGGAGGGGAATACGAATTAGTTTTTCTATCCTCTCTTATTAAGAAAACATTTTGCTTATTGGTATAAGACACAGACTTAGAAGACTAAATTAGAGACTAAAATTAAAGTCAGCAATTGATGCTGGACCTTTTAAGGGAGCGGGTGTTAGGTTGAACAAATCCAAGTGCCCCCCGTACACCAGGCAGTGTGCTCGGAGCTGAGGGTAGAATGGCCAGGCGTGTATGCAAGTGCTTTAGGATACTTACGTATTAGGCTCCTTTACATACATTTTCACTTTCCACCTTACCTCATACCTTCAAAGTATGGATGAGGAAACCAAAGATAAGAGAGGTATTTTTTTCTCAACTTTATTGAACTATAATTGACATATAACATTGTGTGAGTTTAAGATGTACAACGTTATGATTTGATATACGTATATATTGCAAAATGTTTACGACAGGTTAGTTAACACATCCTTTACCTCACATAAGTACCATTTTGGTGGTGGTGTTATGGTGGGAATATTAAAGTTCTAAGAGAAGTATTTAACTTAGTCAAGGTCATGCAATAATGAACAGTAAATAGTTACAATTCAATATTCAATCTACCTAACTCCCAAATTTATTCCATTTTCTCCCCACCATATATACTGCTTCCTGACAAGGCAATGCATATATATTTTTGAGCCTGAAGTTGCTTTCTTCCCTTCTTCTCTTAATTCTTTCCAACGCTAACCAAACCAATATTGCTGAGTCTTGAAGGATTCAGTTGTTGGCTGAAAGTGAGGCTTTACAGTCATAATGTTTGAATTTAAATCCCACCCCAACATTAACAGAAACCCACTTCATAGAGTCGTGAGTACTTTTATGAGATAATGTTGATAAAGCGCTTAAAGCAGTGAAAGCACCGGGAAGGGATTCAATAAAGACTTCTGATAGTCATTAAAATCATCGGAATAGCAACTCACCTATTTTCCCAACACTCGGGAAATTTTATTAAAATATATTTAAATCAACTTACCTTATTTAGATTGATCTGGGTGAAGAAACTTTGCCTAGCATCCATACTTGAAATCTGATCTCTTGATCAAGGGATCAGTAAGTGGCCTTACTATCACAAACAAAAGCCTATGGAAATATGCTTGTAAAAGTAGCATAAAGACACATAAAAACTTTTATTTTATTATGGAAAAATTTGCAAATACACAAAAGTTAATGAAATAGTGAAATGACCTCTCTTATACCTATCACCACCCGGACAGCCATCTGGGCTGATCCTGTCTACTCCATGCCCACACCCACTTACTTTGCTCCTGTTTTATTTTAGAATAAAATCCAGACATCATATCATTTCATTCACGAATATTTCAGCTTGTATTTCTAAAATACAAGGTTTCTCATTTTTCTTAAATAACCATAATGCTGTTATCATACCTAAACAACAACAAACTGAACAATTTCCTAATATCATCAAGTATAATTGGCAAAATGCTTTCTTTATGATTGAAGGGAGATCTTCCTCCCCCCCCCCTTTTTTTTAAAACTAAGTCTAGAGACTTGATTGATCATTTTTTGGGGAGAAGTAATGAAATTTCGGTAGTGTTTTTGGTTGTTTCTGACATTGCTAAATGCTTCATATAGCCCAACTGAGGATGAAAACTAATGAGATCAGGACTCCTTGAATTGTCTGGGTAGAACTGGGTACAGATTATTGTCCAGTTTTTACATATGAGTGAACTGACTCAACAAAATGATTTGTCAATGGTCATATAAACCAAAAACACCTTGTGCTGAAATCTGTCATTTGAACCATGCTTATTCCATAAATATTTATTGAGCTCAAGAAACTTGCTATTTATATTCCTTTATAAATGCCTATGACCCACATTATTTTTATAGCAAGGACATTCTTCTCTTTGATTACCTAATTTCTTCTCTCTTTTGTTGTCTTCAGGTTTTAAAGTACTTCCCTCCTCTTCTGTTGTATCCTAGTTCTCAGCTGGGGGAGTGACTTCAGGGTAGCAGGGGAAATTTGGTTTCCAGCAGGGGGTCAGTTGCAACTATGAAAACAGTTTAGGCAAACGGTCTATTGATAGCAGAACTTTTCATTATAAAAAGTTCTTTTCAAATTCCAGGATATTGGTTGCTTGGTCACTGAAGAGCCTGTGCTACCATTCACTAGCACCCTGGGTGTCTGAGCAGACCTGGTTAGGAATGTACTGCTCATTTTGAATGAGAAAAAAGGATAGAGAAGCTGCGTCAAATATTGTATCACCTAAGTCAAACATTCTACGTGTGATATATAGTTGATACAAAACATTAGTCTTTTAGAATATACCCTAACATACAAATAATTTTCATTTTGAGTGGTGCCATCTTTGACTACAGCCACAAATCTTTTCATATACATTAAAGTGGGCATTGATGAAAGCCCATTGCTTTCCTGGTCTCTGTGGGTGGGCAAAATTATATTACTGTGTCAAATCTGGTGGTGTCAACAAAATACCCCAGTGTACCTACCTTCTTTATTCCCCTTCTGTAACTTTTAAGCTCTTGGACCTCATAATTTCCCCCCAAAATTTTGTATAAGGTCCACTCAACAATGGGCAGAAATGATAGTGCTGATGAATTATGGCTTTGATATTGGTTCAGTTATATATCTGGAATGTTGATTGCCCCGGGCTTTCCAGCTGAGGGAGCCCCACATAAACTCCTACTTTGGAAAGTATCTGAGTGGGCAGACTCGTTTGCCACATTGCCCTCATTGTCTGTCTTTGTTTATTCAGCTGAAAAGCTGTACTTGTCTCTTACACAGCCAGGCATGAATCTCAAGGTCTTGGACGCTGTTAAAATGGGTAGAAAAATTATTTGGAGAAGGGAAAGAATGAAAATTGTTTTCAGATATTGGCATAGTGGGCAATGAAGGTGCTCTCTTAGGGAAGAGCATAATGATGTTCGGTGGTTATAAAGTACAACTCTGGTAACATTTTTATGGGCCTGTTTTATTAGGGTCTTTGATTTTCTGTTACTTCCCCTACCTTCTGGGTAAGAGACCTTGCTAATTCATCGGCAAGTATGATTTATTTTTGCTACAGAAGAAAAGTAGGTTTTTCGGGCATGAGCATACCATCGGCAGGTAATGATAAATTTCCTGTGGTCATAATAACATGCACATGCTCTTGGCATTTATCCTTCTGGCTATCTTTATCTATCAACTGGATTATTTTAGCAGCTACTAAAAGTCTCTTTGCCTTCATTCTTTTCCAATCCATTCTTTATACTGCAGCCCAAATTATGTTTCTAAAACGCAGATCTAATCATGTCATTCTATCTCATGTAAAATTCATCCATGGCTACCCAAATGCCCTTGTGAAAGCCTGTCATCACCTGTCACTTGTCACCACTCCTGCCTCTTACTCTATACCCATGCCACAGTGAATTTTTCTCAGGTTTCTGTGGTACTATGCTCTGTCTAGATTTCTTCCTCTAGAAAGTCTTCATTAGGTGTTTTTCCCTGTGCAAACATACATACCATGTTTTCTTATAACATTGTGTGCATTTTTCCATTTTAGTACTTACCATACTGTATTGCTCCTTTGTTTTTCTCTCTACTATAAGACTGTAAGCTGTATGAGGTCAGGGACCATAGTTTTCTTCTACTTTGTTGCATCTCTGGCATCTAGAAATTCTATTCCTCATTTCTGGTACACTATTAATTTGTTGAATGATTGCATTAATCATCCTGTGCCTTGCCAAAAATATTCTCTCTTGCAACCTCAGAGAAGAATTAGGGTTCTCTGTTTTCGTGTTCTTGATATTTTTCTTACCATCTTTTAGTCCTGTTCATTCATTTACTTACTTATTCGGTTACTCACAGACTATGACTTTGGACCTTTTAAACCTTCTAACTTTGCCTAGAAGCATGTGTAAAGAACATGTGAAAAGAAAACTTGTGCATATATTTACCATATGCTCCCTTTGTCCATTCTACCTAAAATTGCATTTCCCCAACACACATACCTACAGTTCTTCCTCCTCTCCCCCACCTCTGCCATATTTCTCTATCCCCCATTGCTTTTTCACTATACCATTTAACTACCTTTTAACATACTAGCAGTGTTTAACTTGTTTCTCTGTCTCCCCACTGCTAAGATATAAGGTTCATGAGGGCATGAATTTTGATCTATTTTATTTACTGCTGTATCCCCAGCACCTGATACAATGTCTGGTACATAGTAAGCCGATATGTATTTGCTGAGTGAATGAATACATTCGTGCCCTTGGGTGTACATTTTTTTCTTTTTTACCCTTTCAGTGGACCTGATGCAACCCTGCTTACAGTCCTGTGCTGCTTGTTTTCTTTCTTTCATTTCTTGGACTTTATATTTAGTCCTGTTTTGGGGCCATAGTTTTAGCTACCCCAGGCAAAGATTGTGTTTATCCATTTTATTGCCCTACGTAACCATCACTCCACTTATATCTGAACTCTATGTCTCCTAACCTGGATTCTGAAGCCCCAAGAGCTGTGTGTGGGTGGGGGGAGGGTGGAAGGGTGAGGATGCATTCAGGGATAAGTCAGATGTAAAACCTGTTCTTCTAGAACCTAGATAGGACAAATAGATACTTAACTATGGTACAAGGTTGAGTAAGATAATATTTATTAATGAGAAATGTTAATTAATAGGGAGAAACTATGTCTCATAAAAATTATGAAATATATCAAACTTCCAGAAAAAAATAGAAAGTGATATAGTGAAGATCCCCTGAATACCCACCTCTCAGCCTCATAATATTTGAGTTTTCTCCCATACTCACTTTGGATTTTTTTTTCATTTTGGAATAAAATACTAGATATGACTAAAGCCTCATGTGTCCCTCCTTTATCCCATTTTCTTCCTTCCCTACTCAGATGTAACCACTATTCTGAATGTGGTCCTACGCATTTAAGAAAGTTTATACACACACACACACACACACACACACACACACACACACACACTAATATAGTGTTGTTTCAATGTTTTATATTTTGCATAATGACATCCTATTATGCTTTGTTCACTCATCATTTTTTTGAGATTTGTCTTTGTTGGTTCACATAACTCTAGATAATCTGAGTTGCTGTATAGTTTTCTACCATATAAATATACTACAATGTATTCATTTTCTTATTGGTGGTCACTTCAAATAATGTTTCTTTCCTATTTCAAATAATGTTACAATGGACAACCTGGCACATTTTTCTTTCTTCACATGTGAGAGAATTTCTCTAGGGCAGGGGCTCTTCAATGTGCACAGGAATCACCGAGTATCTTGTTAAAATGTGAATTCTGGCTCGGTCTGAGGTGGGCCTGAGAATTTGTGTTTCTCACACGTTCCCAGGTGACACAGAGTCACGGGCACACACTGAGTTGCTAGGCACGACTAGGTTGTAGCCCGTCAGCCTCTCTCTTGGCATAGTCACATGTCCTGTGAAGACCTCACATGAGTTTATATCTCCAGCAGGAGTGGATGAGATTTTTGGTTGTTCCAGGAGTAGCCCCTTTTAGGTTTAATCTGCAATCATTCTCTCCTTAAAATTAGATAGGTTTTTGGGAAGGAAAACATTGAAAAATAAAGCAAAATTACTTCAGTAGATAGCTCAATTTCAACATTTCTTAGGAATTGGTCTACATTACATATATATATTTAATAAACATGTTTTATAAAAGTTCACCGATCTCTTTTCAAACAGTCGCTCCACTTATCATTGTCAACCCAGATGGGGGCTCTGACTTTAGAATGGACTATCCCCGGGTTACTGAAAGGGAAGAACTGTGTGCCAGGCCCTGTGCTACATGGTTTCATATAATCCCAGCATGTGTACTTGCTCATAGCTAAGTCCTAGAGCCAATGTTTGTAGTCGGGTCTGTCTGATTTAAGAGCTTGTATGGGAAATTAAGTTTGCTACTCTTAGCTCCAGTTATCTGTGAGAGCAGACCAGACAATCAGATTCCTAAGACCCAGCTCTTTTAGCTTCTATTCCACCTAATTTTTAAATTATGGTTAAAGAACACATAAAATTTACCATTGTAACCATCTTTAAGTGTACAGTTCTGTAGTGTAGAGTATACTTACCTTGATGTGAAACAGAGCTCCAGAACTTTTTTATTTTGCAAATTTGAAACTCTGTACCAATTAATAAGAACTCCCTCATTTCTCCTTTCTACTTTCTAATCCTTGGTAAGCACCATTCTACTTTCTGTTTTTCTGGTTTTGACTACTTTCGATGCCTCATATAAATGGAATCATGTAGTATGTGTCTTTTTGTGACTGGCTGATTTCATTTACCATAATGACTTGGAGGTACGTCCATGTTGTAGCACTTGACAGGATGCCCTTGCTTTTTAAGGCTAAATAATATTCCATTATATTTATCTCTCACATTTAAAAAAATTCGTTATTTCCCCATCTTGGCTATTACGAATAATACTTTAAGCAAGGGTGTGCAAATGTCTCTTCAAGGCCTTGCTTTCAATCCTTCTGGATATATACCCAGAAGTGGGGTTGCTGGTTCATATAGTGGCTTCATATCTATAGGAAACTGTACTGTTTCCCATAGCAATTGCACCATTTTACCATCCTGCCATCAGTGTGGTGATAGCTTTTAAAGGTACAGAACGTAGTGAATGGAATACTTGAAATCAGACGTAAAGGAGGAAGAATAGGTAAATTCCACAACAGTAGAGGTAAATTTCACTTAGCCTCTGTTTTCCTGAGATATTTTAGCTAATATTGTTTGCTTCTCTAGTACTGTTATTTTAGGAGTGGAGGAGGGAACCAAATTATTTCTTTTTTGATTTATAATTAACCACTGGTACTGGAGAACTTCTGAGATTGTTAACTTCCATTAGTACCTTGGCAATTAGGGGAAGTTTGAGGGTTGTGTTTTGTTTTATTTGCAAAACTAACATCTTGATGTTCCAAAATTCTCAATAAAAAAAGAGGCCTTCTAATCTTCTTAGTATTGTGGCTTCTGACCATTTCTACTTTAGCATCCTATGAGAAGAAGAGAGACAGAGAGAGTGTGTGTGTGTGTGTGTGTGTGTGTGTGTGTAAAGAAGGGTGTGATTAGGTTCTAATAGCTTGTACAAGAGCAGGACTGAGCAGTGGAGTTTGAAAAGGGGTTTCTTCTCTCTCATGCCCTATTTTTGAATTTAAAGTGTTACCCAAATGCTTAGTCATGATGATAAAGCAAAGAACTTGCCAGCTTGCAATGTAGAACAATGTTTATGCTGTATAAGTGTTTGATAATAGTGAAGAGTGGCAGGAGAGTGGGAAGAATTTGTCAACATGTTTTGAGGAGTAAGAGGATTAGAGAGGGCACACAAAGTAGGATTGCCCACTTCCAGTTCCAAAAGAAAAAAGCACTTCTTTTAAGTGCCCTTTGGAATAACTCAAGGCTCAGCTATTTCACTTGACTCTTCACTCCAATTCTGTTAAACTTTTAGCACTGTAGACAGGTAGATTTTATGCCCTGCAGTATTTATTTATTTAAAAAGTAAACAGATTTAATTTCACTGTATAATATATAGACAGGTCTCTCAATGTTTGCAGAAGTAATCTTTACTAGCGACACTGCCCAAATTTAGGATCTTCTGTGAGACCGCTACAGTTGCTTATCTGTAAATCTGTCACCTCCTGGTCTCCTCCCTTCTGGTCCTCCCTTCTCATTGCTACTAAAGGTAAGCTAATCTCTGCTGGACATCAATGGCCATCTGACTTTGGGGAAATTCCTTTCTTTCTCTGTTCCTCTCTTTCCTACTTTATCCCCTGTATCACCTGGCCTACCGCATAGATAGATGCCTTAAAAGTTTTAAATGTTCAGGCATATAAAGTATATAAAACAGTGCCTGGCATCTAATAAGTAGATAAATAAATAAGCAATAAATAGTAGTAGAGATCATTACTGTTGTTATTATGGTTGTTGTTATCTGTGTTTTTGTTGTTGTTTTTACTTCTGAAGCCTATCTCTGGCCACATCAGTACTCTATTCAAGAAGTTTCCATATTTACTTTTTGCTTATAGCAAAGTTTTTAGGTACATCAGAATCGCTTTTGAAGCTTGTAAAAAATGCATATTCCTGAGACCCGCACCAGAGGTTTCTACTCAGTAGGTGAAGGATGGGACCTGGGAATCAGTGTTTCACTATGCTCCTCAGGTGATTCTGAAAGTAGGTGGTACCGATTTGGAATAGTGTTCCATGAAGGATAAAGTCCCCAAGAATGCCTTTCTAGTATGTATTTTCTCCTCCTATTCCTCCCTGTCAGCCTTTGTTGCAACCATAGTAAGTACATTTTCCCTCTACTTACTTATCCCCTTGTACCCCATGTATTTTCCCAAGATGGTATGGCATAATTTTATAATCAAGTACATATTTATTCCTAATAATCTCTAAGCCATCCATGTAATAATATGTTTATAAATTGGCTGGGATGGATGTGTTAAACTATAATGTGTGGGACCAACCGTCTTTTATTGAAAACTAGAAACAATGGGGTGGCTGTGTGGCTTAGTTGGTTGAGCGTCCAACTCTTGATCTTGGCTCAGATCATGATCTCACAGTTTGTGAGTTAAAGCCTTACCCTGGCCTCTGTGCTTATAGCATGGAGCCTGCCTGGAATTCTCTCTCTACCTCCCTCTCTGCCCATCCCCTGATCTTGCATGCACACAATGCACATATGTTCCCACTTTCTCTCTCTATCTAAATAAATAAATTCACTTAAAAAAAGGAAAAAAAAAAAAGAAAATTAGGAACAAGTCCTAGGTTAAGTCACTGGGTGCCTTAGGATAGTATGTTAAGTTGGCCTTTCCTTTTGCTCTCTTTGTGCTCCTTTTCTCCAAACTAATTTTCCAGGTATTACAGTGAGCAAATAGTTCTAGCCTGTAAGTTGCTCAGCTGTGCTCTGTAAATAGACACACTAAGGCAAATCTAATACCAACCTCACAAGCAATCCGCAACACTTGAAAATGAAGCTCTCCTCTTTTTCTTAGCCTTTCTGTTCTATTGCTACAAAGTCAAGGCGTTAAGGACATTATGGAGCAATTTGAGTGCATTCAGAGATCTCTCATGGTCTCGGTTAGTTCACGAATCTTGCAATCTGTAGGAACATCTAAGGATGGTACTTTGCTAAGAAGATTGCTTATAATTAAAATGTAGGGTGAGGAAAGAGAAAGCCCTGTTCTAGGTGTTTTCTTTGCCTTGTCTCCTGTAATTCTTAGAATATCCTCATAAGTTAGGTATCATTATCCCAAGTTTATAAAAAAAATCTTTACAGGGGAGCCTGGGTGGCTTAGTTGGTTAAGCATCTGGCTCTTGATTTTGGCTCAGGTCATGATCTTATGGCTCTTGAGATAGAGCCATGCATCAGGCTCTGTGCTGAGTGTGGAGCCTGCTTAAGATCCTCTGTCTCCCTCTCCCTCTGCCCCTCCCCCCCTCAAAAAATGATATCTTTAAAAAATAAAATAAAAATATTAAATGTTTAAAATATCTTTACAGAGAGGTCATAGATTTTTTTTAAATTTAAGTTTTATTTATTTCTTTTGAGAGAGAGAGCAAGAGTGTGAGCTTGAGCTGGGGAGGGATAAAGAGAGCAGAAGAGAGAGAATCCCAAGCAGGCTCCCTGCTGTTAGCACAGAGCCCGATGTGGGGCTCAAACTCAGGAATCGTGAGATCCTGACCTGAGCGGATATCAAGAGTCAGACTCTTAGCTGAGTAAGCCACTCAGGCTCCCTAAGGGCATGAGATGTAAGATTGTAAACAATGGTTTCAGTATGGGAACCCAGGTCTCTTGGCATCATAGACTGCTCTCTTTCTACTATAGCCTGGAGCCATACTTTACATCACTCAAATTCATTTTCTGTATTTGTCCCTCCTTCCTCTTCACCTCCCCTCAACTGAAGGAAATTGTGAACATTTTGTAAATAAAAAGGTTCATATAAATTCAGAGTTTGTTAGAGTAGTTATTCTTTCAAGCCATAAAGACTGTATTTGGTCATTTCTTTCAGTACATTCTAAATTTGATAATTGCTGGAAAGAATATAATGTCCTTCCAAAAGGTAAGCAACAACCCTTACTAAATGGTAAAATTATTTCTTCATATTTACTTATTTATTTAGAGAGAGAGAGAGAAAGAGAGAGAATGGGAAAGGAGAAGAGAGAGAGGGAGAGAGAATCCCAAGCAGGCTCTGTGCAGTCAGCATGGAGCCCAACATGGGGCTCCATCCCACGAACTGTAAGATCATGACCTGAGCTGAAACCAAGAGTTGGACACTTAACTGACTCAGCCACCCAGACACCCCCAAAATTGGTTTTTAAAAAAAGCCTTGAAAAGTGCAAACAAACAGGAAAATGGTGGCACACACAAAGATTTTTGTGCCTGTGTTCAGGTAGCAGTTTTATAGTTCAGCAGTTTACATCGAGAATTTAGAGAGATAATGGAAATACTAATTAGCAGCATTATTTAATTTAAAATTTTTTATTATTTTAAAAATTTATTATTAAAAATTTTTAAGTGTTTTATTTAGTTTTGATACAGAGCATGAGAGGGGGAGGGGCAGAGAGAGGGGAGACATAGAATCTGAAGCAAGCTCCAGGCTCTGAGCTGTCAGCAGAGTCTGCTGTGGGGCTCGAACCCATGAATGTGAGATCATGACCTGAGCCGAAGTCAGAGGTTTAACCGACTGAACCACTCAGGTGCCCCATATTATTATTTTTTAAATATGTATTTATTTTGAGGGAGGAGAGGGGTAGAGAGAGAAGAGAGAGGAAGAGAGAGAGAATCCCAAGCAGGCTGAGCAATGTCAGTGCAGAGCCCAACACAGGGCTCAGTCCCATGAACCATGAGATCATGACCTGATCCAAAATCAAGAGTTGGATGCTTAACCAACTGAGTCAACCAGGTGCCCCTGGCAGTTTTATTTTAGCTGTGAGAATTCATTTAAATAAAATAAAGAGGTCCTGAATTTTAAATCATGAGTGTGTTTTTTGACTTTGAACAATACATTACGACTCAGTGACCAAAAGCAAAGGCAAGGTGTTCTAAGCCTCCCGCTGAAAATTACTTTTGTATCTTGAGCAGCTGTTTCCCCCACCCTACTGTTTGGTAATCATTTGACTTGATGTCACCTGCTTACAAAGAAAACGGACTGGAAGAAAAAATCCATGCTAAACCCAACTGCATTTAATAGTAGTAGGTGGAATTTCTACTTTTTCTCTTTTTTCCCTTCTCTCTTTCCCTTTTTTTAAAGGAAGAAAGCTCTGTGGTGAAGTCAAATGAGGAAGAGCACTGGAGTAACAGAAACCCGGCTTTGAATGCTGTCTCCCGCTCACAGTAGCTCTGTGGTCTCCGGCAGCTACTTGGCTTCTTTGAGTTCTAGTTTCCCTATTTATAAACCCTTGCAAGGTTGTTGTGAAGCTAAGTGTTTGTTCAAGTAAAATGTGTGACAGACAAAGGCTGAGACATTGTAGGTAATAGTAAGTGGTAATTACTTTTATTATCATTAATAATAAGGCTGACCTAAGGAATAAGATAAGCCCTTGTGTGAAATGCTGTGCTCTGTTTTACCAACAAACTATTGTGGGTGAGGAAACTCAGAATTGTATCTACTGATAGCCAGGTAAGATATGATCTTCAGTGGAAGACCTCACTCCTTTTAACTTAAAAATAGAAGTCTTACTCAAAAGAACCAAGGGAAAAACCATTAGAAATAATGAGAGTTCATTAAGATGACTATGTATACATCTCCAAAAAATGAAGTTAATAAAAATTTCTACCTAATACTAATTAGAAGAGTTAATGGGAAAAAAAAATCACACTAACCACTACTGCTGCTACTACCCTTAATGATAAAAAGTTTAGGATAACCTCACCAAGAGGTGTATGAAACTCATATACATATATTTTTAAATTATGAATTTGGCTGAGAGAGATAGAGGAAGACAATACATGGAGAGGCATACCTGTGCTGACAGGTAGAAAAATTCAATATTGTAAGGCTACCCATTCTTGATACGGTAACTTTTAGAATAAATGGAATAATGGAAAAACCACAATAGGATCTTTTTTGGAAGAAATGTGACAGTAGAGTTCAAACAGAAACATAAATAACTATCAAAGAAGATGTAAAGGATAATAATCCCTTAGTGAAATATATTATAAAACTGCAATTATTAAAATTTTCTTTTACTGGACATACAAGAATAGACAGATCAAGTTAACAAATTAGAAACAGATTCTGATGTCAGAAATGTATTAGTCTATCATGTAAAAAGGACCACGGTTTATTTAATAATTTACCGGTTGACATTAAGGTTCTTTTCTTCCTTCCTTCCTTCCTTCCTCCCATGCTTGCTTGCTTGCTTGCTTTCTTCCTTTCTTTCATTTTGTTCTTTTGTTCTTTCTCAGTTTCAGGTATAGAATGTAGTGATTCAACCCTTACATATGACATCCAGTGCTCACAATACCAAGTGCCTCCTTAATGCCCATCACCCCCATTTAACCCATCCCCCCACCACTCTCCTCTCTGGTAACCATCAGCTTGTTCTCTATAGTTAAGAGTTTGTTTCTTGGTTTGCCTCTCTTTTTTCCTCCATGATCATTTGTTTTGTTTCTTAAATTCCACATATGAGTGAAAGCATATGGCGTTTGTCTTTCTGACTGACTTAATTTGCTTAGCATAATACATTCTAGTTCTATCCATGTCATTGCAAATGGCAAGATTTCATTCTTTTTTTATGGCTGAGTAATATTCCACGATATATATACCACACCTTCTCTATCCATTCATTAGTCAATGAATATTTAGGCTGTTTCCATAATTTGGCTATTGTTGATAATGCTGCTGCTATAAACATTGGGGTGCACGTGTCCCTTCAAATTAGTATTTTTGTATCCTTTGGCTAAATACCTAGTAGTGATGGCTGGATCATCAGGTACTTCTATTTTTAACTTTTTGAGGAACTTCCATATATTTAGGTTAATTTCAGTTTTTAGTGATTATGAATAAAACTGCTGTAAAAATTTACTTATACTTACCTGGAACAGAAATGTTCATTTCTCTATGATAAATATCTAGGATTTTAGAATTAGAATTGCTGGGTCATATGGTAGGTATAAATTTAAATTTATAGGAAACTGCTGGATTGTTTTCTAAGCATTCCTATTAGTAACATGTAACAGTCCTGGTGGCTCAGCACCATTATCAGCACTGGGTACCGCCAGTTGTTGTGTTTTTTAATTTAGCCCTTCTGTTAAGTGTGTAGTAGTATGTCATTATGGTTTCAATTTGCATTTTCCTAATGAAAGATATTGAGCATCTTTTCAACTTCTTATTTGTGATACAAAAAACTTCTTTGTTGAAGTGTCTTTTCAGACCTTTCCCCCATTTTAAAGTTGTATCATTTTCTTACTGTTAAGTTTTAAGAGTTCTTTGTATATTTAAGGATATTATTTTATCATTATCATTATTTTTAATGTTTGTTTATTTTTGAGAGAGACAGAGAGAGACACAGAGAGAGAGAGAGCATGACCAGGGAAGGGCAGAGAGAGATGGAGATGCAGAATCTAAAGCAGGATCCCGGCTCTGAGCTGTTAGCACAGAGCCTGATATGGGGCTCAAACTCAAGAACCATGAGATCATGACCTGAGCTGAAGTGGGCGCTTAACCAACTGAGCCACCCAGGTGCCCCCATTTTATTTTTTTAAGTTTATTTATTTGAGAGAGAAAGAGACAACATGAGTAGGGGAGTGGCAGAGAGATAGGGAAAGAAAGAATCCTAAGCAGGCCTTACACTGTCAGTGTAGAGCCTGGAGTGGGGCTCGAACTGATGAACCATGAAATCATGACCTGAGCTGAAACCAGGAGTTGGACACTTAACAAACTGGGCCACCCAGGTGCCCCTAAAGATTTTATTTGTAAGTAATCTCTCCATCCAACATGGGGCTCGAACCTGCAACTCTGAGTAAGCCAGCCAGGTTCCCCTGTATATTCTTGATACAAGCCGTTTGACAGAAATGTGGCATGCAAATATTCTCCCAGTTGTTGGCTGTGTTTTCATTCTCTTAATAGTTTTATAAAGAGTGAAAGTTTTAAATTCTAATAAAGTTCAATTTATATACTTTCCTTTTATGGATTTTGTTTTAGTGTTGATTCTAAAAGTTCTTTGCCCAATCAAAAATGAATCACATTTTCTCCTAGATTTTCTTCTAGAGGTTTTATGGTTTTACATTTTATATTTGGGCTGTGATCTATTTTGAGTTAATTTTTGAATAAGGTGTGAGTTTAGGTTGAAGTTCAGTTTTTTGTCTGTGGACGCACTACTGCTCCAACACCATTTATTGAATAAACTATCCTTTCCCCAGTGACTTTCTTTTGCACCTTGTCAAAAATTGGTTGATGGTATTTACGAGGCTCTATTACTGGTCTATTTTGTTCCATTGACCTTTGTGTCTATTCTTTCACAAATAATATATTGTCTTGATTACTATAGCTTTAAAGTAAGTCTTGAAATCAGTTACTGAAAGTCTTCCAACTTTATTTTTTGACTATTCAAGTTTCTTTGCTTTTTAATGTTTATTTAAGAGTCAACTTGTGAGTACCTATCAAAATATGCTGCTGGGATTTTAACTGGGGTTCACTGAATCTATAGATATAATTGTTATGCTATGTCTATTTATTTAGGTCTTTTTAGTCATTTTTTCTTTAGTGTCTGATACTTTTTAGCATAAGTATCATGCATATATTATGTTGACTTTATCCTTAAGTATTTCATATAGACAGATGGCAGGAATTATCTGCATTTTATAGATTGAGACAGGAACTCCAAGTAGTTCGACTTAATGAAATTCACAGAGCTGGTTCATTAGCAGCAAATTCTGGTTTTAAGATATCTTGGTCTTTCTAAGAGTTTTTGTTTTCTTGTTCTTAATTTTTTTTAAGTTTGTTTATTTTGAGAGAGAGGTGTAGAGTGCCGTGGAGGGGCAGAGAGAGAGGGAGGGAGAGAGTCCCAAGCAGGGTCTGTGCTGTCAGCACAGAGCCCAGTGCAGAGTTCAGTCTCTCCAACCTTGAGATCCTGACTTGAGCCAGCCAGGTGCTCCTTTTCACCTGTTTTTATAGTCAGTCGTTTCTCATAGTGAAAAGACTTGGATTTTGAAGTTACTCGGTTGGGGTTGCAATCTGTCTTCCAGCACTGGTTAGTTGTGTGATTCATTTCTGTAAAGACTCACGTTCCTCTTTCAGGGCACCTGCCGCACAGGATTATGGGGACGGTAAAGGATGTGAGTATGTGAAGTTTTCAGTGTCCTATTGGATGTACATGCAATGCATGCTCAATGACTGGTCACATCAGCTTGGTTACAGTCTTTCCCAGAACTTGTCATTTTGTCTCATTAGTTAGATGAATTGTCTTTGAATTGTGGAAAACTGGCAGTGAGTCAAGAACAAGCACTACCAACACGGTCCTTAAGTGTGAGACAGAGGGTTTTCTACAAAACCTCTCTCGTTGTTACCCAATTTTTTTTTTCATTTGTCTGCCATCAAGTAGGAGAAATGTTTTGTGACAGTGAATTGTGACTGGGAATTTTAATTATATTTTTATTTTAAAAGGTAAAGCTTAAAGCTTTTCTTTAAAAGCAGTGGCTTTAAAACATTCCACATTTCTGCAAAGTCTGGTTTAGTGCAAGAAACTCATCAACTCTAATATTGAATTTCCCAGTTTTGCAAAGATTTGTGACCCTACCCTGGCATAACATAAATGTGAAATGTAATTTGAGTATCAGTGTTATGCTAGGGTAAGACCTTTTATAAAAATAAAAATTCTGTGTTGATAATTCCTTTTCTCTAGAATGAGGCCTTTCCAAGATTCCTTTACTCTAAACCTACAAAGATGAATATGAGCCGAATAAAAAGTACATTTTGAAATAAATACACTAGACACTTAGGAAGTCAGGCCTGTAGTCAAGACAATATTATTTGTTATTTTGTATTCTTTTGATGTATGAGCAGAGGTTTGAATTAAATATTCCTGCTTGATTCTCACAATTACTTTTCCAATTATTTTTTTCTATTTGAAAATCAGGAGAGATTTTTTTTTTGTAAATACTATCCTAGGTTTGTGGAAAAGAGTGAAGTTCTATGTTGGATAGACTGGGTCAATTCAAAGTTGTTACACTTCCATGCATTTCCCTTGTGTTTGTTTAAATAGAGTAGGGTTTTTAATGATGAATCTCAAAGGAAAGGCAATAACTATATATGAAAAAGGGATGAGACTCCTATATATCTTTATCTTTTATTATTTCTTCTGCTTCATTGTACACCGGAGCAATTATAATCAAAGACTTAAGTTGGAGTCAAAGCGGGGGGGGGGGGGATTCTACTTCTTTTAGTTAAATAACATTTTAAAGTTTATTTATGTATTTTTAGAAAGAGAGAGAGAAGGAGGGAGGGAGAGAGAGAACACCTGGGTGCTCTAGCAGAGGAGGAGTAGAGAGAGAGGGAGAAAGAGAATCCCAAGCAGGCTCCATGCTGTCAGCACAGAGGTGGTCATGGGTCTCGATCTCATGAACTGTGAGATCAGCACCTGAGTCAAGACCGAGAGTCGGATGCTTAACTGACTGAGCCACCCAGGCGCCCCTTGTAACATTTTAAATCTTAAAATGTTCCACAGCATTTTGTGCAGGATACAACTGAAGCATTAATCAATTCTTGCTATCTTAATTGTAACATTATCTTTGAAAAAGACTTCAAGTATTAGTTGGGTCTTATGTGACTTCAGTGCCACAGTCCAGCTAAATCAGTTGCTTGTGGCACACTTCTTTCTTGCAAAATTTAAAAATGTAGTCTAGTAAAACCTCATTGCTTTTTAAAAAAAAAGTCTTTGTGTATTTTAAAATGTACATCCAATAAAATTTACTCATGTGATATTTAGTTTTATTAATGTTTTAATTTTTGGTAACAAGATTGAGTACTGAGCCTTGATACTTTTTAAATACAGGTCTTCTAGCTTTTGCTACTTTGACTTTGAACAGAAGGGGCATCAAATAAATATTATAGTACATTTTATATGTCTTCAGAATATGGGGAAGAATGAAAAGTTTTAGAAGAATATAGAGCATTTTTTTATATTCTTAATAGATATTTTTAAAATTATTTCCACATCTAAGGTATTGAAAGCAAGAGTGAAATAATTGTTGAAGGAATGAAAAGGTGTCGGAAATTGAGTTTGGCAAAGACATTCCCACAATTCTGCATGGGGCTATAGATAGAATTTCAGATTATATTTCTGAACCAGATTCCTATGAGTGCTGTTTTATTTTTATTTTTATTTTTTAATATTTTATTGTCAAATTGGTTTCCATACGACACCAGTGCTCTTCCCCACAAGTGCCCTCCTCCATCACCACTACCTCTTTTCCCCTCTGTCCCTTTCCCTTCAACCCTCAGTTCATTTTCAGCATTCAGTAGTCTCTCAAGTTTTGCATCCCTCTCTCTCCCCAACTCTGTTTCCCTCTTCCTCTCCCCCTGGTCCTCCATTACGTTTCTCCTGTTTTCCTGTTAGACCGATGAGTGCAAACATATGGTTTCTGTCCTTCTCTACCTGGCTTATTTCGCTTAGCATGACACCCTCGAGGTCCATCCACTTTCCTACAAATGGCCATATGTCATTCTTTCTCATTGCCATGTAGTACTCCATTGTGTATATATACCACATCTTCCTGATCCACTCATCAGGTGATGGACATTTAGTCGCAAGTATTTTCCAGTATCTATGCATAAAGGTAATACTTGTTTTGTAATCAGTTTAGTTCAGGAGCATTGCTATTATCAATGAACATTTCTTTATCCTCTGACATTTACGTCATGAATTGACTGGGGACACAATTTTTTCATTTTCTTACTCAAATCTTTCATTTACTGCTTTTATAGTTCTTTTTTATCTGGAAAAAGCTAACACACTATCGTACCAAATTGCTCGAGTCTCCAGACATTATAGTTAATTACAACACACATAAAGGACTTCAAAAAGAGACAGAAAGGCAGAGGACACACTAATTGGGACATAGTATCACAATATTTTTCTGAAGTCTACCATCAAAGTAGTTGCGGATACCAAAACATTTAAAATTCTCTAGGAGATGTCATGGGCTTTTTACTGAGCAGCGGCATGAGGTGGTTAAAAGCTGGATGCAGAAAGAGGACCACGAGGTGTGTGAGAAAAGGTCTTTTGTATGTTCCGGGAAATGATCTCTCATCTGGACAGGTGTCTGTGCACAGACGGGGTGGGAGGGTTTATGGGACTTCTAAACAAAGTTACTCCATATTGATTTTCCGTTGCTGAACATGTCCATCTCTTGGCCCTTGGTAAGGAATGCTTGAAAAAGGGCAGTGTTTGATTTAAATGCAGTGATTACTTTGGATACTTTTAGTACAAAATCATCCCATGAGTTCAGGTTCTCAGAGAAAAATGCCAAGCTCCTGTCTCTTCTCTGAAGGGCCTTTATATTTATAGTTTCAAGTAGTATGGCACCAGATTTTAGTTCCTTATTCTTCTTTAGTGTTTAAATCGTGCCCTTCAAAGTATTTCATTGCTCTTCAGAAGCCAAACAAAAAGAAAAAAATATTGCCAGAGACTGCCATCTCTCCAATGACATTTATGTTACTTTTTTCAAATTATTTCTCTATCGGCTTTCCCAAGAACCACAGGGCCTTGAAAGGAAACCCACAGCTCAAATGATGGAGAATTTAGTTCATGTTTACTCTTGGGCAACCCAATGAGATTTTGGCGTTTCGTCCAGGCTTGTCTGTGATTAGCTTTTGTGTCATCTTCCTATTGTTTCATTCCCATTAACATTCATACTAGTGACTTAACCTCAGTCACGTCACTGCCTCCATTGTGCTGCTCTGCTCTCTAAGATTCTACCTCACTAAAAAGTCACCACTTCATCTCTTGTTTTTGTTTTTGGCTATAAGTCCTTCCCACTGCTTCTAACCATTGACATTCTTTTCTTCTTTTTTATACTGCCTGCCTCCTACTAAATCGCATTGTTTCTTCATTAACTCCTCTCTGGTTCCATAGTAATGCCGAGAATTGTGAAGAGTCTGAGGTTTCACTCTACTTACATGCGAACAAGGTATCCTGACATAGTCCGTTGGATATTCATAGTGCTTTGCATGTATAACTATTGCTCATACTACTTATTTAACTCGGGCCCTTTCATCTGAGGAGGATCCCTGGGATAAGACCTCAGATTCTGAGCTCCAAACAGGAAAGATGCAGACACTCCCTGGCATTCGGTGTGCTTCTCTTCAACTACCTTTCCTTGGGTTAATTTGGGGAGGAATGTTAACATGATAGTGCATTTTGTCTTCATAATTCAACCCCCTTTCTGGCCTGAATGCAGTCTCTCTTGCTGAGATATTTACCTTGTATGCCGCTACCGTTAGGGTGATTAATACAAGGAGTGTAGAATCAATAAATGCTCTTTTTCATCCTCTCTGAAACCATATCCTCAACCCTTCTGTTTTCATCATTGTATCCGTAGGCACCCATCTTGGCAATGAAGCGAGAATACATTGGATACCCTCTTATTTTCTTCCTAGATAGCCCACAACTTGGATTTCTGAATGCCAGGACACTAATTCTATTTCTTAAACATTGTCAAAAACCACCATAGTAATAAACCCAATTCTAGGCTTTCTTGTGCTCAGGGTATAACAAAGATGTGACCTGTGAATCTGACATCTGTATTCTCCAGGTGTTATTGTATCTGCTTCTCTTTCTTCTAGCTATTGGATTACTTCTTGCAGCACTCCAAACTATATCCAGCTTAGGAGTTGGGACTAAGTGTTATAGGCACTTTATTATGCCCTGTTTACAGATAAGAAAAGGGAGATGTAAGAGGTTAGTTAACTTGTCTGAGGTCATAAAGTCAGTAAGTGAGAGGGCTGTAAACCTGTAGCTGTCTGCCTCTACAGTCTGTGCTCATAACTGCTACGCTTTACTGGCTCTTCAAATTTCTGGCATACAAGAGTTATAGGTAGTAGATGTTGTTATAGATCCACACTAGGGGTAATAGAGTTAGAGTTCATGTAGGAGTCAGTTTCAGCTGATTCTTAAAATAGGGGATAGGTTTGAATATGTGGAAAGGAGAGAGCATTTCAACGGGGACAGAATGAACAAAAGTCCAAAGATGAGACTAAAAGGAATGTTCAGAGGATATTAAAGAGATTGACTTGGCTCCATATAAGTAGTGAATAGCCACTTAACTTGGTCAGTACTGTAGCTTGTCCTCTACAACTTTACTGAAAAACAAACAAACAACCAGTTTTTTCCTCAAAGGTTTTAGATTCATTATGTTCCTATAAAAAATACCACTAATCTTACCCCAGTGGATGGGAACACTGATTCAGGTTTCAGATGGGAGTACATTAGTAAGAAAATAATAGAATAAAATTCTCAGTCTTGCGTTTTTATTTAACCTGTCCATTTTTCTTGAGCTAGGTCTGTCCACACCAGCACAATTTGGTTCATTTAACTTGTGATGAAATTGGTCCAGCAGGAGGAACTGGATGTATGTTGAAATTGTGCCACATTTGGAAGAAAAATGTTATTTTAAGCATTCTGGTCATTTTTGGTGGAGTGAAGGTCTTACCGTGCAATTGTCATTGGCACGTTTTCAGACCACTAAATGTGGCTTCCTTATTTATAAAAACCACACACACACACACACACACACACACACACACACACACCACACACCCCAAAAACTAGAAATAATGTGAAAACAAGTAACTCTGTCAAAGAAATTTTATGCTAGTGTAGCCTAGTAAAAATAAGAAAGTTGACTGAGATGGGAAGCTGATACCTTTCCTAAGTTTGGGACTGAAGAAATCTTGAATTCTTCTCTGGGATTTGTAACTAATTTACCATTCTTGAATTATGCATAAAATAAATCACTTACAAATATGTGTATATTCATTCATTTGATCTATTTACAAATTAGAAGAGATGGAAAGAGCAGGGAGATAAGGTGACCCCAAAACTTAGGAACCAAAAAAGTGTGGGAAGTAGAGAGTTGGCATGGATGTGGCCAAATGGGAATTGCTCTGTGGAATCCTTTGCTTTGACTTGTGTGGATAAGCTGTCTGTGATGACATTAAGAATTTTAATTTCTGGGGCTCCTTGGTAGCTCAGTTGGTTAAGCATCTGACTCTTGATTTCAGCTCAGGTCATGATCATGGGGCTGTGGGATAAAACCCCATGCAGGGCTCTGCTAAGCATTGGGGCCTGCTTAAGATTCTCTTTCCCCATCTCTCTGCACACCCCCCCACCACTTTCTTTCTCTTAAAAAAAAAGTTTTCTAGACTAGAGGAGCAAACTCCTTTATAGTATTATGTTTAAGACTCTGAATTTGCAATTATTTAGTAACTTTTTAAAAACCATCAGGCGTGGGGCACCTGGGTGGCTCAGTCTGTTGAAGGTGTGCCTTCGGTTCAGGTCACACCTTCGTGGGTTCAAGCCCTGTGTCGGGCTCTGTGCTGACAGCTCAGAGCCTGGAGCCTGTCTTCAGATTCCATGTCTCCCTCTCTGTCTGACCCTCCCTTGCTCATGCTGGTCTCTCTCTCTCTCAAAAGTAAATAAAAACATTTTAAAAAGTTAAAAAAACCCCAAACCATCAGGGGTGCCTGAGTGGCTCAGTTGGTTAAGTGTTTACCTTTAGCTTGGGTCATGATATCATGGTTTGTGAGTTTGAACCCTGAGTCAGGCTCTGTGCTGACAGCTCAGAGCCTGGAGCCTACTTCAGATTCCATGTCTTCCTCTCTCCCTGTCACTCCCCCACTCACACTCTGTCTCTCTCTCAAAACTAAATAAACCTTAAAAAAAAAAAAAACATCAAAAACTGGGGCATCTGGATGGCTCAGTTGGTTAAGCATCTGATTTTGGCTTATGTCGTGACCTCAGTTTGTGAGCCCATGTCTGTCTCTGTGTTGACAGCACAGGGCTTGCTTGGGATTCTCTCTCTCCCTCTTTCTCTGCCGCCCCTCCCCTGCTCGTGCGCATTCTCTCTCTCAAAATAAATATTTTTTTAAAAATCATCAATTTTCTCCAATCTAAATTTTTGTCAATATAATACCATTTTATATAGTGCCTTATCTACTCAGAAGTATAATTTGTACCACAGACTTTTGGGGGGCTTGTTTATAGCTATTTTGGAGTTGGGGCTACTCCTAAACTGTGTACAAGGTTTTATTTTATCTGCAGTTGACTTCATTTGTTTTTGACATGTTAACAAAGTCCTGTGTTGATACTGTGTCAAACCATGTTGAAAATACTTTCTTGATTAAATGAGTATAAACAATAGCAAAAACCAAATCTGAGCTGACCTTTAAATATATCTAATTTAAGGGCTACAACCAAGGACTTCTAAATATTTTCATCCAATGAACTCTTCGAAATGTAGCTAAAGGAAAATTTATTTTCTACATTTTGTAACTTAGGAAAGAGATTCAAAGTGTGATTAGTTTTAGCCCACTGATCAGGATGACTCTGTAAACTCTCTCATCTAGGATTTATTGTTCATCCTTTTCCTTACCTTAAGGTCTCAGTTCTCTGTTAATTTCTTCCTGGGAAGAACCATTAGTTTATGATTCCAGCTGTAGCACAATTTTGTCTGACCTGTGTAAGTTTCCGCAGTCAGCCATTTGAGCCTTAGGCTTTTGCTGCTATACAATGGGGCTATTTATTATTGAGCATGTTGTCATTTCCAACATGTACTCTCAGTGCCGTGTAGGTAAGCATAGGTCCTGCCTTTGGAAGTTTCCAGCCCAGGAAAAGTTAATGGTATACAGGAACCACCCCCTCTCCACCATACACACTGTAAAAGGTAAAAGGTAAAAGGGCTAGAAGATGAAGAATCCTGGAAAGGACACTGAGAATGTTAGCTTTATAATTATCAATGATGAATAGTTTTACATACTTTACTGCATATATTTCCCATTTTAAATAAACAAAATGGGATAGAAAGTGAATTTGAACTAGAATACATTTTATCCATCCTTACAAAACTGTCATGAACATTTATTAGGAAAAATAAAATAGAGTTCGTTTTATTAAGAAAGCATTAAATCTTGGTGAACAATGTCTTTCCTTCTGTCCTTTACAGAATATGTATGTAACTGCTCTGTGGTGGGAAGTCTGGATGTGAATCGGTGCAACCAGACCACCGGGCAGTGTGAGTGTCAGCCTCGCTATCAAGGGATTCGCTGTGACACCTGCAGGGAGGGCTTTTACCTGAATCACACATCTGGGCTCTGTGTGCCCTGTGGCTGTAACCCACACGGAGCCCTCAGCACAGTCTGCAGCAGGTAAGCAGCAGAGGGTGGAGGTGACGTTATTTTATCAAGAAAAAGAAAGGCTCTTGCTCTCAAGGACCAGACTGGTTTAAATAAAGAGGGAGGGGGGCACCAATTTAAAAAATATTTTTAAAGTTTAATATTCATATATTAATATTTAATATTATTATATTACATTAATATTTAATATATGTTTATTCCCTCACTTTGTATGTTATATTTAATATCAGTATTAAGAAGCCTCTGATTTGCTCATTTAGTTCTTCAGAAGTACCTGGGCCACCAATTTTACTTTGTGATAATTTCCCTAAATTTCAGGGAAAAAATGACTGAGAAAGCAATCTCCTTTCTGGAAGTGATAACGCCCTGGCATTTCCAGGGGAAATGTTCTTGTTATGTTAATTCACATGCCATTGGAGTTTCAGGAAACTTCTTATTTTTTCTCATCACAATTCTGGGACTGTTTTTTGCACTTCTAAGGCTTAATGTTGGTAATACCCTAATTTCTATAACTAGTGAGGAAAAGACTAGTTTTACCAGCACATTTTGGGGGACCAAAACGTGATTAAGCAAGAATTGTCTGGAAATTACCTTTAGAATAGTATGTGATTTGGAGGTGACTTAATATAGTAGAACAGTCTCATAATCTGAGGATTTGCCTTCTATGACGTTGAATATAATTATTCTTTGACCTTGTATGAGGCAGTTAGCTTTTTGTGGACCCCAAGTCAAAATGCTGAAGAGACAGTGTTATGTAATGAAAAGAACACAAACTTTAAAATCAATATGACTTGGGTGTAGATCCAAGATCTGTTGCGACTTAGGAACTTTGTGCTTTCAGCAAGTTATTTCATTTCTCTGAGCCTCAGTTTCTTTTCAAGGTTGTTGTGAAGGTTAAATAGGTAGATGTATGTAAAATGCCTAACACATCACACAGTACATTCTGGTTTGTTTTAATTTCAAAGAAATATTGTTGGCTTAAATGAGAGAGCATTTTTAAAGAACTTTTAGCTCGTTAGCAGAAGAGTTTCTTTATACTCAGCAGTCGCTATCTAGGATGCTTTATAAATCATATTGTCCTAATATACAATATTGTATCATATTGTACTTCTACTAAAAATATAGATGTGGGGACACCTGGGTGGCTCAGTTGGTTAGGTGTCTGACTCTTGATCTCAGCTCAGGTCTTGATCTCAGGGTTTTGAGTTTAGGCCCCATGTTGGGCTCCATTCTGGGCATGGAGCCTACTTAAAAAAATGGAGGCGCCTGAGTGGCTCACTCGGTTAAGCATCCGACTTTGGCTCAGATCATGATCTTGTGGTGTGTGAGTTTGAGCCCCATGTCAGGCTCTGTGCTGACAGCTCAGAATCTGGAGCCTGCTTTTGATTCTGTGTCTCCCTCTCTACTCTTCCCCGACTCACACACTCTCTCAAAAGTAAGTAAACACTAAAAAAACATATATATGAACTTGATTAAGCAGTTTATAGTATCAAATGCAATAATCAATGCTTATGATCATTAGTATTTTAAAATAGTTATTTGTTTTAATCTTCACAACTCTTTTTACATAGGTTATTAAATCACAAGGATGCTAAGGGGCAGAGGAAGCATTCCCAGTTAGGATTCCAGTTCCAAACCCTGTGTCCCTACCACCGTGCCGTGCGCTTCTATAGTGAGAAACCGATCATCAATCTGTTATTTGAAGCTGAGAACACCGTAGTCGCTTATCATTGCTCCCTTTGCTCCACTAAAAGCATTCCTGCCACATCATATTCAGAAAGTTCGTCTTTCTTACCATTGTGAAAGACGAGGTTTGGATAAGTTTGTTCCTTCTGACATCTAATGGCATGTCTACTGCTTCCTTTAGAAAAAGATTCTGCAAACACATTTTTTCTTGAGTACTTTGGGGAAATAAAACAGTGTTTACCGCTAGGCCAAACTGCTTTATTAAAGGAGAAAGAAACAAGGAGAGGAGTGTGGGAGAAAGTTTTAAAAGCTGGAAAGGAGGGGAAAACAGTAATTCTAAAATTCCTATAATATCTTACTATTTTCATTGATCTTTTATAAATTATTTCTGTTTTATCTTCACCTGACAATTAATGTCATTACATTACATCAGCAAAACACCATTCTGAAAACAGGTCGTAACGAAAGAGCAGTGGAAAAGTGCATTGTCCTAGTAACTCCGCACTCCAGGGCAGGGGTCTGTAAACTACAGCCATGAACCGAATCCAGTCCGCTGCCTGTTTTTGTAAATAAAGTGTCATTGGAACACAGGTGCATTCATTTGTTTACACATTATCTATATCTGCTTTTGTGCTGCAGTGACTAGTCACAAAAGAGACCATGTGCCCTGCAAGCCTAAAATATTTACTGTCTGACTCTTTAAGAAAAAGTTTGCCAACCCCTGCTTTAGGGTTCCAGTCCTCGTAGATACTGCTGGGTAACCATTTGGGGAAGTCACCGCTTTTTTTAAGCATTTGTCTTTTCATTTGTGAAGTGGTGGTAACAATCCATGTCCTGTTTCTCTCCTGTATACAGTTGTTTTGTCTTAAGGATCAAACAAGAAAATGCATGTGTAAATTTTTTCAATCTACACTTTCTAGACAGACAATAAAAATGGTACTATAGACCATTTATTGAGCATGTATTAGGGCACTGTGCTACCTGCTTTATCTGCATGATCTCATTTAATTTTCAAAAAACTCTCTTGAGGAGAGCACTGTTATTCTTCGACTTTGAATATGAAAATTTTGATGTTTAGGGGGATTGTTAACTTGCCTAAGTTTATATTCTAAAGCTACCATTCAATCCAACTGAACAAATGCAATAAGCAAGTGCTTATTCCATGAAGCAGAATGACTTCACAATTACACAATTGTCTTTCTTAGTAGAAAGTCTCTTGGTATTTAAGCCTCAAATATCCTAGAATGTTCTTTTCTCTCCACTCAGTGTGTTTTGGTTATATATGAAAAATATATGAAAAAATTTGTATTTATGTCCCAGAAACTCAATAATGCCATATACAACATTTTAAACAAAGTAACACGTAGCAAGTCTTGTGTTAAATTCGAAATGTAATTGTTAGAATGTCAGAATCACATGTAGACAGTTTGTAAAGCGCACCACGGGTCACAAAGGGGACGTGTGATATGTTACTGCATTAAGGCAATTGTTAACCTTGGGAGTTGCTTCTGATCAGGAAGTGATGTCGTGAGCATTTTACATCCTAACATGGGAGTTTATTACTTATTATAGGTGCCTTACTGTGTTTTAGTTACACTTTAGGAAGCTGGTTAGTAGTTTGGGGTTCATATGTAATGAATTATGGTTACTTTCATATGAAATATTGGAAAATAGGTTCTTTGTTAGCATTTCATGTAGAATATATGGATTTCAGTAATGGATGATTGATGTTAAACAGGAGGTGGAAGATGTCTGTATTTTATTATTATTATTACTTGATCTTCATGGGCTATTTTCCATATATAACCAACGGGTTCTATTTTCCTGAGTAGGTCTTTTTTGTAATGAGCAACGTGTAATTTTATATTATCTGTATACAAAGTACGTTGATTTCTCACATCCTTTACCGTCATCCTCTAATGGACATCTAGAAGGACCTTGCTTCCCCCATAACCCTTAAATGTGATGTCTGTTTCTCTCACTCTTCTCATCTTTGGACCTGGAGATGGAGTAGATATCTTCCTAGCTTCTCATCACCACTTCCAGAGTGCTCTCCTGTTTCCTTTCTCAGAACACCACCTCCGAAGCTCCTAGCGACAGAGCTTGCTGTTCACCTCCTTGTTGCAGTTCCCTCTACCAGGCCCTACCCCTTATTTCTCATACACGCTCACCGTTGTCTCTCTCCCACTCCCACTCTGGACGATTTCAGTATCTATAGATGATCCCAACAATGCTTTAGCCCTTTGGCTTCTTGACTTCTTTTCCAATAAGCCTTCCTCTGTGCTTCCACCAATCTTTATTTGTTTTACCTGCCCTATCCCTTGATTGCCTATGGCCCCAATGACAGATGTATTACATTTTTTTGAGATAAATCTATAATCCTTTTCTATGGGTTACTGCAGAGTAATATTTAATTTAAAAATTTTAAGTGTTATTTCAGAATATCAGGCAATTTGTCAGAATAAGCAGTGCATCACTAAAGTCATTTAAAAACATATACTTAGAGGAAGTCTTTAGAAGGAAGGCTCAGGAGCTCTAAATCCAGCCATGCATGACATTTCTTACTACCAGAAAGGAAGTTAAATTGACATAAGACCAGAGGAACAGAAATGGGAAGTCGCGGGACTGTGTACTTTGGCAAGAACATATGGCTGAACTATGAGGAAAAACCTCTGTATTCAGCTCTGTTATAAATTACATATGAGTTAAGGAAAAAGGAAATTGTAGGCCAGTAGTATGTGTGTAGTAGAAAGAAAGAGGAATATGAAATTAGTGACTTTGTTTCTATTCTTGGTTTAGCCACTTACTGTATGACCTTGATGAAGATTTCTGACCTCTATGAGCCTCAAAGTTTCTATCTGTAATATAGGATTCATGTATGTGACATGAAGGTTTTGTGTGAAACGTAAATTGTGTGTGTGTTTGTCCACTTACATTGTGACTGGCGCGTAGATTCAGCTCAGTAACTCCCTAGGAGTTGAATCTATTTTTTCTTTTTAAAACATGAGGAATAGAACTGGTGAGTCACAAAAGAGGAAGATCCAACCTGTGTTGGAATATTTATTTTTGTTGGTAAACTAAAGAAGAAATGTTCATTCTAACAGAAAAAACTGTTTAAGTTATTTTATTCCATTTTCATAAACATATTAAGCCTCTTAAAACCGGACAGTCTATGGTTTAAAATAACTAGTTGAACACATGCCAGGCCCTGTCCTAGGCCCTTCGCGTGTAGCAGTTGACTTAATTCCCACAGCAGGCACTGTTATCATCATTCTCACTTGCACAGGAAAAAAATCGGAAGTTAGGTACTCTGCCCAACTTAGTAAGTAAAATTGTTGGGATTGAGATAGTTGTAACTTGGATCTGGAGTTTGGAAGATATTATATAATTACATAAATTGTGTATTAGATTATAGAATTGGTGACTCACAACGAGAGGGAAAATTTTGGAGTAAAACAGTATTGCTTTTGCTCTTGTGTAGAAGCCTATAATCTATGTTAGACTGAAGGGCACAAAACTACCAGAAGCCAATTCAAAACAGCTTATAATAGATGCTGAATTTCTAGGTAGACGAGTTTAGAGTAGGAAAGGAATAAACTGAATAAGGAGAAAGGCTTTCCAGAGGAGGTGGGAGCTGAGATATGCTTCCAAGTTATGCGTTGGGAAGGCAGAGGGCTGAGAAGATTTATCGGGAGGAAAGAAACCCCATGCAAATTCAAGCGAATCTCCTAAGATTATATGGTGAGATGAGAAATCTGATCTCCTAACACCTACCCAAATTCTTTTCTGTTTCCACCTCCCTATTCTCTCTGTAAAACTAAATGGAAGTAGAAAAGTGGACGCAGTTCTATCCTGATTCTCCCATACGTCTAATGCCCATGGAACAAACAGCCGGCTTTTAAAAAATTCATCTCCCTATTCTTTATGCCCCCGTCTTTCCAGCGGGAGTTGCCCCAGTGAGGGTAGAACTTGGCCCCAGGAGCCAGATGTGGGTTGAGCAATGTCTTTATGTGAAACACAGAGTCCTTTATGTACTGACAGATGGCCACCCCCTCACAGCACCATTGGTGTTCCAACCTGTTTAATTGGGAAGGAGTTGGTCTACAATATCTTAACTTTTCAGTTTTGCCTCTGCAGTACATTTCTAATGTTTTCCTGATTTATATTTGGACATATGTCTAATACGTGAATGGAGAAATCAGATAGCATTTTATCTCAAAAATCAGTGTGCCTGGTGAGAGCCTGCATCTCTTAATACAACCCGTAAAACATTGTCAGGGCTGGCTTTATATACCGATTTGAGATTTTTTTAACGCATTCCCAGCAGGCTGTATTCAAGGTGCGTCACTTTAGACTGTCTCTGTAAGACAACAAAGGAATTCTGTGGTGGTTAATCCCCTTTTTACATAAAATCTGTGGTTGTTGCTGTACAGTGAGTATATTTAAAAATATTTATTATTTTGAATTTTAATTATGGGAACATTCCCTGGGACAGAGGGCAAAATTTTCCTCATGAAGTAGACTTATGCTGAGATAAGTGTCACATAGGAAGACGGCAAGCCTCGGAGGCTCAAAGGCACATGAGGCTCTGAAAATCACCTCCTGTGTGAGAACTGGGAGTAACAGCTGCTTGTGTAAGCTCCTTATTACTTTGCCTATAATTCTGGGAGATCAAGAAAAAGTTATCTATTAGTAGAAAAATTAACAATTGAGGAAAACTATCATTTTCTTCACTTGTTTCATTTAATAAAGGCATTGCATTTGTCAATTATGTGTCCAAAGACATTATCCCTGTGCTCACAGAACTTAATCTCAGTGGAAAGATAGGAATGCAAACAAAATATGAGTATTCATAAAGTGCACAGGAGATTCAGGGAAGTCTTAAGAGATGAAGCTGCATTTAAGTTGAGACTTGAAAAATGAGTAGAAATTTGTACGAAAGAACAAGACATCTTTAGTAGAGGGCAGGTGGCTCACTATTTCTTGAAGTCAACAGCACTGTTAGCAGTGGAGAGGAAGGACTGAAGGAGGGTGGGAAATGATAAGAGATGGGGCTTCTGTCTGTTTGCTGTAGCATCTCTAACACCTAGAAGAGTGCCCGGCACAAGGTAGATTTATAAATGCTTGATGAGTGAATAGAATGAATGCATGAGTGAACAAAATAAATAGGGCTACACTGCAAAGGTCCTAACGTGAATTTTATCCATTAAAGAATACTGTAATGTGTGATATTGGATTTGCTTTTAAGAAAAATCACTCTGCCATTAGGGGAATGGGGAAATCCTATTTTTTAAACAATATTTTTGTTTTTGTTTTCCTATTAACATTTCCTGTACCCTTGAATTTTTACTAAATTTCCTCCTGACTTAAAAATCTTGTTTCTAATCTGAGAATCTGAAATCTTGGTACTTAATGTTATACCAATTTTTCCAAAGAGTTCAAACCTCTTTAACACCAGAACATGGTAAAAATTTGCAGCATTTCAAGCAGCTGGTGGGCTTTTTATATATCATCATTAACCAGTATGATTAAGTGTTCTGAGAGGTGAATGTAAAATGTAAAAAGTATAGGGGTTTTTTTTTTTTTTTTGACAACAATAAACTTTCAAAGGGAAAAAAAATCACCCTGTCAGAACTCTGGTGGATAGAGAAAGTGAGCTGAGGCCAGGAGACCAGTAAGAAGGATATCATAACAATGCAAGCAAGAGAGTTAAAGGCCTGCTCTAAGACACTGGCACTGGCGTTGGCAATGGTGCTGGAGGGTTGGGGACCAGTGTAAGCACTACTTGGACAGTAAAATGCACAGGGCTTGGTGGTTGTTTACATGCACAGAGTGAAGGGAAAGAGAAAAAGATGACTCCCATGTTTCTTTCTGTCTTGAGTGCATGAGTGAAGACACATTCCACTAACTAGATAAAGAATACAGGTATATAAACAAGATAGAGGGATGATGATGTTAGGTTTCACACAGGTTCATTTTGAAGTGATTGTGGCATATTCAGATAGGAATGTCTGGTAGAGAGTTGCATATATATTGTGTGCCAAACTCAAGAAATCTCATAGCATATTCTTATGCTATTCCTTAGGAAAACAGAACAATGCCTCATAGCTTTAATTTTATTTAAAAATAATTTTATTATTATTGCATTATTATTAATTATTATTGCAGTTGTACCAATCTCTAGTTTAAATTATCTTTTTTAAATTCACTTCTGTATTTTTTCCTTGAAGGTAGAATTTAAAAAAAATTTTTTTTAATGTTTTATTTACTTTTGATACAGAGAGAGACAGAGCATAGAGGGGGAGGGGCAGAGAGAAGGAGACACAGAACTGGAAGCAGGCTCCAGGCTCTGAGCTAACTGTCAGCACAGAGCCTGACGCGGGGCTCAAACGTGAGATCTGACCTGAGCCGAAGTCGGAGGCTTAACCGACTGAGCCACCCAGGTGCCCCTGAAGGTAGAATTTTAAAAGGTAGACATCTTAGTCAAAAGCAGATAACCGATTTCAGCCTGAATCCTTTTGTAATTAACTTGTTTCAGTAGATGTTTGCACAGTGCCAATGGTTTATGTCTTCAAAGATATTTTAAGCACATTACACCAAGTATGATGTTAAGTTCATGGTAAAACAAAATTAGACTAAAATTTGAATGTTAATAAATGGCCAGACAGGGGCTTATTCAGAAAAAGGCACCGAGTGCAGTAAGTGTAAATAATGTAAGTCTATTACAGTTTAGATAGCTTTGTGTGTTTTTCAGGACACTTCTATCTTACATCCTCCATTCAATACAGTGCATGCTCTGCCCTCCTGATCTTCTAATTATTAACTAGAAGAACAGCTGTAGTCAAATGAATGAAAAAACCCACACACGCATCTTCCAGCTATTGGTGACCTTTGAGAACATTAACATAACATGTCACAGTGAATTGATATAGTTACTGCTGATCACACACGGTACTTTTCCTAAACCATGTTTAGACTCTCCTACTTGTTTATTTTGTTGGCCCACTTTTAGGCCAGTTTGGGATATTTTTAAGAAATATTTTAAAGTTTTGTTATTGATAATATTAAATGATAATTTATTTTGTTTCTTCTGAAAGACTCCCACAGGTAAATAGATGTATATGTGCTAATAATACAAGTAATCAAGTTTAGACAAATGCAGTATTTGGCATCAAAGTGTTTATTTATTTAACCAACTACGTGCAAGATACTTAAACAGACCTTGTGGGAAATGAAAGATTAATCAGGCTGTGGGTCTTATTCCAAAGGAGCTTCTAGTTTAGTAAGGACACCAAAAAAGTAAGACATAAATAATTATAATATGAAGTAAAAATTGACATCATAAACTAAAAAGATAAAATGTTAAGTGGATTAAGAGTCTGGGAGATCTCACTTATAGCTGAAAAAATCAGAGATGATTTCATTGAAGAGACAGTTTTTGACCTCAGTTTTGAAGAAAGGAAAGCATTAGGCATATAGAAGTGGACTAGGTGGGAAAGGATATTATAGAACAGGAAAGACCAAGATTAATGACTCAGAGATGTGCTTACACAGGATGTAAGGTGGAAGAGAAGTGGGGGCAGAGGAGATAAATCTGGTAAGTCCTGCTGGGGTCAGGTCACAGAGGGCCTCCAGGGCCAGACAAATGATTTGGATTTTATTCATGAAGTAGTTTTTAAGCGGAAGAAAGATCAACACTGTGCCCTTGCAGTAGTCGGATGGATGAATGTAAGTAAAGGGAGATTAGAGGCAGAATGAAAACTAGTGAGGGCCAAAGTCAGGATAATAATAGTAAGAACAGAGAGAATAAATGAATCAGAGAGAACACATAAAACAGAATAAATTGTGGACAATAACAAAACTGGTAATATGCCCCGTGATAGCACAGTTTTTGTGCCTAATACTCTACCAAGTTTGTGACTCTTGCACTATTACATACACTCAAATCTAAAGGTAGTTTGTATTACTAAGTTGAATTTAAGTGATTGCTCAGTCCCAGGGTTCCTTCTCAGGCCCATACGCTCTCCCCGAGTTCCCATTCTCCCTTTGTTGCCGGCCGCAGGGGTTGAATCTGCTTTCCTGCATGCTTCAGCAGTCGCGGCCGCCCACTGTGTCCCGTGGGATTTTTATTCCCCCTGAAGCCTTGCTGCTGAGTGTCAGCAGGGTCCCCACACCCATGTTCTTTTCCTGGTGCTAAAAATAAATCCAAGGGGCCTTTACCTTTTGAGTTAAGAAAAACGATTAATCTACATAGAGAGGCCTGTAGGGGTAGCAAATATAACAGATATGGGTAAGTTGAATGGTTATATAATTGACAAACTTTTCCACAAACAAGGTGCAAATATAGGCATTTCCTCTTTTATTTTTCCAGTTAATTACTCTGACATTCTTATGCCTCAGTAGCAGCCCATTTTCCTTTGGAGGCAACCCATTCTCCAACAATTAATTACTCATTTCCCAATATCTCTGGGGGTCAGCTCTTCTCTGATGCTAAGTGTCAAGGGAATGCGATTCTGAACAGGTCACCGACATGACTGTTTCCCACTCCCGTGTGGAACGACTGGGTTGAAGCCTGGCCCCGAACAACCTGACAGATCGCGCTCGCTCGCTGCTGTGGTGATGCTTCTACTGGCCCAGATCCTCGCAGAGGCAGCAACTAGTCTTTGAGGGAGGATGAGCCCACTCCTCAGTGCCAAGCGCTTTCAGGATGCCCTCAACTAGGGCTCCAGAGTCATAGGTCTTAACAATCAGCTCCTTCAGTCTGTCCGTGCAGCCCTCTTCCAGCGTGTGAGCCGGCGCCGAGAGCACCAGCTGAGGACATTTTGTAGAATCTTTCACCTAACAAACCCCAAAGCTCCCTCCCTCCCCAGTAAAACAGATCTTGCCAAACCTTTCTCTCAGGACAGTGGTGCCTCCTCTGTACTTACACAACTAAGAGAAACCGGTACAAGTGATCCCTCACCCAGTCAGGAGCATTGGCTTCGTGACTAGTTTATACACTTGCCCAAATGGCAAAGCAATTGTAAACTTCTCTTGCTAAAGAAAAAGAAACCACAGACTTAATCTCTAGTTAAGCATCTCTCGGATAGGACATTTTACTATACTTAAAAAGTTTAAAAATCTTATAAACATATAGTGTTTTTCTGATACGAAGCTTGACTTCTCTCTCAGATGAAAATACCACACAAGTTGGCAAGTAATATTAGCCTTATTACTCTCACCATCAACCCCAGAATGAACAGCATTAACAATTATGAATGTTTGCTACGTGCCAGGCTAAATGCTTTATATGTACTAATTTGTAAGGATCAAATAACAACTGACCAAAGTGGTATTAGTCTCATTTTACAGGGGAAGAAACTGAGACTTGAGTAATTTGCTCCAACACACCAAGTGCCAGAAACAGGCTCAAACCAATACCTGTATGACTGTCCCAACTTTAGTAGGCCCTGGTGTTATTAACTGAGTGGCTGACCCTCTGCTTATTTTCTAAGTAAGCCTGATAACCATCCTAAGTTAAGCTGCCACACAGACTGAAAACTTATCATTTGCCTGATCAAGATAACATCATCAGTGCTAAGTCATGTGATAGTATCATGTACCCCCGGCTATGCTGCAGTGAGAATGTCCCGTCACCTCTGCAGCAGTCTTCGCTGAAACCCATAGTCTCAGTCTAATTATGACAAGACACCGGACAGACCCAAATGGAGGAACATTTTCTAAGATACCTAGCCAGTACTCTTAGAAAACTTCAAGGTTATAAAAGACAAGGAAAGACCAAGAAACTGTCAGATTGGAGGAGGCCAAGGAGACATGACCAGTAAATGTAAGGTGATATCATGAATTGGATCCTGGACAGAAAAAGGACATTATTGTAAAAATTAGGGAAATCTGATAAGGTCTATATTTAATAGTACTAAACGTTTTTTAATGCTTTTAATTTATTTTTGAGAGACAGAGAGAGCGTGAGCCAGGGAGGATCAAAGAGAGAGGGAGATACAGAATCTGAAGCAGGCTCCAGGCTCTGAGCTAGTTGTTAGCACAGAGCCCGACACAGGGCTCGAACCCACAAACCATCAGATCAGGACTTGAGCCGATGTTGGACGCTTAACCAACTGAGCCACCCAGGTGCCCCTATATTTAATGGTACTATAGCAGTGTTAATTTTTAGCCTTGACAAATTTGGCATAGTTAAGTCAGAAGTTAACCTTAAGGAAAGTTAGGTGACTAGTATATAAGAACTGTCTGTGCTATCTTTACACTTTTCTTTAAATCCAATATTGTTTACAAGTAAACAGTTAACAGAATTGTCAGGGCAGTCAGTCAAGCAGATATGGATGGTATTAGTGTTTTATGATGATGGTGTAGTTGGTCCTACTGATAATTCTTAGCCGTAGGTCTAGGAGAGGAGGCAGGATAAGGACATAACCTAACTCGGCTGGCATGAAGACCTGCCACTTTAGATGTATGACGTTGTGGTTAGAATACACAATCGAATTCATAGCCTGTTCTAACGTTTTTAATATCTTTTTTCTCTAAAGTTTTAAAAGAGCTTCCAAACCTTATGTTAGTAGACTTAGGCTGCAATAGAAGGACGCTTGTTCCCACAGAGAAGGCTTTGTCTTCCCCTGTGTCTCCTGAAAGAAAATTAAATCAGCATGACTTGTTCCATCTCGGATGGTTTTTTTATAGCAAGAAATATGTTTCCTAGAGGGCAGAGAGAAATATGGGGCTCTTCATCTTTTTTCTCCTTGGATATGATCTCCACTCAAAATATCTAAATTTGTCAATCCCAGAGAGAGTTCTTGACTTGAAGTTTCTCCAGAGTTCCTATGAAAAGGGACACAAGTGATTTAGCTGTTATTATTTTAATACTTGAAGTGTATAGGACAAGTTTAAAAAATATCAGTTCCATTATTATGGTTCTTCATATGTTAAATGAACTATCTGGTATGATATATTCAGTGTATTTCAACAATTTGGGTACTTCAGTCTTGCTCCTGTGTTTATATATCCAGTAGGTTTCCAGGTAATGTTAATAACTAATATCTGTAAAGTCAGTTACAGTTAATAGTATTCTCTTGTCTTGTACATTTAGTCATTTGATCCTAACAACAACCCTGTAGGTAAGTTAAGGATGAAGAAGGTAAGGATGATTTTCTACCAAATTACAGATGAGAAGTAATAATCGAAAGGTTACATGATAAGCCCAAGCAAGAGCAATTAACTCCAGGTCTTTTGATACCTTATCCTGCATTCTTTCTGTTACCTTAAACTCCCAAGGCATTCAGTTCTGGGCTAGTGTATGCCCCTATGCTCAGGGTTACAAGTTCTTAACCTATGAAGAGAAAAGCGCATGAAATGTAATGGTGGATATGTACTTTTTCCTGTGAAGAAGGTCTATAAGATTTAATAGATTCTCAGATCTGAGATGTCATCAGATTTAAGAAGTTTTATTCTAAATACTATCAGGAAGGACATATACACTCTTCTCACACTGCCAAAAGCAGTCATGAAAATATGGCTTATGTTGTCAATAACAGAATCGCTTCATCCTCTTCTACCAATTCCTAACACATACACTATGACCATTTCCTTAATTAAGTTTAACTTTTGCTGATCCTGAATTGGTTTTTTAGGAGTTCTATGGTTGAATAAAATGCCCAGTAAAAGATATCATAGATATTTGAAAAGAAAAGTTTTTACAGAAAAATACATTAGTTTTTTTCAACTAAACTGTTCACCTAAGGAAGCTGCATAATCCAGGAGAGGCAGCAGGAGGAACAGAAGGAAAATAACACTTGATGAACCCTGTTGAACCTCTATTTTTGATGCTTTACACATATAACCTCTCTGACTTCTTAAAACAACTTAAATGTCTTGCTCTTAGGAACTGAGTTACTTAGCAATATGGCATAATTAATAAATGGTAGAGCTTAGATTTGAGCCAATGTCTAATCTGATTTCAAGGCTGTCCCCATTGTTCCCTAAAATGGAATGGGCCAGATTAGATATAACATTGTGAGTCTCAGTGTAAGTGTAGGTCTAGGTATGGGTGTTCATGATTCATCAACTTAAGGAGTGGCCAATGGAGACATAAGTCTAGAAGTCAGAGCATTCTACTAAATATCATAAATTAAATATCACATAGAAGAAGGCAACATGAAGTATTGAGAGCATCCAGAGGGAATCCTTTGAAAGGAATCCTTAGGACATTACAAATATCAGAGTTGAGTCCACTTGACATGCTGGGCTTAAATGGCAGGCATTTGACACATGGGAGATCTGGAAGCAAGTGTTGTGAACCTAGTCACTGGGGTGGGAAGCGAGAAGGCAGGACCACTAGGACCAGGAGCCAGGCATTTAAAAATTAGGGACAATGGGGCGCCTGGGTGGCTCAGTCAGTTGAGCGTCCGGCTTCGGCTCAGGTCATGATCTCACAGTTCGTGGTTTCGAGCCCCGCGTCAGGCTCTGCGCTGACAGCTCAGAGCCTGGAGCCTGCTTCAGATTCTGTGCCTCCCTCTCTCTCTGACCCTCCCCTGCTCACGCTGTCTCTCAAAAATAAATAAAAAAATAAATAAATTATTAAAAAAAAATTAGGGACAGCAGTTGTAATTCAGCCATCGAGACTGTAGGGAACTAAGATCTAAGGAACCAGTAGCAAATGGGAGTTAATGACAATTCACTGAGATTGATTGTCTTAAGTACCCTCTTCTTGGGTCAGAAGTAACACCAAATTAAGAATTAAGCACTAAGCCCAGAGATGAAAATCAAGCAGCCTTACCAGTTGGGACCAGGAATATAAAAAGTAGAGTGAAACAAGTGTAATGATATTTTTCCAGTTAATCTATTGCAGTGTTTCTTCAGGTATGGTCCTCAGGCCAATATTAGCATAACCTGGAAATTGGCTAGAAGTGCAAAATCTTGGGCCCAACCCCAGACCTATTCAATCAGAAATTCTGAGATAGGGCCTCAACTAGTGGACAATATGTTGCTCCCAAAAACCTCAGGTCAGCTTCTACCCAGAAAAGACCCAGCACTAATAATGAGTAGGCCATCTGAGGCATTCCAGTCTCTGTTCTTTGTTTACATGAGGATTATATGAGCTAAAGAGGCTTTTCGCAGGGTCATAATAGAATATTGGGGTTAAGCAAAATAGATTTTGCTTTGAGGGCTAGTACATTATTTTTGTCCCTTTCTGCTCTTCTTTGTCCTTAAAATTTTTTTTCCTGCTTTTTATTTATTTTTGAGAGACAGAGAGAGACAGCATGAGCAGGGGAGGGTCAGAGAGAGAGGGAGACACAGAATCTGAAACAGGCTCCAGGCTGTGAGCTGTCAGCACAGAGCCCGACACGGGGCTCGAACCCATGAACCGCAAGATAATGACCTGATGTGAAGCCGGTTGCTCAATGGACTGAGCTACCCAGGTGCCCTTTCTTTGTCCTTTAAAGGACAAATCCAAGGGATCAAGATCAATGTCTTATAGTGTTGACTGGCCTATCATGTACCAGTCATTAAATGTCTCATTTTACTCACCTAAAATAAATATTCGATTTTAAGGATTCTGAAAGGTTTATTTAAATGTAACATAAAGTGGGGCACCTGGGAGACTCAGTCAGTTGAGAGTCTGACTCTTGATTTTAGCTCAGGTCATGATCCCAGGTTTGTGGGATCGAGCCCCCCATCAGGCTCTGTGCTGAGCATGGAGGCTGCTTAAGCTTCTCTCTCCCTCCCTCTGCCCCAATGCCCCATTCATACTCTCAATCTATAAACAAAGAAACAAACAAATGAAACATAAAATATGAGGATTAGGTACTTGGAAAATATTAAATGGACTAAATTGAAGACAAATACTATACTGAGAAAGCATCATGAATTAATGAAGGAAGCATACATAGATTTTGGAGCCAGATTACATGATCATTAAAGTTTTGAGTGTCTGTCATTTGGCAGGCACTGTGCTAGGCCCTGGCTGTATAATGGTGGAGAAAAAAGAAAACCAGATAAACCCCCCTGATTTTATAGAGCTGACATTCTAGATGGGGAGAGATTTAATGAACAATGAAATAAAATATATATTAAGTAGTAAGAGATATTATAATATTAGATGGCGTGGCTGGCCAAGGCCTTGTTGAGAATATAACATTTGAATAAATAAAGATAAGAAGTAAGGGAGTATGCCCCACGGATCCCCTGGGTGAAGGCCGATGCTAACGGAAAGGACAGTGATGGCAGGGAGTCTGATGCAGGAGCAGGCACAGCACATCCGAACAACAGCAAGGTAAGCGTGGCTGAAGCGATGGGAGCCAGGGGAAGAGATTAGGGGACTGCTAGATAAAAGCAAAATATATATGCAGATATGGAGACAACTGTTCTTTCAACATATCTGTGTTTTTCAAAAACTTTGTATGAAAAACTTGAGGGGAATATGAAGTGATAGTAATTAAGACAGTTTGGTGTTGGTTCAGAGATAGACAGATAAATAGGACAGAAATGAAAGCCCAGAAACAACCCAGGTGTGTAAAGATATTTGACATATGGCCGAGGAGGTACTGAAGTTTAGTGATACTCTTCAACAATACTATTAATGCAGTAGCAGTACTTATATAGCTTTTACTATGTGTCAGACACTGTTCTGCCTGCTTACCACATATTAACTAAATTAATCTTCACAAACCCGAGAGAGAGAGAGAGAGAGATTATTATTTTCTCCATTTTGCAAGTGAGGAAACTGAAGAACAAAGAATTTAAGCAATTTATTTCCAGTCATATGGCTACTAAGTGAGAAAGCCAGGACTTGAATACAGGTAGTCTAGCTCTGGTGTTTATACCTTAACTACTTTGTTAAAATATAAAACTTCTAGACAAGCCTCAAACTGAGAGAAGATCATTGTATCACATTAAACTGACGGGATTGGTTTTTCAATAATATATAAAGAACATCTGCAAATCAATGTCAGAAGTCGGTAGGAAACAATTTGTAACTCTATATGGTGACGGACTGTAGCTAGACTTATTGTGGTGATTGTTTCTTAATGTATGCAAATACCAAATCATTATTTTGTACACCTGAAATTAATACGTTATATGTCAATTATCCTTTCATAACAAAAGAATACTTGGGCAGACTTTTCATAGAAGAGGAAACTCAAATGGGCAATAAAATTGAAAACATGTTCCATCTCATTAATAATCTGGAGAATGTAATTAAAAACCACAGCGTGATACCATTTTGAGCTGCCAGATTGAAAAAATTTTAAATGCTGATGCTATCAAGTGTTGGTGAGGATTCAATGGGACCATCATTCCATTGCTAACAGGGGTGTGCATTATGACCACCACTTTGGAAAACAGGCATTGCCTTGCATGTTGATGTTGCACGAGCTATTACCTAGCAATCTTATTCCTTGGCATATACTCTAGAGAAAAGCATGCTCATGTGTACCAGAAAACATACAGGTACTATCCATAATACCTAAGGAAAACAACCCACATGTCTAGAAGAATGAATACAATAGGGTTATATTTATATGGTGAAACATAACACAGCAGTGAAAAAAGAGTGGCTACAGCTATACAAATGTATATTGATAAATTGGTAAGCCATAATACTATATGGGACAAAGTAAATCAAAGAATACATGAAGTTAATTAATATAAAGTGTAAGAGCAGGCAAAACTATCTGATATATCATTTAGTAATACATACAGAAATGGTAAAACTCTAGCAGAGCTGAACTGGCTAAAAAACTTAGCTGTTTCTGGGGCAAGAGAAGGGAATTAAGTTGAAGTGGGGGCACACAAGGAGCTTCAAATGTCTTGCCTCATGGATATGAAATTGCTAAGTTTATTGTTCTTCTTTAAACTCTATTGTCTTTAAATGTATCTGCCTCTGAATGAATGATAGATTTCACAATTTAAGAATGAAGATTAAAAAAGCACTGCAAGGTGATATCAGTAAAGCTGTTAGAGGTGAGAAGTTTTGCAAGGAAACTGGCCAGCACAGGTGCATTTGTGGACAGTGCAAGCTGTGGGTAGGAAACCTGTGCTCCCAAGTCAGGAAACTGGACTGACACAGGTCAGAAGCAACGTCTCATTTCCTTGGCAGTCAGTTTAAAATCCCATTCATCAGAGGTGTTATTTAAACAACTAACAATTGAGCCAGGAGAAGAGTAACATAAAAGAACTTTTTCTAGGAGTGTTGCAAGTCTATTAATATGAGCACGTTAAATCCTTCTGTCTAGCTTTCATTAAATGCACAGAGGTAACCTATAACATAAGCGAGAGAGAAAAAATCAGATATCAGTAGGCAGAAGACCTGAGTTCTAATTCTGATCGCCCTCTGGGTGTGCAACCTTGAAAACTGAGTCAGTTCATGTTTTTGAAACTCTATTGATTGGGGATGTTGAGAATTCATATTTGACCATGTATTGAACTACTAATATTTGGAAAGCACTTAAATATGTAATTTTAACTAATTTCCATAATCTTTTGAAACAGATTATTATTCTTATTTTTCAGATGCAAAAACCTTCTCAGTAATCAAGCGGCTAGAAAGTGGCAAAACTGAGACTCATGAATGTCATAGAATTATTATAAGAACTAAAATAACTAATGCATATATAAATATTGGGCTATGCACTTCATTTATAATCCCACAGTGTGAACGTTAATATTGTTAATGTTAATATTACCTCTGACTCCTTTATCCCCTATGGGGTTTAGAACTCAAGAGCTTAGGACTTGGGTTTGAAGGACTTGGTCCTTAGCACTGTCAATATCAATATTTTTGAGTTAAAGAGGCTTTTGTTTGCTCATCTGGAAACTAAGCCACCACTTATGCTGTCATTTCGGTGAGTCCTAAATTCTAGGCACTACAAGTTAATTTTTGGAACACAGCATGTACACAAATCAAGTATTAATAATTACCGTTTCAGGTTAGTGTCCAAAATATATAAAGAACTTATAAAATACAGCACCCAAAAAACAAATTATCTAGTTAAAAATGAGCAGAAGGCACAGATAGACAATTTTTTCAAAGATGACGTACAGATGGCCAGCAGACACACGAAGAGATCCTCAAACATCGCTCAGCATCAGGGAAACACAAATCAAAACTACAATAAGATACCGCCTCACACCTGTCAGAATGGCTAAAATCAACATCACAAGAAACAGCAGGTGTTGGCAAAGGATAAGGAAAAAGGAGAACCTCTTATACTATTGGTGGGAATGCAAACTGGGGCAGCCGCTCTGGAGAACTGTATGGAGTTCTCTCAAAAAGTTGAAAAGAGAACTACCCTATGATCCAATGATTGCTTAAGTATTTACCCAAACAATATAAAAATACTAATTCAAAGGGATACATGTACCCCAATAGTTAGAGCAGTGTTATCTACAATAGCCAATTATGGAAAGAGCCCTCGTGTCCATTGATTGAGTAATGGATAAGGAAGAGTGGTGTATATATACAATGGAATATTACTCAGTCATAAAAAAGAACGAAATTTTGCCATTTGCAATGACATGGATGGAACTAGAGAATATAATGCTAAGTGAGATAAGTCAGTCAGAGAAACAAAAATACCATACAGTTTTTCTCATATGTGGAATTTAAGAAACAAAACAAATGAACAAAGGGGAGTGGGGCAGAGAGAGAGAGAGAGAGAGAGAGAGAGAGAGAGAGAGAGAGAGAGAAAGAGAGAAAACCAAGAAACAGACTCTTAACTACAGAGAACACTGATGGTTGCCAGAGGGAAGGTTGGGGGTGGGGGTTAAACAGGTGATGGGGTTAAGTACAGTTGTGATGTGCACAAGTGTTGGATCACTGTATCGTATACTTGAAACTAATATTACATTGTATGTTAACTAGAATTTAAAATAAAAACTTCTTTTTTCAAAAAAAATTACCCTTTCATTGAGCAAACCTTTTACAATGGTTATAAATGAATACAATCTTAATGTATTTGAGAAGCATCTTCTTTCCAAGGAAATGATATTGGAACCTCATGCTTCTCCTCTTTTTTCTATTTTCAAAATGACTTCTAAATGCTGAAATCTCTTTCAAATAATGGAGTAATTGTGTGGGCTTGAGTATTCTTATGGCTGTATTTATTCCATTTAAAAAAGTGAAGGAAATGAGAAAGAACTTTCCTATTTGAATTAAGTTAAGCCTTCCAAGTTACGGCTCTGGAAATATGACGCTTCTTATTTTTTTGCCATTAAGTATTACTTCTGACTTTTCAAATAAGCTTTTAAATTTGATTTTGGTAAGATCAGCTATCAGAAAATATTTTTGCACTTAAGCAATACCCTTTTTGAGTGTTAAGAATTTCTGTCTGAATGTGAATTTCCTCTAAGAATATTTTAGACTATTTGCCCTAAAAAATACAAGGAATGTTTAGTATAATAGCTCAATGTTTTCAACAATAAAGCTATCTTTTTTTTCCTCCAGCAAAGGAGCTTTGCTCATTGCATAATAGTCTTTTCCATGATTATAGAAAGACAGAGAAACACTAAATGCACATGGTCTTTTGCCAAAATGCCCAATTATTGGGTTTCTTTCATAACCAAAAGGCGAAACTGATTTTTTTATTACCTTTACAAAACCATGACACAAACATGAAATTCAAAATTGCTAATAACTTTTCTTTTTTTTTGCTTTCCCATGTAAAGACTTTTTCTAGTTAGAAAAACTTTCTCTAGCTTCCTTTTAATATTATTTTTAATATATTAAGTGACTTTATAATCAGCAATGTCCTGTTCCTTTCATATTATGTTTTAAATAGTAGTTTCAGTCTCCTTCTACATGTACTAAATTGTTTTAAGCCATTAAAGAAAAGATAGAGGAAAATTGATACTGCTGATCGCCTATTTTTTTTCTGTTCTTTTCATGTCAGAGTGCCAACATGTGAGCTGAAGGAGAAGGAAGGAGGAAAAGCAAGCCTTGTGGAAAACCTCAAATAAATTAATTTCTCCCAATTAGAACTGTATCTTTTTAGTTATTCTGTGACTGCTTGAGTCCAAATTGATCACATGTTATCTAAAGATATGCCACGCACATGTAACTGGTATTTTATAAGTCTTAGTAAGAAGATAGACAATATTTTTGACAGCACAAAATACGCCAACATTTTTGACACTTAGAAAAACATTAAACTAATTAGCTAGTGTGTACAAAAACTCTTCAGGTCTCCCTGGTTTTGGCCCCACTTTATGTAGGATTTTGCAGATCCTTTTTCTTCTCAGTTTAAATTTTCTTTCCCCAAACCATTTCTCCCAGGTTTTCAGAATGTGCTCTCTTTTCCTAGCCACGTTTTTGCTCCATACAATTTTACCCCATAAATTCTTGGAGTTTTTCCAGGTTTGTTAACAGAATTTTAAAAACAAATAACAGCCTTAACTAGACACTCCAGCCCATTCTCCTTAGAATTCTCAGGAAAAAATCAAGACCCAGGATTGCTGTCATCACCTTCCTAGTTCTTTCATTCTGGAGCACTGACTACACACCAGATACTGTGCTGAGCACCCCGGGCGCACCGTCTCTCATTCCCACGGTCACCCTACAAAGTTTGGTATAACTGTCTTTATTTTACAAATGAGAATACTGAGTCTAAGGTAGAAGACGCACCTGGTCCCAGCTAGAGACCAGGACAGCTAGAATATGAACCAAGCTCTTGGTTTCCCCAGGCTGTGAATTTTCCATAGGCCCTGATGCTTCCCTTCTTATGTTCCACCCTTCCTATGCTAGTCAATGGTGTTATAAAATAATGGAAATTCTGGAGGCTTTCCATCTACTCATCTAGATAGTTTTTTAAAGTTTTATTTAATTAAGTAACCTACACCCAATGTGGAGCTCAAGGTCATGACCCCAAGATCAAGAATTGTGTGCTCTTCTGACTGAACCAGCCAAGCACCCCTTAAGAGATCATTTTTCAGTGTTCAAGCCTTGTACTAGTTGCTCACACTTATGAGTGTGATAAATTCTATAACTAAGCACTTGACAACCCTACGAAAATCTGAGAGTTCTATTTGGGATACTTTAAGACATGTATAGAATATAGTTAGTTATATGTAGTACTGCTTGGTTCCACAGTGCTTGTGCTTCCTTTATAAATAGCTCTATAGTCTTCTTTCTGATATAATTCTCTGTACTGTATTAGTATTCTACTAGTAACTCATGGCTGTAAAAATGACGCCAGATGAGCAAATTTTATCTTAAATTCTTTGTTAGTAGATTTCTGTAGTGTAGATTTCTGACTTCTGTCTAAAATCTAGTTCCGTGCCCTTATTTTCCAGATATGAAGCTATGAGTCTTTGGTCCTTTCATTTCAAATCTATGGATATGCATAAGTGGTCTCTTAACAGGACTTTTTCTCCCCCCTGTCTTTGATTTCATTGCATTTATATCATTGACCTTTGCTTCAAAAAGCATTCAACAGTCTCTAACAGAGGAAGACCATGAAAGGGGGTGTTGTAAAGTCCTTATTCTGTAAAAGAAGTCACACAGGGAGAGCTTTATATTTGCTGAGTGATTTAATTCTTATACATGCAGAAATTGGCAATGGGCCATGAGTAACATGGAAAGCACTAGTAGTGCAATCTCACAACCAAACTTTCCCACTCCCTTCTATTTTTAAAAAGAGAGAGAAAAAACCACCTCTTTTCCTATTGTTTTAAAATCTACCCAGGAAAAGTGAAGCATGGTATCTAGACTAGTCAACCATTTTATCAGGATCCATAAAACCAATCATGGTTTGTTTTTTTTTTTAATCAGCAACTGAGGAGCACGTTCTCCAGGGAGAAAGAAGCCTGCTTAAATTGGCCTTTTGAGTGCACAGAGCAGAATTCTGCTGGGAAAGCCCACTGACGGGAATAGCAACCAATTTAAGAGCACTGACTATGTTAGGATTATGAGATATTACGAAGTGATTAGGTCTTCCAAGATATCATTTTCTTGTGGGTTTGATGAGTTGGGCAAACACTGTCATTAAAAGAACTGTTTATTCTTCCATATACTGAATAATCTAATGCACATAGAGAAATGAGGAACAAACATATTTTGATTAACATCCTAAAAGCCTTGGAAATTGGCTAATAAATTGTTGTTAGCAATTCTTTGGAAAGCACATTATAGCCTTTATAATTTTCTCACAGTAGAGCGAGACTTAAATCGATTAGCTCCTTCTTGTTGAGTAAGAAAATATTCCTGCACTTTATATTTGATGACTACTGATTTACCTTGATAGATCTTCACGTACCTTGGGATATTCTTGTGTGAGAGTGTGTAAGCGTTTGCGTGTGGGATTTTTTCTTTCGTTTTCTTTCCTTGTGAAGTTACTTAAGAGACATTGGTTGGTAATGTACATTTCTGTTGCTTGTCTAAAATCAAAGCTCGTCTTCTGCACTATGATCAGTATAAATTTTATTTAAGCTTTAAGCATCAAAATATCTGGGCTTGCCTCTCTGGGAGGCTCAGACTTTGCTAGGCTTCTATTTCTCTCCAAGCAGTAAAAACTCTTAGCTTTTGTTAAGGAAGATCTGAAATTTACTGGCAGTAAGAAAAAAGACCACAGTTTATTCTGGGCAAGGCAGAAACAGCTCACTGGGGTGAGAACCTAAATAAATGGTGAATTGTGATGCTTGGAATCTACAGAATGAAGCTTGATACCTAAGTAGGTATCAAGTTATTTGGTGGACAAATTTCTTGCACAAATTTAGATTTAAGCTTTGGGAGTGGTAGGTGGTATGGTATAGTAAGAAAAGTCTGGCTTTGTATAAATCAGCCTGACTTACTAGGTGTGTACAAGAGCTTTAGCCTCCCTCTCCCCCCGATTCTCCTCTGAAGTAAAACCAGGATTATGACTTCCACCTAGTAGGGTTATTTTGAGGGTTAGAGAACATATGTATGTTTATTGAGCTAGGCCATCAACAAACAATGCTCATTATTTTATCATCATCTTCAGCAGCATGACTTCATTTTATATTTTCTGCAGAATTACTTGCTAGTCAAGCAATTGCATAACCTAATACTAGACAACTTTGAGAGAGGGGGTACAGAGTCTGATGGGTAACTTTTCAGGATACAAGACTTTGAAATATGTAAAGTATATGTTATTTACATAAGCCTGGCTTCCTTTCCCTTCTGGACTGGTTTTGCTTGAGTAAAGCCCTAAAAATATTCCATGTAGAACTGTTTTTCTACTTTTCTACTCCTTTTTGGCATAGCCTGGGACAGTGAGGAGAACTGTAAGCAGGAGACAGAAGTAAACTTTGACTCTAGGTGCTCAAGAGAATTTTTTTGGGATGGAGGATGAAGGCCTCATTATTTAGCCCAGGGGATGCTGATGAAAAAGAAAGGCATATCTCAAAAAAAAAAAAAAATCCTTAGGTTTATATACCTACAAGTAGAATTCACATGGTTGGAAGTTGTCTTACCTACATTCTGCAAAGTCAGCTGAGAATTCTAGGAACTCTCAAATGTGGAACTTCTGTTTTTATTATAGAAATAGGACTATGGGAATTATTAGGGGGTTACTTTAACTGATATGTATAAGAGCCATGTAAGTATTAACAATTTTAGCCTGGGCTCTTGAACTAAAAATAATAACCCCATGGGGGCTCACTGTTAGGAGCCAAATCTCTAAAAACATTATATTGAAAAGCAGTTTTATCTTAAATTGCCTCCCGTCCATTGTAACTGGTGCCAAAATATACTCAGGTAAAGTCGAAAATTTTCAGGCTCAGAATAAACATATAAAGAAAGAAGAGTCCCATTGTTAAATAAGGTGTTTTTCTTACTTTGCTTATTCATTTTTAAAGATCTTAGTTTTAAGTAACTTCTATACCCAAGTTTGAGAGCCTCAAACCTATAAACCCGAGATGAAGAGTCACATGTTCTTCCAGTTGAGCCAGCCAGGCACCCCTGTTTTTATTACTTTCAATTTTAGTCTTCTCTTTTTGGGGTTGACAATCTAGAATTTTTATATGAATTTAATCCAGAAAGCAATGGAGGTCTCCATTATAATCGTATTTACTTAATTGTGAATTCCACTTTGGTTATCAGAAATACGATTTTAAGATAGCGAGGACCTAAAGTAGAAACTTATTATTTCTAACATCTAAATGGATATTAACTGACATATTCCTTAAGATCTTAGTCTTCATGTTCTTCAGCCAGAAGCTAGGCTGGATGGAGACCAAATGATGCTTCTTCCGTTCTCCATGTTGGAGAGGGCAGGTGCTGTTGGGACCGTAGAATGATCCAGGAACGAGAGGTCACAGTGGTCCTAGGTCTAGGCCCCAGTGTTGACTAAACAAAGATTTCTAAGCATTAGGGATGTGTGTTCCCATGACTCCCTTATCATAATTTTAACCTCAGTGCAGAGGATTAAATTGTCAGAAATGATTAGTGTTAGTATGTTAATTGAATTTATATAGTCATGAAGTTGCTCAACTTCCAGTTAAGACAAAACGAAAACAAAAACAATAATTCTACTTATTAGAATCTAGTTGAAATATTTCTACATTAAGATCATCTGTGTTGGGATGTTAGGCAACAAAACTTTCAAACTGATTTACTTTTGTTCATTGTCTTTGCTTTTATTTGCAGTTCCGGGGAGTGCCAGTGCAAAGTGGGCGTCACCGGCTCTACGTGTGACCGATGCCAAGATGGATATTACGACTTTAGTCGGAGTGGCTGCTTACCCTGCCGGTGTAATAATCGGTCTGCCAGTTGTGATGCCCTCACAGGTAGACACTTTCCTCAACTTGGCTATGCAGTTAGTCCGTTGTTCTCGTCATAGATTTCATAAGTTGTACTGGTTGGGAAGCAAAGAAGACCGCATGAACTACAATTCCAGAAAGGGTCAAACTCTTCCTAAGTACGTGGGTGATCGTCAGCCATTTTATTCCAGGGGACATTCTGGTCATAGGCTAAGGAGCAGGAATTCTTCTTGAGGAAAGAGACACGAGAGTTTTTGGCAGTTGTTGGGGACTTGTATGATGGATCAGAAACTAGAGGAGCCCTACAGACAAGGCCAGTTTTCTCACTGGACATTTGCTGATTGTCCAAGAGACAAGAGGCTGGCCCCAAAGGGTAGGAAGTCTCTCAGTCTTATGGTACTGTAGAGACAAAATCCCTTTAGAAAGAGAGGCCCCCCCTACCGTATACAAACATCTCTCTCTAAAGATATTGCTGGATTCTTAAGTGCGTGGAGGGAGACCTGGGCAGGACTGAGTCTGTTGTGGGTCTCTCAGGAGTGAGGAAACTCAGGGGGCTAGGCTCTACATCAAAAGCCTTGAGTGACATGACCAAGAAACAGTGATGAGCCACAGGTGAACTGACTCATACTAAGACTGCAGTCCATCTTCAACCTGTCTCAATTTCTAATTGGATTGAGGCTATTCCTCATGATACCTGCCTAACAGAACACGGGAGTCATCTGCGGCTCTCTATATGCTGCATCTGGCATATAATCAAAAATACTTGACAATGCTGGAGAGGGAAAATGTGACCAAAAATAAAGAGAAAAAATAAACAACGGAAGCAGACCCACAGATGGTCCAGATGTTAGAGTTAGCAGAGAATGCCTTTAAAATAACAAAATTAGTGTTTTAAGAAAATAGAGGAAAACACAGAAAACAGGTAAAATGAGCCAAATTTCAAGAGAATTGGCATCTTTAAAAAAATCAAAAGGTCAATCTAGAACTGAAAAATACAACATCTGAAGTGAATAACTCATAGTATGGGTTCAACAAAAGATTACTCACAGTGAAGACAAGGTTCGTAGGGTTGAAGACAGCTCAGTTAATAATATCCAACTGAAGCACAGAGAAAAAAATGCAATGGAAAGAACACAGCAGAAAGACATGTGGGACAGCCACAAGACTAGCATAAATGTAACTGGAGATTCAGAAAGAAAGGAGAGAGATTGGGGCAGAAGCAAAATTTGAAGAGATAATAGCCAAGAATTTTCCAAACTGGTAAAAGACATCATCCCAAGGATCCAAAAGTCTCAGCAAACCCCAGGCTGTATAAAGCAAAGAAAACCACATTGAGGCAAACTATTAAAAACTAAAGACAATTAACTCTTCCAATGGTCAGTTTTCCTAAATGTAAGAATTAGAAATACTTCCTTAGAAACCTTTTTTTCCCCAACAGAAAAATCAGGACAAACCAGTCAGGCAAGGAGAAGTGCTTTTATGACAGTGAGGTATCAGAGTATTTGAAATTGAAAGTACCCTTGAAAAACCTGTATTGAAGTTTATTCCTCATTTTAGCCCCCTGGTCCATGGTGAAACAAACTGATTTAGAAGAAATAGTGTTACGTTCTGTTATGTGATCTGGCCTCTGACTACTTACTGGTTCTCTCTTGTGCTGCTCTTTTTCTCGACGGTCCAGGATCCAGTCGTACTGGCTTCTATTCCTAAAACAAGCTATGTTCCCCTTTCCCAAGGTTCTCATACGTGATCTTTCCTCTGCCCAGAATGGTCTTTCTAATAAATCTCTACCCTTCTGCTAGCGCCTTTGCCTTGTAAAATCACATTTTTCCGTAAGGCCTTCCATCAAAGCTTGCTACATTAGAAAGCAGTTCCTGACACTCCAGGCAGAATGACAGTTCCCAATTATGCACTCTCATATGCACTTGTATAATTTGTCATAGTACTCACCATGGTCTATAATTACATGTTTATTCGTGATTATGAGTCACATATGGCTCACTTGCTCCATCGAAAGTTCCATGAGGGGAGGGGCAATACTAGTTTTGTTCATCATTGCACACAATCTCTAGCATGGAGCTTGGCATGTAGTAAGTTCTCAGTAAACGTCTGTTGGGTAAATGAACAAATGAATGGAAAAACACACAAAGAAACATTTCAATCCTGGTCAACAACAGGGATGTTTCATGCTACTGAGCGTGTACGACTCGTGAACAGTAAGAAAGCAGTGCTGATATCACTTCTGGTTTTCCTTGCAGCAACGAGAGAGCTGCCTTTAATGTCAAGTAAATCCCAACCTGTCCTTGCTCGAGATAATTGAAAGCAAAGGAAATCCTTTTCATGATTGCGATTTCCAAAATCAGTTAGTAGTAAGAGAAATAAATGGCTTCTCTGTTTATAAATATAACAAAAGTGGAATTCAATGTGAAGGGATGCAAAAACTTGATTTACAACTGCAAGCTTAATATACAGTCCTTCCTTTCGTCTCAAAGATTTTTGTTCAACAGCGCTGTGACACGGCTGCCCTCTGGTGGCCACATGCTGTTTTCACACTCCTTACTTTTCTCCTTCCCAGTCTTTTTCTATACCGTGTGTTTTTTTAAACATTAAATTTTAATGATAAAATATAAATTTTAATACTTTAAAATGTTTTAAAATATTAGTCATCATGATTACCAATTTTTTTTATAGTTTATTGTCAAGTTGGTTTCCATATAGCTCCCAGTTTTAGATGAAGCAGATTTTAAAGTAACTTTTCTGTGATAAAATATAATGGGGATAAACATTTTGGAAAACAGTTTCGCAATGTGTGTCAGAGTCTTAAAAATACCTCCTTGGAGCGCCTGGGTGACTCACTCAGTTAAGTGTCCGACTTCGGCTCAGCTCATGATCTCACAGGTTTTGAGTTCGAGCCCCGCATTGGACTCTGTGCTGACAGCTCAGAGCCTGGAGCCTGCTTCGGATTCTGTGTCTCCCTCTCTCTCTGTCCCTCCCCTGCTTGCACTCTGACTCTCAAAAGATGAATAAATGTTTAAAAAAAATTAAGAAAAAACCTCTTTGATCCACTAATTCTGTTTCCAGAAGTCTATTCTGAAGAAATAATTCTAAATTAATAAAAAAATGTGTTCAAAGATGCTTACTAAAGTAGTCGTTATAATTCTAAAAAATTAGACAACCCCATTTCTATCAACAAGGAGTGAAGCAAATTATGTTATCTGGGCAATACATGGTTAAGAGCACAGCAAGTGCTATCTTGACCTTGCCTTGGCCAAATTACTTAGCTTGTTTTTTCTCCTAGAAATGCAGGATAATAACAGTAACGGTCCAGTGGGTCATTGTGATGATTTGGCGTGATGTATTTACAGAGGCTTTAATACAGTGCCTGACACATTATAAGCAATCAATAAAAGGCAACTAAGACATTGTCATTAAAACGTTTTAAGTAGTACAGGGGCGCCTGAGTGACTCGGTTAAGCGTCCGACTTCAGCTCAGGTCATGATCTCACGGTTTGTGGGTTCAAGCCCCACATTGGGCTCTGTGCTGACAGGTCAGAGCCTGGAGCCTGCTTCAGATTCTGTGTCTCCATCTCTCCCTGGCATTCTCCCACTCTCTCTCTTTCTTTCAAAAAAAAAAAAAGAATAGTGTATAACAACAGTGAGAGACTGACAAAAGCAGGGCATGAAATGACATGGCCACATATTTAGACTATTTAAAAAACAAACAATAAACTTCTATACATAAAAAAAGATTTTAAGGAAAGTATTCAAAATCTTTTTTTTTTTAAGTTTTTTTAGTGTTTGTTTAGTTTTGAGAGAAAGAAACAGAGAAACAAAGCATGAGCTGGGGAGGGGTAGAGAGAGAGGAGACACAGGATCCAAAGCAGACTCCATGCTCCACACTGTCAGCACAGAGCCTGGATCGATGCAGGGCTCAAACCCATGGACCATGGAATTAGGACCTGAGCTGAAGTCAGATGCTCAGCCGACTGAACTGCACAGGTGCCCCCAAAATATTCAAAATCTTAATGACAGATTTCTTATGATGTGTTTCTTCTTTGTGCCCTTCTGTATTTTCTTTATTGAGCATATATTTACATTAAAATGGAGGTGGAAGGGCTATTATTTTTTAAACTAGAACTTTATGTTCATATGGTGCACCTTTTAAGACTTCAAGGTGCTTTCAGGGACTTATACTATCCCATGGTGAGCACCTTGACCTCAGCCTGACTGAGCTGAGCACTCCATCACTCCTTGATAATTGTCCTCTCTTTAGGATATCACACTTTCCTACTTTTCTTTTCCTTCTAAGTCAGCTCTGCTGGATCTTCCTCTGTTCAAGGAAGGCACTGGAGTGCTCCGGGGCTCAGTCCTTGACATGGTTGTCTCCTCCATTTGTACTCTCTGTAACTGGTCTCATTCAGTCCCCTAGGTTTAATTTAAATGCCATCTACATCCGTGCTGACTACCAGATTTACATTTCTCCCTTGATCTTCACACTCAAAGATCCAACAGTGCACTCGACATCTTCATTTGAATGCCTTAATTGGCATCCAAACCCTCAGACATCCAGACAACTCTTTCTTCTACCCTGGAAGCCAAGCCTGCCTTACCCCTGGTGTTCTCTGACACCACTCAGCCGGTTGCTCACTCCAAAAGCTTGGGAGTCATATTTGGTTCCTGTCTTCTGCTTACAGCAAATACCGAATCCACCAGCAAGTTCTATCAGCCCAACATCCAAAATACACCATGGATCTGACCACTGTCTATGACCTTTGTTATTGCCATCCCTGTGCAAGCCCCTGTCGTCTCTCTGAACTACTGTGACATTCTCTGATCTCATCTCTCTGCCTCCTCTCTCCCCCTCTCACCCTGGTTCCTCACCCCACCATGTAACAACCAGAGGGATCTTTTTAAAATGTTAGACCAGATCACACCATTCCCCTGCTCAGATGCTCAAATGGCTTCCCATCCCCCTTGCAATAAAGTTCGAACTTCTTTCTAGGGCTTACGTGACTTTACGTTTTTGGGCCTCTGCCTTTCTCTCTGACTTCATCTTCTGTCAGTCTCCCTTGCTCACTTAGCTCCGCCTCCTTTCTTTCAGACAGCTGGAAGTGGCCTTCGGTCTGTAGAGAGCATCAGGCATTTCTGCCCACAACGACGCACATGGCTGTATTTCTGACAGGTTTACATATAAACGATGAAATGGCAAAATAAATAAGGACAAGGCTTTTTACAGGTGGCGATTTATGTTTTCAAAGTGTTGTCACTGAATTTGGTTGGAAAGGAGCCCCACATTCTTTTCTTTGACTGGTTGTTTCTTGGTTACCCCCACTAGATTTGTTTGCTGCCTCGCCAGTGAGCATGAGATCATCCTCAGGAAATTCTCATTCCCTTCTTTCTTTCTTTCTTTTTTTTTTTTAATGATAATCCACTCCTTTGGCCATCTTTCAACAAAGAGAATGTGAATTTTAAGGCAGAATTGTTGTATTTTGGGAGGTTTTAGGCAGAGTATAATAAAGTTAAACTTCAGCTTATTTTTTATATATCATTTATCATAAAGATCCTCAACTTTAAGATTTTATTTTTTAAATTAAAAAATTTTTTTTCATGTTTGTTTCTGAGAGAGAAAGAGACAGACAGACAGAGCATGAGTGGGGGAGGGGCAGAGAGGGAAGGAGACACAGAATTCGAAGCAGGCTTCAGGCTGTGAGCTATCAGCAGACATGGGGCTTGAACTCACAAACTGTGAGATCATGACCTGAGCTGAGGTCAGACGGTTAACTGGCTGAGCCACCCAGGCGCCTCAACTTTTAGATTTTAAAGGGAACTTAGATTTCATCTAGTGCAGCTTTCTTAATTTATAGACGAAGAAATTGAAGCATAAAGAGAAAACATTTGTCTTAGGAAATAGTTTTTTGCCCTTTGAAATATTCACATTACATGAAATCATTAGCCCAAGAATTATCCCATTTTACAGCTTAGAAAAGTGAGATTCAGAGAAGATCGTTACTGAAGGTTATCCAGCTGGGAAGAGGTTCAACTGGGAGAGGAACTTGGGTCTGACATTAAATACGGTTCCAGTTTTCTTATACTCTACTGCCTCCCAGAGAGGAGTTATAAGCTGTTAGAAAAGCAAATTCATACTATAAGCTTCTCCTGTATATGGATTTGAAAGGTTATGATCTTTATGGTTATTAAAAAAAGAATTTCTTCCAAGTTTCTCATGGAATGTTTTAAAGTTGCTTGAGTTCTTGAAATAGTTTTGATCCCACGATTTGTAAGATCGAGTCCCACATTGGACTCTGCACTAACAGCGCGGAGTCTGCTCAGGATTCTCTCCCGCTTTCTCTAGTCCTCTCCAGCTAGCACACATGTGTACACTCTCTTTCTCTCACTCAAAAAAAATACATAAACTTTTTTGTTTAAAAGAAAAACATCAAGACAGTAAAAATAAAAGGGATACACATATACCAGAGACACGTGGAAGTCGGAGGAGAGAAACACCAAAAGGACTAAGCCCTTGCCCTCACAGCTCTAGATAGTGTTCCGCCGTGTCTGTGTGTGTCTGTCTGTGATCCATTACTTTTCTTTCTCTGCAGCTCCGTTCCAGGTACTATGTCTGAAGCAGCATAATGAGTCTTGTTATTATACTTGTTTTTGTCTTTTCTTTTGAGACAACATATATGCCACATAGGGTTATTTTTTTCCTCATTGACTTCTCCTTGCAGGGTGTGGCATAAAACAAATAGAAATAAATTCTTCTGTAAAAATGTTTTAATTGTTATAATTTTATAGTTAGAGACATTTATAAGCTAATATAAGTGGTTTAAGAGAATGCAGTTATATTGTGATAAACACAAAAGCTTGAGACCTTATCTAAAATGGGAAAAGGCCCCAAAACACTAAGCATGTAGGCCCAATAGCATTGTAGAAGCAAAGTATTAACAGCATATATATTTGCCATTTTTAAAAATAAGAATAGCACTGTAGGGGCACCTGTGTGGCTCAGTCAGTTAAGCGTCTGACTTCAGCTCAGGTCATGATCACATAGTTTATGGGTTTGAGCCCCACTATCGGGCTCTTCGCTGACTGCTCAGAGCCTGGAGCCTGCTTCCAATTCCATCTGTCTCTCTCTGCCCCTTCCCTGCTAGCACTCTGTCTCTCAAAAATAAATAAATGTTAAAAAGTTAAAAAAAAAAAAACCACTCTGACCTTTTCCTGCCACATTAGTCACATACAAATGGCATGTTATTGGAACACATCTTGCCCCAAGCATCCATATTCTATTACAGAATTATTAACTTTTTTGAGGTATTTTTAAAGTTCAGGACTTTATCAGAACTTGCTTTCTTAAAAATTATTTCCATTGCATATTTTTATTAGGGGGAGAGCAGGTGGCCAGATTTTACACAGGATGCAGGTTTTGATTTCTCCAACCTGCAGAACACTTTGACAGTTAAGATGATCTGATTTGTAGGGCCAAAATCTGCAGTTTCTTGGTATGTATTTTTTTCAGCTATTTTTATTGTCACAAAGATACATAGTTAAAGAGAGATCAGGATATAAGATCTAGAAAGAGATCAGTAAGTGTTTATCATGGTGTGAGGCTATCCTACTTCTTTGTTATATGTGTGAGAAGTATCCTTAACACTAACAGGCCTTAAAAAATTATATGATTAGGGACATCTGGCTGGCTCAGTCGGTAGAGCATGTGACTTTTGATCTTGGAGCTGTGGTTTCAAGCCCCATGTTGAGTGAGTAGATTGCTTAAAAATAAAATCTTTAAAAAAATTCTATGATTAAAAGTGACATTTGGGGCGCCTGGGTGGCTCAGTCAGTGAAGCCTCTGGCTTCGGCTCAGGTCAGATCTCACATTCGTGGGTTCGAGCCCCGCGTCAGGCTCTGTGCTGACAGCTAGCTCAGAGCCTGGAGCCTGCTTCTGGTCCTGTGTCTCCGTCTCTCTCTGCCCCTCCCCCTCTCATGCTCTGTCTCTCTGTATCAAAAATAAATAAAACATTTTTAAAAATTTAAAAAAAAGTGACATTTCCATGCACATTTGATTTAGTTCAAAATTCAGTTTCAGATAATAAATTTTGGAAGTTATCTTTCCCCATCAGTTCATGAAGTTTGGGGGAATTCTGCTGTAATCACTTAAGAATCGAGGTGTGCCATGTGGGTTAATAACATTGTCATTTTCTTGGTTTTCCAAACGTTGCTCCAGTTGTCTGATCATTTTATTTCACAACCTCAGTCTCTCTCCCCTTTGTCATAAATATTTCACTTGTAAGGAAAAGAAATCAAACATAACTGTTCATGAATAGCCTGAGCATTTAATTGTGTTTAGCTCATCAGGTAAAACTTCATTGTCTACCCAGGTTTCTGTCACATGTTCTCACTTACTCCTGTAATAAGAGAGCAGCCCTGTGCATCTCCCCGGCCTCCTGTAGAAAGGACGTGGGGGCATCTGAGTTGGTTGGTTAAGGGTCTGACTCTTGGTTTCCTCATGATCTCATGCTTCATGAGTTGGAGCCCCCTGTTGGGCTCTGAGCTTACAATGTGGAGCCTGCTTGGGATTCTCTCTCTCCTCTCTCTGCCCCTCCCCTGATCTCTCATGCTTTGTATAACTAAACAATAAACAAATAAATAAACAAACAAACTTAAAAAAAAAGGAGATGTAAATTACACCACACTTTTCCATTTTCTGTTTTCAGACATTATGCTGCTTCAGTGTCGATAGAATATGTTCACTAATAGGGCAGCAAAGGAATAGTACTACAAAACACGTCACTTGGCTGTCCTTCTTTCTTTTCATTTTCTCGACTAACGAAGCATGTATTTTTGAAAGTATTTATTTATAGGGCACCTGGGTGGCTCAATTGGTTAGGCATCTGACTTCAGCTCAGGTCATGATCTCGTGGTTTGTGAGTTTGAGCCCCACATTGGGCTCTGTGCTGACAGCTCGGAGCTCAGAGCCTGGAGCCTGCTTTGGATTATGTCTCCCTCTCTCTTTCTGCCCCTCCCCTGCTTGTGCTCTGTCTCGCTCATAAATAAACAGTAAACGATTTTTCTTAAGTACTTATTTATTTATAATGATCCCTACACCCAACATGGGGCTCAAACTCACGACCTTGAGATCAAGAATCACATGCTCTACCAACTGAGCCAGCTAGGTGCCCTTACTAATTCATTGTTTTTCCTTTGATCTTGAATTTTTAAAATATAAAAATGTATGGAAAGTAATATGACAATACCCATGTACCTACACTTAGAAGTAATAAATATTAATATTTTGGTAATTTGCTTAATATATACACAGTTATATATTGGAATTAGACAATTTCAAATAAAGTTGGGGGTCCTCTCTGTTTTATCCCCCAGATTCATTTTCCTCCTTCCCTCCATAAAGACAAGCAGAGCATAAAATCCGACTGTGCTCTCTCAGTCGGCACTTGACTTTTATTACCCATAATACGTATGTGTCCATTTGCTTCATGTATTCTGTATTCATTTGCTTTGTATTGTTTAGTACAGTTTTTAAAATTTTATAAGATAAATAAGTGCTCTCCATCTGTTCTCTATCATTCTGCAGTTTGTTTTTTTCAACCAACATTGTTTTTAAGGTTCGTGCATGTTCATACATATAGTTCTAGTCAGTATCCCAACTATGAAAACAGTGCAGGTCATTATCTTTTGAATAGATCTTTGGATTGTTTTTATTTTTTCTTTGAAAAAAAAATAGTTGACTTGCTTTCTGTACATTGTCAGCAATCAACACGGGCTTATTGCTACTCTATTCATGTACCCAGCCTTTCCCTCGAGTTTGCAGTCAAGTTGGGGGCACAGAATTTACAGACCTGGCCAGTGTAGAAATACGATGGGATGGAAACTGAACTTTACTCCTGCTGGATAGCTTCTGCTTGGCTCCTAAGGTCTCTTGGCTGCAGGTACGCTTTCTTTAAAGTTATTGTGCTTTCAGAAGGAATCTTTAACTTCTTGAAATAATTTGCATCTTTTAGGTACTTGTCTAAACTGCCAGGAAAATAGCAAAGGGGATCACTGTGAAGAATGCAGAGAAGGATTTTATCAGAGTCCCGAGGACACAAGAGAATGCCTTCGCTGCCCATGTTCAGCAGTGACATCTACAGGCAGCTGTATCATAAGTAAGGCCTTTCTCTAAATCTTCATTTTGAGAGGAAAGATCAGCCAATCCGTTATCGGTAGATAGAAAGCCCGCTGATGAGTGAAGTTCTGTGGGGTGCCGTAGGGGAAAGGGAGCTCTAAAAACAAGGGCTTTTCTTTCCAGGGATTTGCAACCAAATCCAAACACATACATGAAAGGAGACTTGAGGGAGAGATGAGGAAGTTTTTGTTAAAATCCTATTTTATTCCGGCTGTCGGGACTAAAGAAGAAGGAATGCAGAAGTTATGAGTGCCTAGTTATCATAATGACTCTATTCCCTGCGTATGCGTCTTTCTTTTGTTCTCTACCTGAATAGAGTCTGTGGAGGGCCTGCTTGTTTTCACAATAAACTGGACAATTAAGAAATAAGGTGTAGATCTTTAGTCTCTTTAAGTTTGAGAGCAGATAGTAGGGAAGGTTCATAAACCTTCTTGGGGCCCACTAGTTGTTTTGCATTTGTAATTGTGGCTCCAGACTGTTACTGAGTTACACTGATGTCCTCTCTCTCTCAGAACTGGATGAATGGGAGCCGACGTGTGTCCAGTGTAAAGAGGGTTACACAGGCCGGAACTGCAACACGTGTGAAAGCGGCTATTACAATTCCGACAGCATCTGTACCCAGTGCCAGTGTCATGGCCACGTGAACCCAATCAAAACTCCAAAGATTTGCAAGCCCGAGAGTGGTGAATGCATCAACTGCCTGCATAACACCACTGGGTTTTGGTGTGAGAACTGCCTGGAAGGCTATGCCCGAGACCGCGAGGGAAATTGCATCCAGAAAGGTAAAACTTCACCTCAGGTTGTAAATGTAGTGTCTAAGCCTAGCAGTGAGGATCTCAGGACAGCTACCTTTAGCTTTATAAAACCTCCCAATCCCACGAGAGGAATTTTCTGGAAATAGATTTTGATAGGTATTTGCCTGAAGGGATCTCCTTCTCTTCCTGCTGCACTCCTGACGCTCCGAAGTCAACTCCAGAAATCGGAGGCTCGCGACAAAGTCATTGCAGGGTTCCCACATTTTCTCTTCATCTATTTTCATTTTTATGTTAATAATTTAAAAGTCCTCTCATGTCTTTTATCCTTTGCTTCTCTATTCTCATCACTTCCAGTGACCATCAAAGGTCTTTGGGAGCAGGGACCTGGAATCTGTTTAGAAGTTCCGGCTGAGAAACAGGAGTCCACCGTAGCATCTGTCCTAACTTTGGGCCCGAGTTTTCCCAGGTGTGGTGGAGGAGATAGTAATTATATTCCTTCTGATTTTTAGAAGAAAAAGTTGTTCATATGGCAAAAAGTGTTTCTTGCAGGAAAGGTCAGTAGAGGTTTAGATTAAAATTAATGATTAGAAATTTAGGACAAGTTAGGGATATTCAGGCTTTATTGGGTCACAGAGCGATTAGACCACACCCTTCTAGAAGCCACTCTCTGATGATGTGGCAAATGCTGAATACTGGGCTGATGGACAGTTGGTCTGTGGCAAGTGTCGTCACCTCTGCCATTTTCTTAATATCCTTATTGTTGTGATCAAGGCCAGAAGACCAAGACTGAACCCTGTCACCAGCCTGGAGGTCCTGTCACTCAGTTCTCCTTCCCGTTTGCAGGCGTGCTTCCTCCATCCACACTGAGCGGGCAGCCCCGTGATGATTTTTCTTGTTAGTCACTAGGTAATGTAAGACATGCCTCGTCTCAGGACAGGTTAATGTGTCTGGCTGTGGTGATGAATTACAATGACAGTAGCAGTCATTTTACCGAGCGCCCATGACATGCCAAGCCCTGGGAACGTTCCATGCCGTAACTATCTCACGTAACCCTCCCAGGGACTCTGCCAAGTAGCTAGTATCAGTCCCATTTTACAGATAAGGAGCCTCAGTGTTAAAAAGATTCACTTATCTATAGCCACACAGTCCTACCTGATTCCAAAGCCTGTGGTATTTCTACTGAGCTGTGCTGTGTGAACACTTTAATTATAAGACAGCCACAGACTCCACAACGGGAGACTTATGACTTTTTTTTCTCTTGGCTGACATCAACTTTGGACATTTAAATTGTGTTTTTCATAAGTAACCAGAAATACAATTTTTCTTACTCTGTTTTTGCCTCCTTTGAGGAGAATTTCATCCTTATGAAATGCCATCAGGCATGTTGAACTTATTTTAGTTCAAATGATTGTCTTTTTATTCCTGTCACTTTTAGCCAAGTGATTTAGAACTCAGTACTGAACTATTTACTGCCTTTGCAGGAATTTGTATGAATCTATCCAAGAGTCAAAAAGGATAGGAAACTCCAACAGTAGGATTTTCCCCAAGACTTTAATATGATACATTTTGGAGAACAGCCATGGATGTCATAATCTAGCTTTCTAGACCTTGATTCTTTTCACTATATTTCTTTAACAATTATTTTTAACTTGCGTTACCTTAAAGCAGACTCTCACGTCCACATTCCACATCAACTTCCACTCTCATGCGTATTTCTTTGATTGTTTCTCAAAACTAGATAATTTTGTCTTTTACATTTCATTCTCTGTTTTTATTTTCAGAAGTTATTGTTCCAACACCTGAAGGTTCTACCATTTTGGTTTCCAATGCCTCTTTGACCACATCAGTGCCCACCCCTGTTATAAATAGTACATTTACCCCCACAACCCTGCAGACTATCTTTTCTGTAAGCTCTGCTGAAAACAGCACGTCAGCTTTAGCTGATGTTTCATGGACCCAGTTTAACATCATCATTTTGACAGTCATCATCATTGTGGTGGTGCTGCTGATGGGATTTGTGGGGGCCGTCTATATGTACCGGGAGTACCAAAACCGGAAGCTCAACGCCCCCTTCTGGACCATCGAGCTGAAGGAAGACAATATCAGTTTCAGCAGCTACCACGACAGCATTCCCAACGCGGATGTGTCAGGATTGTTGGAAGATGACGCCAATGAAGTGGCTCCCAATGGGCAACTGACCCTGACGACCCCAATCCACAACTATAAGGCCTGAAGGGCGGGAGCTGTCGTCCCGGGGCCTAGGCCACAGTGCTTGCCGAGGCAGTGTCGGCTCCGGGCCAGACGAGGCCTGGGCAGAGTTTGCTGAGAACACAGGGGCGCATAATGCATCTGAGAGTCAGGTACCAACGTGTAATGCACTGAGCCTCTTACTCTTAGCTCCCCTGTGACGATCTGAAGCAGTCACTGTCGATAAAGACTTGTAGTAAAGTATATTTTTATACCCAACGACAGGGGAGTATAGAAAGGCTGAACCCCACAGTGCAGCCCACATCTACTTTGACCTCCAAAGTGACTCCTGGGGAAGTGCTCACCAAACCAGCAGAGACACGATGATGGAAGTGGAGGAGAAGGACTCCAGGAAGACCTCATCTCCATTCCTGAAATACCTTCTTTAAAAGGAGGGTCAGGGATGATATTCTTTTTACTGTGCTAAAAGACATCACCGCAGAAAAGCGTAATGTCTGGGCTGTCTCACAATAAACAATCTTGATTGTTTCCAGAATAGGGGCTGAAAAGTTTCAAGAGGATCTTTGGAAAGGCTTGATTTTTCCTTCCTGTATTCTTGCTTAATAGTAGGATCCAAGCACGGAATAAGCTTCTAATGGTAGAAACAGGAAGGTGACATCTGGGAGCAGGAAGCTGATGGTCCTCCTTAGGGTCTCAGTGTAAATGATGACTTGTCTATAAATAAGGACTGCTCCTGCCTGGAGAGAAGTAAGGTGTATATAGTGCGTGTAGCATATCTGGTCAACATTGTTATTTGTATCTATTTGTAAAAAAAAAAAAAAAAATCATGTCATATTTTATCATCTAGAAACTATTTGTACAGCAGTTAACGGCATTGTAAAAAGAAGACGTGGGGATTGGTTAAAATAGTGTAACATAGGTGGCAATATTGCTGGAGCTGGGACTCTGGTGAACGTAAGTCATTTTTAGTCCCTCTTTGGACACTGTTGAAATTTATAAGAGGTTGAATGTTTCCAAACTTTCTTTCCCTTTCTCAGTCTCAAAGTAGAGTTCTATGTTCTTTGACTTACTAGACATTCAAGCAATAGATTTTTAAGTCCGTGATTCTTAAGCTGGGACACAGGCTTTACCCTCTAAAGTACTCACCTGATTAGACATTAGCCAGTCTCTATATTTTACAATCAATGATTGTTGGTCAATGTAGAACATATTCTCATGAGAAGCGTGTTTTTAAATGTAAAAGACAGTCTTCCAAAGGAATTAGAAATATTTTAGTTCCAAAAAAAAAGCCATCATATCACTTGGGAGCCCCTGTGTTCCATGCCTGTGAAATATTTATTATATTCCTCCTCCCCGCTCAAAAAAATACCTTCCACGTTTGAACATAGCTTATCACCCATATGCCGTGAGGGACCGGCCATCTTCCCGCAGGGCTCTTGTTCTGCTGTTCAGCGGCTCTGTAGTTGGGTGGGTGCAGTCAGTCCTGGCTTTTAGACACAGTTTTTCCCTTGAGGCCACCTACTGTTGCTCTCGTCTGTTATGATATTGACAGGTTGTGGGTTAAGCAAGCCAGGAAAAGCAGCCAGAAGTCAAATATAGACATTTATTAGGAGGAACAGCAAACTGTCAAGTGATGAGAAAAGAAGCAAAGATTTGTTAGATTAGACCCAGAAAATCCACATTGACAACCTTGCCTGCCTTCCCCAGAGAAAAGCCTGGAATTTGTTCATCCCTCTGTGGGAGACCCCTAAGCTTTCTCAGGTTTTTGAGATGATGTTCTGGACGATGGACAAAGAGATAATCCATTTCTGTAACCTGAGGTGCTCTGAAGATGTGGCCATTGCCCATGAGAGGAGGGCATACATTACATTACATTACATTACATTTAAAAATCAGTGGATATTTCTATAGCCCCTTGCAGTTCACAAAGCACATTTCCACACGTGTGTCCCCTGTTCCTCATCATAGCCCCCCCGAGGAAGTAATTATTTTCCCCATTTTATAGATGAGGTTAAATGTCTCGTCCAAGGCTACACAATATGTCATGAGTAGGCTTGGAATCAGGCCTCCTAACTGTGAAGCACATATTCTTCCAACTCTAGGCCGATGTAGAAACTGCTAGCCACGGACAGAGAGGCTGGGCGGCGTCCCGTCTGTGAGTGTTCCTAACGTCGTAAGTACAAGGGACAGTCCAGGGCCCTACAGCTGGGAAGGGTTTTGTGGGAAGGACACTGGAGGATCACAGTCTGAAGCCAGTATTGGTGACAAGAAAACAAAACTCTCGGATTTCGTGCTTCCTTAAAGAGAACTAATCCTCACACGCAGAGGGGGCCGTGTTCTCCCCAGCAGCTTCCACAGGCGCGGGTACAGACTGAGCACTGCTCAGCTCCAAGGAAGGGGGCACTCTCCCAGATTGCCACCCTCAAGGTGAGGGGTTGAGCGTGGTGAGAAGTAAGCATTGGTTACACAGAAGTAACGGTGAGAGTTGGTCGGGGTCTAGGAGTCAAAGCGAAATAGTCCAGATTCTGGCCATAAAGAGATTGCTTGGAGGAGACCTTAAAAGGCACTGCAGACATGGAGTCACAAGGGACGTCAGCCTCTGAGTAATCAGTAACAGCCCCTAGGTCAGGTTCTTCATTTTTCCAGTGCAAAAAAAAAAAAAAAGTGAGGTCTTAAAACTTGTTTGAAATGATATTCTTTAGGGTTCCCTGCTTTTTGCTGGTGGAAATAATTTTGTTTAAGAATATAAATCAATCATGAAGTGATCTACCAGCAAAATCAGACTAGGAAACTACTATGGAATGCATTGCACAATATTCGTTTCTCTGGAAGCGTGATCTCCCCGAGCTATGGCAGTTCGCGCCAGGATCCTGTCAGCCTTCCAGAAAGATAGTATCAGAAGATCTTTTGAATAAAGGTTAGAAATGTGTTTATTTTTGATTGAGACTAGTGTGGACCTTACTGATAAACATACTGCTAGTAAGTGATCATTTTATCTTCATTCGTTCATTTTCATAAGCCCTGATGTATTTCTGACAGAAGCGCTAGGTAGTGTTATTAAAAACGTCTGCCCTCCCTCATTTCCCCCTCCCTCCCTGCACTGGCTAGCTCCCAGGCGTCTCTTATTAATGGAATTTCTCCAGTCATAGAGAAAAATGGTGATAAAAACTAACACTCATTTATACTAAGGTCCTATGGATTTAATGTGTTACCACTCTTAGGGACAACCTGCATTTTAAGAGGGAACAGAGCAGACGTGACTGTGAGGAGATTTGGGGGGAGAGGATTTGTAGAAGTGTCAAATTATATGGGTACTCTCTAGCCCTAACGTTCCCCAGAAAACGGATCATTAAAGCAATACTCACTACCCCACTAGTTCATTTTGGTCAGAGAATGCCTTCCAGACATTTAGCCCTTCTCGTGCTGTTTGGAGGCAGAGAGCTAAAGCAATAGAATGTCCTCCTAAGAGCCTCAGTAGGGACAAGGTTATTAGATCATTCACCATGCTCCTATATGTTTTGTAGGACATGCGGTAGACATAACACCACTTGTAACGAACATTCCCTGTTCTTATGCTTTGAAGTATGTGGGTGGGAGTTGAATCTATGCATCTCAAGGAAAGAAACCTCTCCGATAAAAAGTTCAGAGAAGTAGAAAGCAACCCAGTGTAACCTGTTAGAGCAAGGAACGCATTTCTGGCCTCATCCACGAAGAGCTTTGGTCCATTATGATCTTGACGGCATGGGGTTTGGGAACTAACACGAGTTTGGTGTGTGCAGGGGAGTGATGGAAGGTTAGCACAATTCTCCTCGTTAACCCTGAGCCCGTGACCGTGCCGAGGGAGAAAGCAGGAAGAACACACCGATTCATCCGAGGACATGAGATCACGTTAAGTGGACTGGAGGTTATGGATCATTAAAATGGTAGTGGTCGAATGATGCTTTCTCAGAGGTGGTTGGGAACCTCTGTTACTTGTTACTGATGCGCAGGCAAGAACTGTGACAGCGGCCAGCACGTGAGCTCAGGGCCTCCGAGCCAGCTTAGCCCAAAGCCCCGTGGTTCACAGCCGGGGTTAGTGCTGGGCACCCGCCCTCTGCCGTAGGTTACATCTTAGCCTGGGTGACTCGGGGATGTTCCTGAAACATTAAACTCCTACGTATGTTACTAAAATTCTAATACAAATTCTAAAAACGTGTCTCCTGCAGATGCTGTACTAGGCTTCATGATGCATTTCTAAATTTGTGTATGATTTGAATATATGAAAGAATTTATACAAGAGTGTTATTTAAAATTATTAAAAAATAAATGTATATAATTTGTACCTATTGTATATTTGTTTTACTTTTTTGTGTGTAGTCAGTGTTGTTGGAAGTCTTTTAATATATGTCACAGAGCGTCTATTTTCAAGCCACTTGATGAAAATCTTGTGTTCTGTTAAGTAATGTTTTCCACTTAAGAATAAAAATTCCATGAGATTCCCCCTCTTGGAACAAAACAAAACAACCTGGTGGGGGGGAGCATATATCAACATATATTCTCATTTGTACTTTTGCCTGTACCTTATGAGAATCATTGGGATTTCCCTGAAAGTTCTAAAGAAAAAACTTGCTTTTAAATTTTTTTATACATATAAAATTTTTCATTTCTTCAGTATAAATCTGAATGGAACCATGTTCTACATGTGCATCAGACAACCAGCAATGAGAGTGCATCTTTTTATTATTTTGAGGGCCCCTTGAAGATCCTGTATTTTGACAAAGGTCAGTGGTATTTAATGGGATGCCACCTAGAGATCCTAGGGGAATTTTGAAAAAAAAAAGAAAAAGTCGGGCCTTTCTTTGTGCTGAGAGTTTTATTATAATTTTAACTTTTTAAAAGTTTATTTATTTTTGAGGGATAAAAGGAGACAGAATCCCAAGCAGGCTTCACGTTGCCAGTGCAGAGCCTGATGCAGGGCTTGAACTCACAAGCCAGGAGATCATGACCTGAGCTGAAATCAAGAGTTGGATGCTTAACCAACTGAGCCACCCAGGCACGCCTGTGCTGAGAGGTTTGTAAACTTCAGCTGGTTGCTATTTACATTTTAAAATCCTGTTTTTCATTTCTTTTCTAGTCATACAAGAAAACAAGTCGTACTGCTCTACAACGCTACCTTATAGGCTTGTACATATGTGTCTACACATGTAGTTCTATAATGTATACAACTTGGGCATTAGGTATTATTTTAAGGAAACAGAATAAGCATGGCAGTTAAAATTTCAAAAGAAAGTTAAAATTTCAAAAGAAAGGAAATATGTGTACAATCTTATCACACCAAGCGGAAATATTGCCAAAAATATTACTTCTATAGTACTGTATTCATAGTTTGGATGAAAGTCTATCAAAGATGTTTATTAGTTTATCAAAATTGGGTATATTCATCTTCCATAGGGGTATAAGATGCATATGTTTTACAAAAATTCCACATGCTCCGTTATAACTGAATCAGTAACTTCCAAGTAACAGTTTTGTTTAGTTATATTTATAAAGTTAAGCTAAACTCAAAAAAACAAAATGTTTTTCATGAGATGATTACATTAGAAGTGTTAAGGGACAGGCTGAAAAGTGATATTTTAAGTGACTGTTAAAAAGACATTCTTTTACATATAACTAAGCTTTTCAAGGCAATTTTATGAAAAGATTAGTGTAGTGCTTATTGTACAAGCTTTCTGATACTTCCACTTACAAAATGAAAGCCATCACACAATGTTAAATGTGTCGTTTATTTGTATTAATACATAGTAGGTTTTAAACCTTGTATGTTGAGCACTGAACTTTCAGACAGTTGCACAGAAAATAGGCAAAATGTATTGCTTTGTGTTTGGTAAGAGCAGGTTTGGGGTAATAAAGGAAGTATTTGGGAGGAAATCTTTTATGATTTCCTTTCTGTTGTCAGACCAACTGCTACAGTCTTAATGTCAATACTGGTTGTTTTTTTTTTTTTTATGTTTATGTATCTTTGAGAGACAGAGACAGGGCATAAGTGGAAGAGGAGCATAGAGAGAGCAAAGAGAGAGCCTGAAGCAGGGTCCAGGCTCTGAGCTGTCAGCACAGAGCCCGACGCATGATCATGAGATCATGACCTCAGTCAAAGTTAGACGCTTAACTGAGGGAGCCACCCAGGCCCCTGTCAATACTGTTTTCTTGATCTCAGTCTCAAATAGGGAAGAGTCTTAGCCCTTTAAAATTAAAAAAAAATCTTTATTTATTTTTGAGAGAGAGAGAGAGAGAAAGAGAGCATGAGCAGGGGAGAGGCAGAGAGAGGAAGACACAGAATCTGAAGCAGGCTCCAGGCTCTGAGCTGTCAGCATAGAGCCTGACACAGGGCTGGAACTCAAGGACCATGAGACCATGACCTGAGCTGAAGTCAGACACTTAACCAACTGAGTCACCCAGGCGCCCCGTTCATTGGCCATTCCAACCCTATATTTGGCTTGTATATAACTTCCTATAGATGCCAGGCTATATGATGCCTTTCTCCCTTAGCTGGCACTATTTCTTCTAACATCCTTGAGAATGTTTATTCATTCTTTGCAACTCCTTGGTAAAAGACAGTTGATCAATTCTTAATTTTTATCTCTGTTTGGCCTGATGAATATCTCTCTTATTGTACATATTTTTTTTGAAATACTTGTTATTTTATGTCTTCCCCATTAGACTCTATAATCCTTGAAGTCAGAAGCATTTATTCTTCTATCTCTAGTATCTGGCATAAGTGCTGGCACATTGTAGGTGCTCAGTAAACTATGGTTTAAAATAAAAGGTACTTGACAGATACTGGAGCTGGTATGTGAACTTATTTGGTAAGTATTATAAGAAATATTCAGTAGGTAACACAGTGTATCTTATTTAATAGAGGTATCAGCATTTGGGCTTCAGAGAGTCTGAGAAACTCTTGAAATTGCATCTACGTTTTTTGTGAATACAGATAATGTGTGTGTGTGTGTGTGTGTGTGTGTGTGTGTGTGTGTGCACATGCACACATGTGTTTTCTGGAGGAAAGGTCCATATCCTTAATCATAGTCTCCAAAGGATCTATGATCCCAAAAAGATTAACGACTACTTGGATGACAATTACTTTGTGTATTTCAGCAGTAAAAACCTTTCCACTGACTGGAAATCAGTACAGCCTTAATTTAAGAGATCCACTTCTGGGAATTCCTCATAAGGAAATGACCTAAAAGGCAGAGAATTCTGTGCAAAAATGGTTTTTTCCCCCAGAGCTGTGTATAAAGTTAAAAAAATGGGGCCGAACTCTAGATGTTCAACAATAGAGAGACGGCATAGTGCATACACTTGTTGAGATACAATCATTAAAAGGGAAGGAAGAAAGGTTAAAGACAGAATTAAAGTTTAGTGAAGAAAAACAGGGTATTTTGCAGATGTGCATGCAATGCCACCTCTGGTTTACAGTTTAGAGAAACTCATGTGTGTGCACCACAACCCACTTTTCAAATTCTTCACGGCAGCATCATTTGTTATAGCAAAATAATTGGAAATACTCAGTTGTCTGTCAGTAGAAGAATGGATTGGATTCAGATTGTGGTGTATCCAATACATTGAACAGAATTTTACGCAGTAGTCAAAAACGAATGATTTATAGCTCTATATATATTATGGATGAATCTCCAAAACATAATGCAAAAAAAAAAAGAGCCATAGAGAAAATTTACAATATAATTTCTCTTATATAATGGCCAAAAATGGGAAATAGAATATATCGTTTTAAAAAATGTACATATATGAGAGAACTATAAAGAAAAACAGAACGATTAAAACAAAAGTAAAGATAACTTTGGAAGAGAGGGGGAATGCAGAGATGACCTCAAAGGTACTAGTAATGTTTAAGAAGCATGTGTGTACATGAGCTTTTTATTGCAATTATTAAAAAAATTTTGTTTTAATTTTTTTTTTGAGAGAGAGAGACAGACAGTGCGAGTGGGAGAGGAGCAGAGAGAGCAGAAGACACAGAATCAAAGCAGCCTCCAGGCTCTGAGCTGTCAGCTCAGAGCCCAATGTGGGACTCAAACTCACGAACCGTGAGATCATGACCTGAGCCAAAGTCGGACACTTAACCGACTGAGCCACCAGATGCCCCACATTGTATTCTTTTTCAACACTGTGTGCATGTACCCACACAAGCATACACACATATTCTGGTATTCACGTAACATTTCACAGTGAAAATTTCCAATAGGATATAACTTGGTGGATACAACATGATTTCAACTATGTTGAAAAAAATAATACAGAAAGTATTTGGAAGGATATACCATAACTTGTGATATTTTTCTAAAAAAAGTGTTACTACTGATACAACAGAAATACAAAAGATTCTAATAGATTACTGTAAACATATGCCAACAAACTGGACAACCTAGAAGGGTAAATTCCTAGAAACATACAATCTACCAAGACATAATCATGATGAAATAGGAAATCTGAATAGCCCAATTACTAGCAAGGAGATTGAATCAGTAGTTGAATACTTCCCAATAAGCAAAAGTCCAAGTGAATTCTGGTTAAGTGTTCAAAGAAGAATTCATATGAATCCTTCTCAAACTCTTCCCAAAAATAGCAGAGTGGGGAGCTCTTCCAAACACATGTCATGAAGCCAGTATTACCTTGATATCAAAACCAGACAAGGATGCCACAAGAAAAGAAAATCACAGGCCAATATCTCTGATGAAGATAGATACAAATATCCTCAACAAAGTATCAGCAAACTGAATTCAACAATACATTGAAAGAATCATACACCATGACTGAGTGGGATTTATTTCAGGGATGTAAGGATGGTTTCAACAATTGCAAATCAATGGGATAAACAATATAAACAAAATGAAGTATAAAAATCATATGGTCAATGGGATGCCTGGCTTGCTCAGTCAGTAAAGCATGCAACCCCTAATCTTGGGGTCATAAGTTTGAGTCCCACGTTGGTTTTAGAGATTACTTAGAAAAGAAAAAAAATTAAAAAATAATCATTTCAAATACAAAGACACCATTTGACAAAACTCAACATCCATTTATGATAAAAACTCAACAAAGTGGGTATAGAGGGAAACTACTTTAATGTGATTAGGGCCATATATGACGGATCTACATTTAATATCATACTCAATAGTGAAAAGTGGAGAACTTTTTCTCTAAGGTCAGGAACAAGGCTAGGGTATCCACTCTCCACTTTATTATTGGAAATCCTGGCCAGAGCAATTAGACAAGAAAAATAAACAAAAGGCATCCAAATTGGAAAGGAAGAAATAAAACAGTCACTATTTGCAGATGGCACAATATTATACATAGAAACCCCTAAGGACTCCATTAAAAAAAAAGACTGTTAGAATAAATAAACATATTTGGTCAAGTTGCAAGATACAAAATTAATACACAGAAATATGTTGCATTTCTTTACACTAATAATGAACTATCAGAGAAATTAAGAAAACAAACCTATTTACAATTGCATCAATGTCATCCTTATGGAAATTTCAATGATATTTTTCATGGATATAGAACAAATAATCCCAAAATTTGTATGAAATGACAAAGACCTCAAATAGCCAAAGCAATCTTGAGAAGAAGAAAAAGCTGGAGCCATCATGCTCCAGAATTTGCAACTATATTACAAAGCTACAGTAATAAAACAGTATGGTATTTACATTAAAACAGACACATAGATCACTAGAACAGACTTATAAAGTTCTGAATAAATGCACACATGCATTTTACAGCAATAAAAGAGCCAAGGATATACAATGGGAAAAAGACTGTCTCTTCAGTAAATGGTGTTGAGAAAACTGGATAGCCATATGCAAAAGGATGAGATTGGACCACTATCTTCTACCATATACATAAGACGACTCAAAATGATTTAACTTGAATGTAAGACCTGAAAACATAAAACTAGAAGAAAACGTAGGCTGTAAGGTCTTGATTACTTTTTGAATCTGAGATTAAAAGCAAGGACAACAAGAGCAAGAACAAATAAGTGGGACTACATCAAACTAAAAAGTTTCTGCACAGCAAAGGAAATCATCAACAAAAAGGAAAGGGCTACCTACTGGATGGGATAAAATAATTGCAAATCATATATCCGATAAGGTACTAACATCCAAAATATACCAAGAACTCATACAATGCAATAACAAAAAAAGAAAGTTATTAAAAATGGACAGAATATTTAAATAGCCATTTTCCCAAAGACATACAGATGGCCATCAGCTATATGAAAAGATGCTCAACATCATTGATCAGCAGAGAAATGCAAATAAAAACCACAATGAGGTGTCACCTCACATCTGTCAGAATGGCTAGTATCAAAAAGACAAGAAATAACAAGTGTTGACCTGGATGTGGAGAAAAGGGGACCCTTGTGTACTGTTGGTGGGAAGGTAAATTGGTGCACCACTACAGAAAACAGTATAGAGGTTCCTGAAAAAATTAAATAGAATTACCATATGATCCAGCAACTCCACTTCTGGGTATTTATCTGAAGAAAATGAAAACACTAACTTAAATATCTGCACTCTCATGTTCATTGCAGCATTATTTACAATAGTCAAGGTATGGAAACAACCTAACTGTCCATCGATAGATGAAAGGACAAAGAAATTGTGGTATATATATGCAATGAAATATTATTAAACTATAAAAAATGAAATCTCGCTATTTGCCAAAACATGGATGGACTTCAAGGGCATTGTGCTAAGTGAAATAAGTCAGACAAAGAAAGACAAGCATCATATGATCTGTTTTATATGAGGAATCTAAAAAAAGAAAAATACCCAAGCCCATAGAAATGGAGGACAGTCTGGTGGTTGTAAGAGGTGAGGGGGGCGGGAGAAATTTGTGAACTTTTTTTTGGTTGAAAAGGTTAAACAAAACAAAAACAAGCATTAGAGACCTGGAAGTGTATAAATATCCCAACAATCAGAACAAACAAAAGAGATAAACAAAACAAATCTACTACATTTTTTAACGGTAAAAGAACAAATCATCAGGTCCTCCTAAATGTTTATGCACGTAATAACAGAGCTTCAGAGTACATGAAGCCAAAGCTGATAGTACTGAAAGGAGAAATAGTCAAACCCACAGCTATAGTTGGAGACTATAACCACATTATCAATGCCTAGACAAAGTAGTCAGAAAACTAGTAAGGATATAGAACACTTGAACAACACGATCACCAACTTGACCTTAATCAATACAGACTCACCCAACATAGAACAATATATATTCTTTTCAACTGCACATGGAACACCACAGTGCATTGATACACCATACTCTGAGCCATAAATTAAGTCTTACAAATTTTTTAAAAGATTTTTTAATTAAAAAATTTTAAAGTAGGCTCCACACCCAATATGGGGCTTGAACCCACAACCCTGAGATCAAGTCACATACTCCACCAACTGAGCCAGCCCAGCGTCCTCCAATAAGCCTTACAAATTAAAAAAAAAATCAAATAATACAAAACATGTTCTCTAACCTCAATGAAATTAGAAATTAGTAACAGAAATATAGCTGGAAATTTCTGCAGTCTTTTAAAACTAACATTTCTCTCTCTCTGATTTTAAGTAGGTTTCATGCCCAGTGCAGAGCCGAATGTGGGGCTTGAACACATAACCCTGGGATGCTTGACTAACTGAGCCACCCACACGCCCCCAAATTAACATACTTCTAAATAACCCATAGGTCAAAGAAAAAAGTGAAAAAAGAAAGTATTTTAAACTGAATTAAAATGAAAACACGACATTTCAAATTTGCAGGAGGCAACTGAAGAAGTGCTTGGAGGGCAATTAGGGGCACTGAATGTTTATATTAGAAAAGAAAAAAGATCTCAAATCAATAATCCAAGTTTCTATCCTTAAAAAAAAAACTAGAAAAGGAAGAGCAAAATAAACCCTAAAGAAGCAGAAGATAAGATATAATAAAGATAAGGACAAAAATAAATATGAAAGAAAACAAGAGAGAAAATCAATGGAACTAAAGTTTGTTCTTCAAGAAATTCAATAAGATTGATAAACTTTTACCAGAATGGTCAGGAAACTTGTAAAAAGAGAGAAATAAGACACACACAAAACGAGTATCAGGAATGAGAGAGGGGATATCACTACAGATCCTACAGACATTAAAAGAATAATAAGGGAAGTTTACTGTTGTAAGCGTGCTCTGAACACACATAAATTGTATCTTTCCTCAGCATCTGCTTTACTCAGTCGTAAAGCAAGATGAACATAATTATAAAGCAGGTTCAGGATTCCAAACTCAGTGACATTTCACCCCATGTTTAACTTGGCTTTTTACACATCACACAACTAACAAGATAGAACAGTGGGTAGGAAGTTGCACGAACCAAATGGGAAAGTCAGTCTGTGGGTGTGCAGTTGAGATAAGGCCTCTGGTCCTATCAGGGTCCGTTTTTGACACTTAACTGCTTACAATGTTCAAGCAGGGAAGAATCTCAGTTCTTTTTGGGGATCAGTCGGGCAGAACCTTCAGTGGCAGCCAGTTTTTGAAGTGGTCAGAAATAGAGGGGTCAGTGTCTGAGGAGTCTGGACAGTTTGCTGCAAAAATCCTTCCTTTTTAAAGGGATTTAATGAGGCTTGGGTCTTTGCAGACCTCCTCTGTTTTTGCTGATTATCACTTCTGAGTGTGTCATCAGCTGGTGCTGGTATCTGGTCTTAGCGGCAATGCCCTTGGCTGCTTGGCCCGTGCCCCTGCTTGACAAGTGACTCCATCTTGCTCCCCACGTATGCCAATAAATTTGATGATTTAGGTGAAACTTATAGATTTGCTTGACACAGACTATCAAAGCTCTCTCAAAAAGCGATAGATAATAGCTCTACATTTTAATAGCCCTATCTCTATTAAGGGAATACAATTTGTACTTACCAACCTCCAACCAAACCAAACCAAACAAAAGCCCTCCAGGTTCAGAGAGCTTAGCTGCAAAATTCTATGAAACATTTAAAGAAGAAAGAATACTTATTCTATACAAACCCTTCCAGAAAAATTAAAAAGGAGACAACCCAACTCACTCTATGAGACTAGCATTACCCTGATACCAAAACCAAAGACATCACAAGAAAACCATAGACCAACATCCCTCATGAGCACAGACATGAATATTTCTAAGAAAATTTAAGCAAATTAGATACAATATATTAAAAAGATAGAACTTCATGACAAACTGGGATTTATCCCACGAATGCAAGGCTTGGTACAATATTTGAAAGTCAATCAGTATAATTCACACAGACTGAAAAAAACTTATATGATGATCATCCCAACAGACACAGAAAAAGCATTTGACCAAGTCCCACACTGATTTGTGGTAAAGATGATGAAGAGGAAGATGATGATGATTCTTTTCTGCTATCCAGATCATCTATTTAATCCCACTGCCAGGCACAGGCCCTGGTCCCCCCAAAAGCTCAATAAAAGCAGTTAATGAATGACTGACTCTGCTGTATTACAGTTTTTATAGTGGTAAACATGGTGGAGACACAGGAGTATACTTCAGTTTGTAGGCTTCGAATGAACATAAGCCTGAACCCAAACCCAAACTACTGTTATTTTGGGCAGCACCAAGGCACTTTCAGGAAGGAATGTTTTTGGGAGGGTGACCGTGGAAGTGAACAGCACAAGGGACCGTCCTGTGGGATGGTGCTGCTCCAGCTCATTCCTTCAGGGCAGAGATCTCGCGCACAGGCTGGATTGCAGGCTCTCAAACATGGGGGCATGTGTCGACTGTGGAGGAAGCAAACTCCGTCTGACATATGGATGCTTTTGGTGCCCTCCCCTTCCTGCCTTTATTTTTGGTAGCTTGCAGAATCAACAGGCCATCGCTCAGCTTTTTAATTTCCTCCAAACATTTTCTAAATGAGCCATTGTTATCTTTAATCACCATGCTAGGGGATTACCCAGCTTCATTTGAAGAAGCTATTTTTGCCAAGAGATGAGATTCTTCGAGACAAGGATAAAGACATTAATGGTTGTCTATTAAGATTCTGTTTTAGTTGAGATAATAATTTGGGGGTAATTAAGCAAATTGTATAGGCTTCAATGGACCATTAATCTCCAAGGGAATTGTCTGAAATGGAGAGGGCCTTTATACTCCGGAGCAAGGGTCAGAGTTTGGTGACAGTTATATTTTGAATTTCCTTAATTAAAATGAAAAGGTAGCAATGTTAACAGGTATGGGGCCTGGGTAAAGAATTACCTTTATTTTCTTATAATATGTACCTCATCTTTTTTTGTCTGAAAAGACAGATCATTACACTATTAGATTAAGGTGTTGAAGTATCAGTTAAGGGTTTCAAAGAGGAGGCGGAAGTATGCCAGCAAACCTAGGCCAAAGGCTACATTAGCAATTGACGCCCAAATTTTGCTGAGCTTCTCAGCAACCGACAACATCTATTACTACTTGGCTATTACCACCTAATTTAAAAATGCATGCTGGAACATCGACAGAAAAATCTTGTCAGTGGAATTCTAAAACACATTAGGTAGCAGTGAGCAGAGGGATGTTCCAGGGCAGGCTTCACTGCAAGACCTTGCGGGGAGTTAATAATGGCTCTTAGTTCTTCTGTCCTTCTAGGTAAAAGGAATGATACTGACCTTGGGGTCGCATTGACATTGAGGTAAACCTTACATGTGAAGCATCCCCGCACGTGCTGTGTCTACGATGAACGGTAGATTCTCCCTCGCTCCCTTTTGTTTAAGAGATCTTCAGTACAAGCCTTCCTCCTTCCTCTTCCTCCCTCTTCCTCCACAAAAACCAGTGCTATTGTTTCTCGAATGCGTGGGGAACTGGATCAGGGACCAGGTGCCTTATTTTCTGAGTAGAAAACCAACTCGCAGCCCAGTAATAGGGTAAGGCCATGCCTAGGTTCTAGGTATATTTGGAATGAAACAAAATACTTTTCTAACTTGAATTCCTACTGTTTCGGTGTTTTCAGTAAGGGGGGGTGGAGCCAGAGTGGCATCCACAGGAGGCTGAAGCAGGCAGCAGGGTCTATTGTTGGCATCCCTGTGGTCTCCCAGGGATTTCCGAGTTGGCATGTTGGCCCATTGGAATGGGGAGGGGAAGTGAACACTGCCGAAGGAGGAGGGTACAGGCTTTGGAGGCTGCATGTTTAGTTTGTAATTCAGGCTCTGTTATAAATTTACAGGGTGAACTTGGGCAACTGACCCCACCTAGGGCTTAGTTTATCCATTGGTACATCCAAAGAGTTTAATTAAATGTTCTTTGTGAGTGCCCTTCCTGCTCTTGTATTCTATCAGGTGGGGAGAAAAGTTTTGGGGATAAGATCATTAATTCCAATTAAGATTTATTCATTCTCTCACCTATTATCTGATGGGTACTATATCAGACCCTAGGCTACAGAATTAAACGTCTCTGATATCAGTGCTTTCAACAACAGCCAAATCATGGAAAGAGCCTAAATGTCCATCACCTGATGAGTGGATCAAGAAGATGTGGTATATATACACAATGGAGTACTACATGGCAATGAGGAAGAATGAAATCTGGCCATTTGTAGCAAGGTGGATGGACCTCGAGGGTGTCATGCTAAGTGAAATAAGTCAGGCAGAGAAGGACAGATACCATATGTTTTCACTCATAAGTGGAACAGGAGAAACTTAACAGAGGACCATGGGGGAGGGGAAGGGGACAAATAGTTGGGGAGAGGGAGGGAGGCAAACCAGGAGAGACTCTTGAATATTGAGGGCAAACTGAGGGCTGATGGGGGTGGGGGAGAGGGGAAGGTGGGTGATGGTCATGGAGGAGGGCACTTGTTCGGATGAGCACTGGGTGTTATATGGAAACCAACTTGACAATAAGCTATAATAATAATAATAATAATAATAATAATAATAATAATAAAAAGTCTCTGCTATCAGGAAAAGCCAGAGTACATACTGTATGATTCTAGATATAGGAAAGTCTAGAAAAGACCAATCTTTAAGAACAGAAAAGTAGATCAGTGGTTTTTCCTGAGGGGGGAAGGGAGATTGATTGCATCACAAGGGAATTTTGGGGAATGATGGAAATGTTTTATTATCTATGTGAATATAGTAGCCTCATGTGACTGTTTAAATTTAAGTAAGATAAAATTTTTAAAAATGCAGATCCTTGGGGCACCTGGGAGGATCAGTCAGTTGAGAGTCTGATTTCAGCTCAGATCATGATGAGGTCAAGTCCCGTGTCAGGCTCTGTGCTGAGGGCTCAGAGCCTGGAGCCTGCTTCAGATTCTGTGTCTCCCTCTCTCTCTGCCCTTCCCCTGCTCACTCTCCATTTCTTTCTCCTTCTCCCTCTCTTTCTCTCTCTCAAAAATAAATAATAAACATTACAAAAAATTTTAAAAAGTAAATAAAAATTCAGTTCCTTGTTCACATAACCACATTTCCAGCGTTCAGTACCCACATGGACAATGAGTTCCTTTGGGCAAGTTAGAAAAAGATGCCCCTTCTTTGGAATGAGTCCATCTCGGGGAACGGAACCCAAAGCCTGGCAAGCAGAGCAGGGGCTGGATTTCAGCCTCCACCTGTCCTTTGGCTGGGTGTCCTCAAGCAGGGCACAACCTAACCTGGTGGCCTGCTGGACAGGAGGGAAGGCGTTTGCAAAGACCACGGGCCTCATATCCATCCCTTTGAGGAAGTAGGTGCTGTGGCAGGTGAGCAAAGTGCCCACTTGTGGTCCTCCCTCCCTGGTCCTGACCCGCTCTCTCAATAGAAATTCACTGCATTTGAGGGAGAGACCGCAGTTTATCACCACCTCCTGCAAGTTACAATTAAGGTATTAAGTGCATCTTTTACTTATTTATTTTTAAAAAATGTTTATTTATTGAGAGAGAGAGAGAGAGAGATCGAGAATGAGCAGGGGTAGGGCAGAGAGAGAGAATCCCAAGCAGGCCTCACATAGTCAGTGCAGAGCTCGACACGGGGCTCAAACTCACGAACCGTGAGATCATGACCTGAGCAGAAATCCAGAGTCAGAATCATAACCGACCGAGCCACCCAGGTGCCCCTTACGTGCATCTTTTAAGCTGCACAATGTCCAGACAATTGATTAATTCCATTGTCTATTTTTCGCCTATGGTGTTGCTGTTTTGCATACTCAGATGTGCAGCTGGGAAGAGTGCTGGGTAATTTCCCCACGGCCTTTGGGTCTCTAATTGCCAGCCTCTGGGTGCAGACACAGGGCGTCTGTGGTACTGAGGACCGTCGGTTAAGGCAGGGAGGTTTAGACGTGGGGCATCCACGGCCTTTGTAAGTTTCCAGAAAGCTCAGAGGTGTCAGCTTTTGGGAATTGGGAGATTGAGGTCCAAGTTCCTTTCTCTGTCACTAGCTTGCTGTGTGACTTTGGGAAAACTGGACCACATCTTGAGCCTGTTTCCTTATTCCTAAAGGATGACAAACTTGTCTCTGAATCGTGAGATGGCATCAACGGGTGAAGAATGCGTGGTTTGGGATTTGTAAACAGTGTTGCATCAGACAGTGATTTTATTTTATTTCTGCTGGCCTTCCAGAGTGAGGAGCCAGTGTACGCATGGCACGGACAAGTTTGTATTCTCTTGTAGGGACGGGACCTTCCTTGTACAACGCCTTTCCCCAACCCCTCAGTCAGAATGCCTGTCTCTTCCCGTGGTGCCCCTAGAATCTTACTGTTATTTTTCGTATACCAGCAAAGTATTGAAGATGTTTTACTTTGATTTTCAACTACTTCCAGGCCTTTTAACGAGCTTGTGAGGCAGGGCTATCAGTAATTCAGTGAGAGGCATTGTGGCTTCGTGGTTATGGGCTTTCAAATGAGGTCTTGGGTTCATTTGGGCTCAAACCCCACCTCCCCCACTTCACTGCTGCACAGTCAGGCAACTCTCTCTTCTCTCTGAGGCTCAGTTTTGCCAACGGTAAAACCGGAGCGTCATCTGCCCCAGTTTCATGAGATTAATGTAAGGACTGAATATAATGTTATCGATGCAAAGTCTGGCACATAGAAAGAGCTCATCAACACATAGTGGCTAATATCAGTCATCCATGGGGTGCCAGAGCCAAAGGAGACCTTGATGTCCAGCCTGACGCACC